>NC_069389.1:92391192-92739192 GCF_027475565.1 Acinonyx jubatus
CGGAATGACGAAGGGACCCACTATCGTATCTTCTGAGGGATAGATAAGAAATGTGGGATGATTAGCTTGAGAGGAAAAGCCTATTGACATGTGATAGCTGTCTTCAAATATTTGATAGACGGTCAGGTAGAAGTAGCATTGGACTTATGCTATGTAGCACTAGAGGAGAAATGTGGGAATAATGGGAAAACACTAGAGGAAGATAATTCTGGATCAACAGAAAACAACCTCATAAACATAACGTAGTTTCATAACATTATCTTATGCCTTGGACCCTTTTGGAAATCTGGCAAATCCTATGAACTCTGCTTAGAATAATGGTTTAAAGAAATTTTTTTAAAGCTTATTTTGAGAGAGAGAGTGTGCCCGTGCGTGTGCGGTGGGGGAAGGGGTGGGGAGGGAGAGAGAGAATGCCAAGTAGGCTCCATGCTTTCAGCATGGAGCCCCAGGTGAGGCTTGAACTCACGACTGTGAGATCATGACCTGAGCCGAGATAAAGTTGAATGCTAAAATAACTGAGTCATCCAGGCGCCCCAGAATAATGTTTTTTAAGTGCAGAAAATAAAATGTGTAAGATTTCGCAGGAAATGAATTATGTGGAAATACAATTTTTTAGTCTTAAAAAAATTGAAGATATCTGCAATGATTTTAAGTTGTTTGAACATATCTGAGTTTTTTGGTTATTGATAATCATACTACTAGGGTTTGTTGCCTACATTCATAATAGAAGAAATGGTCAATTTCAAGTGGCAATTGGGGAAAATAAAGATATATATACGTATATATACATATATATATATATATATATATATATATATATATATATGTATATATATATAGCCCATCAAAGTTCATGGTATCTCTAAGGGATTTGTGGATTCCATGTTAGGATCTCCTGAATTAGAGGTATCCAAGAGTGGGATGAAAAGTCATGTAAAGTTGTAGTTTTTCGGTCACAGGAATAGTTTTTAAAGAAACAATGTCAGGGATGTTTAAGTAGGATTCCTGCTTTGGTTACATACTGGATGAGATATAAACTCATGTGGGATCCTAATTCTAATAGTCTATGCTCAAAACCCTTCAATGACTTTTATTATCTACAACAAGGATTTTTCAATTCTTTAAGCAGGGGAAGACTTTTTGCAAAATAAAATCCTACACGATCCCTCAATATATCAAACAGGAAACATGGGATCAGTTTTACCTGGAAATGGATGGCTGAAATCGGCCTGGTTAGCTTCCCTCTATCCCGCCTGCACCAACTGAGTTTTTAAATGTGAGATCTCTTCTGAAGAGCCCTCGGGCTCTGTGAAACACAGCCCTAGGATCCAAGATAAGCTCTTTAGATATGCATTCAAAGCCATGTAAAATCTTACCTCTCAGCTGCCGCTCAACAGAGCATTCATTGTCTCCAAACTACCTACAATATTCCTGACACCACACCTTTGTTCACACTGCTCTCCAGTCTGGAATGCCCAACAGGCCCTCCTCCTCTTGGCCATTTCCCTAAACTATACCCTCTTTCAAGTTCAAATGAGGCTCCACTTCCTCCAGGAAGTATTCCCTGATCTGTCTACCCTTGGTGATTGTTCCTGCGCTCTGGGTCATTTTAATATGGCTCTATATTCGACATTATGTAGGTGATGATGCTTTGCTTTCCTTCCTGTGTCCGTTCTTCTGTCTCCTCCCCAGGAGACTAGGCAACCAGAGCTTCTAGACTACTGTGTATCTCCGGGGCCCCATAAAGTAGCCTGTATACGGAGGGTGCCGAATCACTTCTTGTCTGTGGAATTCATCTTTCAAGTTTGTCCCATTTCCCTAAAGAAATTGTAAATGTTTTGTGGACAAGGACTTCCTTAGACATTTCGTCTGCCATAATCTCTCCAGCACTTAGCATGATCCAGAATCCACAGGAGACCTGAACTGGGCAGAGTGAGACCCGGGCAGGAAAGCCGTTAGATAAGAGCAGTTTAGAAGGGATGAAAAATACAATTTGATGTAAAGGGAGTTGTATCTGTTGCTGGGGAAGAAGAGAGATGCCAAAAATAAGGTGTGGAAGGATATCCTTGAAGGCAAAGGAGCAGGTCAAGACATGATTAGGTGAGGCAAAGAATAAGATGTCAGAAAACACGAGTGAGTCACAGTGAGAGAGATCAACAGGGATTAACATGGAAATTCGATTTGAGATAAAAGGCAAGGGATAGAACCCTTCTCTTGCTGACCATTCATTAAAGCTCAGAGTTATGCAGTCCAGGCTCAGACGAAATCTACTTTTGGCCCTAGATTCTGAGTTAAGACTCAGGGTCTTTGACCTGGTCCTCAAAGAAATACTTGAGATTTCCACATTCTCACTTGGCAAAACATGGTCGTGTGAGGTGTCTCTAAGCCACTAATATCCTAATGTCTGTTTTGTACCACATGTTCAGAAATCCAACGTAATGACACTAAGATTTAGTAATAAGCACCATCGGCTGAAGGCTTACGATGTGCAAGGCACCACGGTAAGTGATTTGGTTGAGGGAGGGGAGTCCGGAATTTCAGGAACTGGATAGGGTGGGATAAAATAGGATAATAGGATAAAATGCTCCCAAGAAGTCAAGAAGGGTGAGAACCCATAATAAATAACAATAGCTCACAATGCCCGTATCAGAGATAACAAAACTGAGATTCAGAAACATCAGTTGACCTATTTTCGGTTGCCCAGCTAGCATGAGTGGCAGAGTCGGGATCCGAACCCAGTCTCCAGTGGACGCTCTTTTCTGTGGTTTAACTACCCCTATCGCTATACTGTCAAACATCATCCCTAGTTGCTGCACAAGAAAGAAAATGCAAGAACTCATTCAGTGAAATTGCCAATTGTATATAGAGTCGGATACAGGGGCCAGGGAGCTTGAGCGCAATAGAAAGCCAGAAAATCGCCCAACCTCAGTTGAACCAGGCATTTCAGCCCCCTTCCCTGGCTTATTTCAGTACCCCTCCCAATATCCCTGGAGACTTATAGAAAGAAATAGCTAATTTTATGTGGCCAATAGGATTGTAATGTCTTTCTTTTCATCTCACGGTAGGCTGTGAGAACAAGGAACTTATGAGAGAGCGCAGCGGAGATCTGGGAAGGAAGAGCCAGCGTCCCTTACAAGACAGGAAGCAGAAAGAATCACAGGGTAATTGGCTCTTCATCTTGGGGGGCTGGGAGATGCTTCAACTGGAAGGTTTGTAACTGACACCGGGTCAAAGCAAGAGTCATCGGTCAAGAGGGGAAAAAATTCTGCAAGTTTTCCTTCTGAACATCATGTTCGAGTAGCAGCCCTCTCTCCTCACTAGGTCAGAGATCTCAGTGGGATTCTCCTCCAGCTCGGAGTCAGCGAATCCAGCCTTATTTACCTCTCTCCTTGAGGCATGGACTCCTCCGCAGGCGTGAAGGGATTCTTGCACTTCAGGAACCTCTTGAAAGGGTTCACACAAATCCGGCTGGCCTCAGGGCCAGTGCTTGAGCACGCATTTGGTGAAGGGGCGCCAGACTCCATCTCCAAGGCCTCTCGTGGCAAAGCCTCTGAATCAGTGCTAGCTACTTCCTCCTAATTGTCTCCTACCTGTCCACACCCTCAGATTATTTTCTTAATGGAATATGCACAGGTGTAACCCTTTCCAGGTCAGTGCTCTTGCCTGGAATGCTTAAATTCCCTCTTCAAATCTGTATTACCCCACCCTGTTCTTTTCTTAGTTTTCGCGGGGTAAAAGGGGACATTTGTTTACAAATACAACTATCACTTTTCAGCCTAAAAATGTGTCCATGCTGCTCCAGGGACGAGAGAGGAGAGTACACCTATGGCTCAAAGTTAGAATGCTTTTTCTTTCTTAAATCCACGTTATTGAGGTAAAATTTACATCAAGTGAAATGTACCCATTTCAAGTATAGAGTTCAGTACTTTTGACAAATACGTACCCTTGAGGAACATTGCTCCTAGTGAGATATAAAATGGAACGTCGTCCCAGAAAGTTCCCTCCTACCCCTTTGAAGTCAAAATCTTCATGGAAACCCCGACCTTCCGGCTGCCACTGATCTGTTTTTATCATTATAAAATAGTTAACCCTTTTCTAGAGCTTTATATATGTGAAATAATACAGTATTATTTTATTTAATCTGGAGTCTGGAAATTCATCCATGCTATCGCATGTATCAGAAATCTTCGTTTTTAATTTCTGTTCATTTTTAATTATTGTCCATTTTTTATTACTTTCTAATTTACATTTCTTTATAGAATCTACGACAATGTATCTATTCTCTGTTGATCAGCCTTTGCGTTGTTTCAAGGTGTTAGATATTCTAAATAAAACTGTTATGAGGCTCCTGGGTGGCTCAGTCGGCTGAGGGTCAGACTTGGGCTCAGGTCGTGATCTCGCGGTTCGTGAGTTCGAGCCCCGCGTCGGGCTCTGTGCTGACAGCTCGGAGCCTGGAGCCTGCTTCGGTTTCTGTGTTTCCCTCTCTCTTTGCCCCTCCGCTGCTGGGACTTGAAATCTTATTTTCCATGAAGTCTGGCTTAGCATTTTTTTTTGTTTGTTTCTATTATGAGGAGTGTGGTTTTGTCTTAAGAAATCAAGGTCACAAACATTTTCTTTTATATATTTTTCTAGAAATGTTATAACTTTCGCTTTTATGTTTCAGGTATATGATCCATTTCAAGTTAATTTGTGTATATGGTATGAAGTAAAGATTTATTTTTTCCCCCATTTGTACATCTAGTGGATCCAGTTCAATTGAATTACTTTGAGACCATTGTTAAGACTCAGTGGAGTATGCATAAATAAATCTATTTCGGGGTTCTATTCCATCGATATTAGTTGAATATGTTTTCACCAGTATCACACTGTCCCGATTACCAGACCTTTATAGTTAGTTTTGACATGAAGTCCTCTAAAGTTTCCAGCTTTGCTTTCCCTTTGAAAATTGCTGTGGCTATTTTAAGTTCTTTGTATTTTCATATTGTTAACCTAAGCTTGTCCATTACGCAAAGAATTTTGTTGAGCTTTTGACTAAAATTGTATTGCATCTGCAGATCGATTTGGGGAGAAGCAACACGTTTACAAACAGAAGTCGTCCCATCATGAGTATGGCATACCTGCCCATTTATTTCAATTTTCTTTACTCTCAGAAATGTTGTATAATTTTCAGCATACGGTTCTAGTACGTATTTTGGAAAGTTGATCCCCAAGTGTTTTATGCGTATTGAACGAAGTTATGTATAAAATTTATCTTTATACTTTTTTATTCTTAGTATGTATGAATACATTTAGTTTTACTATAAATTGGCCTTATATTGGGGTGGCGCAGTCGGTTGAGCGTCTGACTCTTGATCTCAATTCAGGTCTTGATCTCAGGGTCGTGAGTTTGAGTCCCATGTTGGGCTCCATGCTGGGCATGGAACCTACTTAAAAATAAATAAATAAATTGACCTCGTATCATGTTACTATTCTTTTGTGTGCAATAGATCATTATTCACCAGCTGCTTTTAAGAATTTCTATCTTTGATTTTTAGCTGTTTGACTATGATGTGCTTGAATGCGGTTTTCATTGTAATTAGCCTGCTGGGTTTTGCTGAGCTCTTGGATATATAGGCTGTTGTTTTTTCACCAAATTTAATAAAGTTTGAACATTATGTCTTCAAAAAAATCTTTCTGTCCCATTTTCTCTTTCTCCTTGCCTCTGGAGATCCAATTACATGTATGTTTGAGAGCTTTGTATTATTTCACAAGTTACTGAGGCCTTTAATTGTTTTTTGGTGTTTTTCTCTGTTTTTCAGATTAGATAATTCTAGGAGTCTGCCCCCAAACTCCCTGATCCTGTCTTTTGCTAACTGCAGTTTTTTTTTTTTAATTTTTTTTTTTAACGTTTATTTATTTTTGAGACAGAGAGAGACAGAGCATGAATGGGGGAGGGTCAGAGAGAGAGGGAGACACAGAATCTGAAACAGGCTCCAGGCTCCGAGCTGTCAGCCCAGAGCCCGACGCGGGGCTCGAACTCACGGACCGCGAGATCATGACCTGAACCGAAGTCGGCCGCTTAACCGACTGGGCCACCCAGGCGCCCCTGCAGTTTGTTTTTAAGCTCTTTGAATGAATTGTTTCATTTCAGATACTTTACTTATAATTTCTAGAATTTTCCTTTGGTTCTCCTCTATTGTTTTCATTTTTCTGATAAGACTTACTCTGTTCTCTTATTCCATTTGTTCTCTTATTCAAACCGTATTTTCCTTACATCTTTAAATACATTTTTAACAGCAGCTTTAAAATTCTTGTCTGTTAATTCTAAAATCTGGACCATCTTGGGGTCTCTTTGTATCGATTGCTTTTTTGTCAATTTAGAGTCATATTTTGTCTGTTGAAAAAAAAATCGAATGTGTTGCTAGACATTTTGGATGATACACTGTAAGGAATCAATGATGTATGTTGCCTTTGTTTTACTTTACTGGCAGTTCTTCTTGCTTTTGTGGAGGTTTGGTTATAGGCTTTTTTAGGGTGGGTCTCGGGTAGCTTTTACGCCATAGCACTGTCCTTTTCCTAATGAATGGCCTTTCTGTTATCTTAGCTGAATGCTGGGGCTTTTACTGAGGGCTCTCCACTCTGGTTGTGGTGGAATTTCCATGTTTCCGGGCACCGTGCAGCCTCTAGGATCTCTGTTCCGCTCTCAACCCAATAAGAGCCTCTTGCTGCTACGTCCAGCACAGTCCTGCCCTGCACACGTACAGCCCAATCCTAACTTATGAGAAACCCCAACAGAGTCACCCGTGAGCCCTACTGCACAGCTGTCTCCTCCCTGGTATCCTTCCCTAAACTCCAATCTTCATTCCCTCAGCTCAGCAGGACAGTTATTGTCTGTTTCATGTTTATTTCCCTGTGTCTCATTCTGGACTTTGCCAGGAGGCAGAGAATGGACACGAATGCGGGGCTCGCTTGGTATGTTTTCCTTTTCTCAGTGATTAAAGTCCTGCACTGCCTATGTCCAATAGCTTAAAGCAGTTGCTTTATATTATGCTCAGCTTTATAGGTTTTTTCGTTTTTTTCTTAAATCCTTCCTCATGGAGGTAGCTTTTATTTATTTTTTTAACGCAAATCCAAGTTAGTTAACATATAGTATAGCATTGGTTTCAAGAGTAGAATTTAGTGATTCATCACTTGCGCACAACACCCAGTGGTCATCCCAACAAGTGTCCCCCTCAATGCCCATCACCCATCTAGCCCATCCCCCCCCCCCACCTCTCCAGCAACCCTCAGTTTGTTGCCTGTATTTAAGTCTCTTATGCTTTGCCTCCCTCTCAGTTTTTATCTCATTTTATTTTTCCTTCCCTTCCCCTATGTTCATCTGTTGTGTTTCTTCAATTCCACATATGAGTGAAATCATATGACATTTGTCTTTCTCTGACTGACTGATTTTGCTTAGCATCATACATTCTAGTTCCATCCACTTTTTTGCAAATGGCAAGATTTCATTTTTTTTTGATCGCTGAGTAATATTCCATTATATATATGTATATACCACATCTTCTTTATCCATGCATCAGCCTATGGACATTTGGGCTCTTTCCATAATTTGGCTATTGTGTTTAAAATTTTTTTTAATGTTTATTAATTTTTGAGAGAGAGAGACAGAGACAGAGTGGGAGAGAGGGGAGGGGCAGAGAGAGAGGGAGACACAGAATCTGAAGCAGGCTTCAGAGTCTGAACTGTCAGCACAGAGCCCGATACCAGGCTCAAACTCACAAACCTGAGATCATGATCTGACCAAAGTCGGATGATAGGTGGAGTTCAGCCACATTTCAGGGGCTCAAGCGACTGAGCCACTCAGGTGCCCCATATTGTGTGTTGCTTTTTTTTTTTTTTTTTAAATAGCAGGAGGGCACGTTTGGTACTAGTTATTCTATATAAACAGAAACAGACCTCTCCCCTGCTTTCTTATGCTTTAGCAAAATTTGATTTCCAAGTGTTAACTATTATTGCTGTTGATGCATTTGAAGAAATTAGGAGATGCTCAATGCATGAGCCAAGATCCAAATCCAAGCTCTTTAACTCTAAATCCTGTATGCTTTCCATTATACTGTGTTGCCTCTACTTTCTGTAGAAAGTAGCGATTTGATACGTGCTGAAGAGGTACCATTATAACCAAATCTTTTCCCCCACAGTCGAGCACAGAGACCTGAAGGCTTCACTACCTCAATGTCCTTTTAAAGACTTTAGCCACCCGTAAGTGTAGTTACAACGATCAAATAGCAATGGGCCATTTTTTAACACTAGAAGGGACCTCAGCAACGATCCAGAACAACTCAAGGAAATCGAGGCAGAAAATAAAGCAAATTATCTGCTTAAGGTCATCTGCTTAGTAAACTGAAGAACGAAAGACTTGAACCAAGTTCCTCTCTGTCTGATGTTCTTATCACCAGACTCGGGAGCCTGTATGGCTGCTTAGAGAAAGGTCTCGGAGAATGGAGTTTTGAACAGTTGCCTAAGAAAAGGCACAGCATTTCCCAGTCGTTGTTTCATGTCTTTGAACAGGCAATGATGATATCAGGAAAGTGTCCGTGTCCCTTTGTGTGATCGTCCACTGAGAAATTTCTGTTTTTATTTCAGAGAAGGAGAGCTGGGCCTAAGCAGGAAACAGGGTCATAGCTACAGGGATATGAGACGTGAGCCATACACCTTCCCAGGAAGTAATTACTTCTCAACACATGGGCGATGTAGCAGTGGGACCAGGCGTTGAAATTTACATGGACTCAAGGGATTTTTTAAGTGGAACAAAGCCACCCTGTTTCCTACATTTCGGTTATGATACCACATCTGGTATTCTTTCTTTTTTGTTTTCATTGAAGTGTATTTATTTATTTTGAGAGAGAGCGCAGGCGGGGGAGGGGCAGAGAGAGAAGGAGAGAGAGAGAGAGAGAGAGAGAGAGAGAGAATCTCAAACAGGCTCTTCTCCATCAGCGCAGAGCCTGACGCGGGGCTTGAACTCACGATCTCAGGTGAGATCATGACCTGAGCTGAAGCCAAGAGTCGGATGGATGCTCAACCATCTGAGCCACCCAGGCGTCCTGCATCAAAGTAATCTTTGCATCTGTCGTAAGAAAGAGGAGGCTGACTTCACTGGGGATTTCTTTCGCTTAGTCTTCAGCCATTCAGATAGCAGAGCCCGGCAAGTCAATACATCATGGCCCCTCTTGGTTCTAATTTTAGCGATTTCCCACTGTTTTCTAAGCTTGTTTCCAAAACCCTGCTGTAATCTCTCCATCTCCCTAGGATCTGTTTTTCCTATCTACCAGTCGGACCAAGGGAAGTTAGATTTTCATCTACCTGGGTTCCACATTGGGAACCGGCCAAAATTACTTCGGCACTTTCTCACTTTTGGGTGTGGTTGACTGTCACAAGGTGGACATCCAGACAAATCCCTTGCCTCAACCGTCCAGCCCCAAGAAGCTGGGAATCTACTTCCCCCTTAGAGTTTCCTGGGCCAGCAGTTGAGAAGACTGAAGACAGGGGAGTTTTATCAACCAGACAAACTCAACCTACCACGTCTCGCGTTCCAAGACCACAGTCCTACACGTAGGCGAACGAGAGAGATGGTTTGATAGGCCTTGGCTAGCGTATGAAATCCTGTAACCTCAGTACTGAAGTATCATCCCCAACCATCTGGTCGGAAAGGAGTATGAGGAGGCTCACTTGTATCCCTGTACCCCTCAAACTTCAAATAGACCAGGAAAATAAATGTGAAGTTGCCACAGTCCTATAGGTTGAATTATTGACTTATAATAGCCAGAACAATACCAAGAGCTTACATCGGTTACATACCATGCATGGTTCTGGGCACTTTACGTGTGTTCATTATTCTGCTTCTTGCATCAGCCCTATGAGGTAGGTGCGATTCTGCCATTTATAGGTGAAGAACTTTAGTCAGAGTGGTTAAGTAATTGGCACAAGGTCACAGGACTGGTTCAGTGGCTCAACCCAGATTTGCACTAGGCAGCCTGCCTTGAGAACTGTACTCCTAACTATTAGGCAGGAGTAACATGCATTATCATTGGCTATCTGCCCATATCCAAACTATGGCTTGCATTCCAAGTCACCATGCTTACAAGGATTTTTTTTTTTAATCCGTGAATACTTTTAAAAGGTATTCAGAAATTGTGGCAGTCTATTTGAAACTAAGGACGGTTCCTTGCCTGTAGTTTAATTGCTTAACTAGCAAGCAGATGTGGAAAGATTTGTGTGGCTAGTGGCCTGGGTTCTGGCCCCGGTTCTTCTGTCAGCTAGTCTCGTACCTAATCATTCTGGAAGCCGGTTCCCTCACTTGTAAATGCAACAAATACTGAGCACCTCCTCTGTGCCAGGCACTGCGTTTGCTGCTAGAGAAACAGTGATTAACAAGTTGATGCCTAATTATGACGACCGAGAATGTCAAATGAGGCAATCTGTAAAGTCCCTTTGGGAACTAAGCGTAATCAAAGCCAGCAGTGTTCTAGACGCATTCTCCGACAGTAGGGTGCTGATGAAACGGTCACTTGACTCACTAGGAAAAATGTATAAAGCCTGGACTGGAAGCTGACTCAGAAATGAACTTCTTTGTGACCACAAATCTTCCTCCGTCATCTCCCAGTTGCTAATGCAAATCATCTCCTGGGCAAGACTGATGGAATGTATCCTCCCTACTTGGTGCAGGCCCTGGGACCAAAAAGCCATTGTGATTTTTATGCTGGTCTTCTCTCTTCCTACTTTCTGGCTTGGCAAACAGTTCCCTTTACTCACAGGGATTAATAGCTTTAACATATAGGGACAATCAGACACGGAAGGAGGCATTTAGTAACCAAAAAATTGAGATAAGTGGGCAAACAGAAGTCATGTTGCTGAAAGCTCACATCTATTGATTTTCAATCAAGAGGATCCAAAGGTAGGACGCCTAACTGATGCCACCTTTGTTCCAGCCAAACCATCCAGGAGAAATCAGACATATGTAGCCTAGACCCTTTCTTCCTCCTTTCCTTGGGAGTGACCCTGTCCACAGGGACCCCGTATCTTTCTCTGTCCCTCTAGGTCATAAATGTTAGGGTAGGCCCCTCTCATGAGTACATTCTATCTGTGTCCTACAATTGGATCTATCTGACTGAGCATAGAGTCCGTGTGTGGAAGTGACTTGAGATGGGGCAAGGGTCAGACGACCATGGGTAACGATGTCCTTCCATAGGTTACGTACTCGAAATCAAGAGCCACTGACTGAAAGCTGTCAAGTTTTATTTATTTTTGAGAGAGACAAAGACAGAGCGCCAGCAGGGGATGGTTAGAGAGAGGGGGAGACACAGAATCTGAAGCAGGCTCCAGGCTCCCAGCTGTCAGCACCGAGCCCGATGTGGGGCTCGAACCCACGCACCGCGAGATCGTGACCTGAGCTGAAGTCAGAGGCTCCACCGACTGAGCCACCCGGGCGCTCCCACTAGAAGATTCTCTCAAGGCTTTGACTTCTCTCAGTAGCACCGAGTCATGAGCCACACCACAGGCTGGCCAGTTGGAGCAAATACAAGAAAGCTATTTTGCTACAGGTAAAATAAGAGCCTTTGAGGTGTCAGCTATATGAAGGCAGATGAAATATACTAGGGTGTGTGACCGACCCTGGGTCCTCCTTGAAGGATCCGTCTCTGCTTCACGGACTGAGAAGTTCCATTTCTCATCCTGGTTCTGCCTTTTTATTTACCCTTTATTTGCAACTTGGACCAGAACTCTAGTCCTCTTTGAGTCCCACTAGACGGAGTACATTAGAGGGGCTGAACACCCTCAGGCCCCTGAGGGGCAATGTTCTCCAGATTCATAGGACTCTCCCAGCTGCCCTGCTAATGACCGGTAAGCTACTCTACATGCTATTTTTGCCCCATTCTTGGCCCCATTTCTCTTATTGTCCACTCCTCCCTTTGCTTGGGTTCCAGTGATCTCTTTTCAACCTTTGTCGAGCTGCACCAGCTAAATCAAAGCATCTCATCCTTCCCAATTGCAAGGACCAATTCCACTGTTTTTACACATTAACAAATCCAACCACATTCCCCAAATGGATTCCTCAGTGGTCGATGTTTTTTTTTTTTTCTCCAGAAGACGCAGCAAGGACACAGACCAGGAGTTTCTTTTTCGTGCTTTAAGGAAACCAACATTGAGGAGGTGTGGGGTGCAGCTTGCTAGTAATACGGCTTGAACTGTGCTGGTTGTTGTTTGGCCGGGTTTCTCAGGGAACTTTTTGATGAGCTGGCACCCTTCTGAACTTGGCCTTAAGATCTGAATTAACCTTATTCACAGACCTCGAAGACAATATAAAATACAAGCAAAATAAAGACCTTGAAGCAATAGAACATATCGGCCGAAAGCAATTCCCTTCCATGGCTCTGGCTCCATTGCAATTTACTTACGGATCACAGCTTCCTTCCCTTCTCATCCCAATAGGGTAAACAGCCATTTACCAGCTTTGCTTTTGGCTTTAGTGGAAGCAGATCTTGATTGGGAGCAATCGAGGAGGCAGACAACTGAGAGACCATCTGTGTGCATAGCACAACAGCCCGAAAATTCAGACAGTAGATGCAGATCTGAACGCCACTAGATAGCTGCATAGCCAATGTCACAAAGGTGAGCCAAGTCTCTGAATATTCCATGCATCTCTCTTTGAAATACTCAGACTGGAACGGTATTTTACTTTGAGCCTGGTGGCTTTCTCACGAAAGCCCAAAGAGGTGGCCGGGGTCAGCAGGCATAGCAAACGTCCCAGAGCGGGAAGAATCGCTCATGTAGATATTTGTGTCACGGATACGAGGCACGCAAAGTCATTTTGGTAACAGGAAACAGGATGACCACCTGCCTTATTCACTTGTTTAAGAACTGGCATTTATTTTCCACTGTGCTTTGGGGGAAATTTGTGAGATTTAAAAAGCATACACACTGAAAGCTGTGATAGGCTAAAACTCAATAAGTAACCATACTTAATATTTTGGCAGATTTCCTGCTTTTTCTGTGGATCTTATACCTAAATGAGATCACACTGGGAGATTTATTATTTATTTATTTACTTAATCCAAAATGTGTTTATTGGGATAGTTTCCCGCTCATCTTTTTTTTTTTTTTAATTTATTTGTTTACTTTGAGAGAGAGAGAGAGAGAGAGAGAGAGCAAGCAAGGGAGGGGCAGAAAGAGAGGAAGGCAGGATCCCAAGCAGGTTGCACCCTGTCAGCACAGAACCCAACGCGGGGCTTGAACTCGCCAACCGTGAGATCATAACCTGAGTGGAAACCAACCTATCGGCGACTGAGCCACCCAGGTGCCCCGCCCATTCCTCTTGATTCAGGGTGCTTTTAGCGCTGCTTCCATCTGAAGGAGCATCCTTCTGCAAGCCTTGCTTTTCCTCCTGCAGGTTGCCAGGGACAGCGGAGAAGCCAACACACAAAACTACCATTTGGGCACGGCTTAAGATGGTGGTGGTTTTGGAGCATCCTGGGTACCTCGCGTCCATGAAGGAGGAGCTGGGGCTGTGCACCATAAGCTTCTTCCTGTGTTTCCTCTTCTCCTCTTCCCCGGGAGGGTGGAGGAGGTCCTTTGGGAGGGGATGTTCTCATGGGGAGATCATCACCGCCGGGAAGGGGGACTATAGGGAGCTTTTTAAAGCTTTTTATAGGGAGGTTTTTTTAAGAATTATAACATGGTAATAATTTCCCTATGTTGTACATTCCTTTTTTTTATTGAAAAAACCTTTTTAATGTTTTATTTATTTTTGAGAGAGAGAGAGAGAGAGAGAGACAGAGCATAAGCAGGGGAGGGGCAGAGAGAGAGCGCGAGACATAGAATCCGAAGCAGGCTCCAGGCTCTGAGCTGTCAGCACAGAGCCCCACGCGGGGCTCGAACACACGGACCGTGAAATCGTGACCTGAGCTGAAGTCGGACGCTTAATTGACTGAGCCACCCAGGAACCCCTGTATATTCCTTTTAATAATATCTTAGGGCATGTACAATGGCTCATCTCTCATACATGTAGCTTTTCCCCGACCTTTTGCTTTTTATAAAATGTCATGAGCATTTTTGTGCATAAAAATTTTCCTGTATTTTGGATATTTTTTCTCCTAGTATAGATTCCAGAATAACACCATTGAGAAAAGACTTTGACCCCATGACATGACTGACTGGTGCATGGATGTTTTACTCTGTTCTTACAGGGGTTTGAACACACTTGATTAAATTATTTGGCCTCCGACCAGATGTTGGGCATCGCTCTGTTGGATCCTTAGTAAGCTTTTGTATTTCTCTTAAACTTGTCCTGAAACATCAGCTTTTGGATCTTAGTGACAAGATCACTAATTTCATAATAAAGGGTGTAAGTAGTATATGTAATTGATAGCAGGTTTTACTGAGTACGTACTATGGATCAAGTGTTGTGCTAAAATTCTTATGTGAATAATTTAATGTTTTTCAAGATTTCATGACCATCACAAGTGCTTGGATTTACAGTACAAATAATAGAATCTGAGAACGAGTAAGTCTTTAATGTCTCTGGGCTTAGTTACCTCTATAAATGGGGCAAAAGTACTGGCCTTACCCAACTTACAGGGATAGTCTTAAGGAAATCAGAGTTTTACTAAAACTTTACAAAAGTTATGCAACTCCATGTAAAGCAAGTTTTTAGTATTTTTAAAATTGGTTTATTGTAATTATTGGTAAGAAATACTTACCTACACCTTCTGCAGTGTTGAAAACTTGGGTAGCCTAGAGGCACTTGGGTAGCTCAGTTGGTTAAGTGTCCAGCTCTTGGTGCCAGCTCAGGTCATGATCTCACAGTTTGTGAGTTCGAGCCCCACATCGGGCTCGGTGCTGACAGTGCAGAGCCTGCTTGGGATTCTCTCTCTCCCTGTCTCTCTGCCTCTCCCCTGCTCGCTCACTCTCAAAAATAAATAAACTTAAAGAAAAATCTTTGGTAGCCTAAATAAACCAATGTAATGAAAGCTGGGCTGGAGAAGGTGGGAATTTCATACTTCTTTATTTTTGAAACACATTATTAAATCATGTAGGGAAGATTAAAAAAACAGGCTAATACATATATTAAGAATTATGGGATATTCACTCATATGAGTACTTTAAGAGACAAAACAGATGAACATAAGGGAAGGGAAAGAAAAATAATATAAAAAGAGGGAGGGGGACAAATCAGAAGAGACTCATAAATATAGAGAAGAAACTGAGGGTTGCTGGAGGGGTTGTGGGAGGGGGGATGGGCTACGTGGGTGAGGGGCACTAAGGAATCTACTCCTGAAATCATTGTTTCACTAGATGCTAACTAATTTGGATGTAAATTTTAAAGAAATAAAAAATAAAATAAAATAAAAAGAATTATGGCATATTGCCCTTTTGTACTAGAAATTCTATACAGAAGTTGTTTGAGACTACTAGAAGTTCTATATAGGGGTTGTTTGAGACTGTTTAGAGTTTATTGTGATGTTTGAGATATCACCTATCTTTATTTACCATCCCAATAACTGTAAGTGGGAAAGGAAACATAGACTTTATTACACTTGGGGAAAATGATTGGACACGCCTTATCACATGGCATATCGGCAATGAAGTCAACTATTAATAATTCTGTTTAAATAGGTCCCGTGTCAGTTAACTATTGACATTTACTGAGGAATTGATGTATAATAAAAGGGAAGTGAAGTTCAGGTAGACATTTGGGAAGAAGAGACTGAAGGTAGCCTGTTTCACTGGCCCCTCTAAGAACTTGGAAAGCTAGGCCATGATTGGACATCTTTAAAAGCTGCTCTAATTAATCTTGGGTTGTCATAATCTCCCCCTTGCTTCTAGCCACCCACCTTCTTCCTCGTTCCTGTGATACTTTGTTGGCTTTTTCCTTCTGGTAGTTTTTGTCATTAACCCTTTGTGCCACTAAAGCTTCTTTCTGGAAAATAACTGTTTGGATACTGGTCAAGCATACCCTCCCTGACTTGGGGTCCAAGGAAGAAGTTCCTCCTTTCCCTAGTCCAGCTCATCTTGTACTAACCTAACACAAAGGGCCTGTTGAAGACACTTCTGGGTCATAAAAGCCTCTCTTTTCAGTTTTTAACTTGAAAGTTTTGAATGTAATACACCACTAAGCCTAGTAGGAAGATAAAAAACAAAACAAAACCCAGGAACAAGGGCACCCTGTGGCTCAGTCAGTTATGTCCGACTCTCGGTGTCGGCTCAGGTCACGATCTCACAGTTTGTGAGATCGAGCCCTACACCAGGTTCTACACGGACAGCACGGAGCCTGCTTGGGATTCTCTCCCTCCCTGTCTCTCTGCCCCTCCACCTCTCACGGGCACGCTCTCTCTCTCTCGAAATAACTAAGTAGGTAACTAAATGAATAAATCAATAAATAACAGGGACAGTTTGGCAGGATTTTGATTTTGACGAAGAAATGCAAAAGTGTATAAGGGTATGAACCTCACTGCTGTCTCAGATGTCTTTTGAAGGGTGGGCCCTGGGACCTTTTGCAAGAATATGTTGCCCGGGGTTCTCAGGGATGAAGACCAAGAAACGAGGCAACATAACTGCTAGGGACACATGTTTCTGTCGCCAAACTGACCTGTCCGTTACACAAACATTTAACTAGTTTGTTACCGCGCAAGCGTTTTGCATATGCGGCGATAGGAAAGTCCTGAAGCTGTGCACCTCAAGGATAGAAGATTGTGTCTTTAGATGAGGGCTGGAGTCAGTTAATCCCAAGGACAAATACTTCAGAGTTGAGAGGGAAGAACCAAGAAGAATTGCATCGATTTGGTTGCCAACTAGTCATACAGAAAGACAAACCAGCTTAAGGGGTGTTGTAATCGTGTGCATTGCCCAAAAGTCGGAATTTGCAAACAAGCTGAAATGATATTAAAAATAAATATCATGAGGTAATCCTTATTTTTCCTGTCATAGCTTTATCAGTCCTTGCCTTTTGGAGGGCCATCAAGGTGATTTAGTCTTGCTCACAAGGATAATATAGCACTTTGCAGTCAATGGATATTGTTCAGGGGCACCCGGGTGGCTCGGTCTGTCAAGCGTCTGACTTCGACTCAGGTCACGATCTCAAGGTTTGTGAGCTCCAGCCCCACAACGGGCTCTGGGCTGACAGCACGGAGCCTGCTTGGGATTCTGTCTCTCCTCCCTCTCTTCCTGTCTCTGCTGTGCTCTCTCTCTCTCTCTCCCAAAATAAATAAATACACTTAAAAAATCTTTTAGAAAAATAAAAAAGCATATGAAATACTCCCAACGACTTAGGATCGTCTTAGAATTCATGCTCTTCTTCAATGAAAAATTTAAACTATGCATGTATATGTATGCAGACTCTCTTTTGTGTTTTTGCTTAGACTGTCCCTTCTGCTTGGAATCCCAATCTTCTCTTGCCTTCCCAGCAAACTTCCGTTTACTCCTTGAGACTCAAACATGCTTCCGGAAGACTTCCAAGACTTTTACAGAGAGGTAGTTGCCTCCTCTTGTGTATTCCCATAGCATTTTATCCATACCACTTATCATATTGCTATAATCGTGGGTCTCCTTGCTGCCTCCCCCACTAGCATGTACGGGTCTGGAGGAAAGGGACCACATTCTAGTTTTCTCTGAGCAGTTAGAGTAAACGCTTGTCCGGTGTTTTTTGAATAAATGGATTACTACCTTAGAGCTAACGGATTGTTGCTGGCACCTGTGTTTGCTGAGCTCCACGGGACCAGTGAAGGCAGTGTGGTCTGGTGCCAGGAAAGGGTAATTGAGTGGCGCCCTAAGTAGAGTCCATAGTTACTCTTAACAGAAAAGGAAGCCAGCATGGTAATTTTCTAACCTGGCTGCAGATTAGATTAGAATCACATGGAGGACTTTCACAGCTCTCAATCCCTGGTCTCATCTCCGACCTTAAATCAGAATACTGGGGATGGGGGCCCAGGCAGTGATAGTATTTAAGTCTTTCTGTGGGATTCTAACATGCAGCCAGGGTGAAGTACCACTGAGCTTGAACTTGAGGAGCCCAGTATTGTCAGGTAGTGTCCATGCTGAAGTGGAAATAGGAGAGGAGATGAGGTATAACTACAAAGTCAAGAATTTGAATCCAGGTGTGAAATTACGGAGACAGACCCATGAAGCAGGGAGGAGCCCAAATCAGAACATAGAATAAAGGGCTGATTAATGCTAAGTTCCATAATAATAGCCAGATAAGAGTCAGAAGTTTAATGTGCAGAGATCAGAGATGGTCAGAGAGCAAGGTTTCTAAGTATAACAAACAGGTGCCGGAGATTGTACACTCCTTTGGAGCCATGGTTTGGGTCCATCAAGCTTGACTAATTTACAGGGTCTCACTTCTGCAGTCAAGGGGCTCCAAAACAAATCGGGTTTATTACAAAACCATAGGCTTTATATGTGCACACAGTCTGTCTTTCTCCAATTATTTGGCTCACCAGCCTTGGACATTTTTGAGAACTCAGGAAAATCCAATTTTCCACAAAAATTCTCCTTTGCCCCCTTTTCTCTTCCCCTTGTTCTTCCTTTTCTTCTTCTTTTTTCTTCTTCTTCCTTTCTTCTTTTTTTCTTCTTTCTTCTTCTTCTTCTTCTTCTTCTTCTTCTTCTTCTTCTTTCTTTGTTTTTCTTCCTCCTCCTCCTCCTCCTCCTCCTTCTTCTTCTTCCTCCTCCTCCTCCTCTTCTTCTTTCTTCCTCTTCTTCTTCTTTCTTCTTCTTCTTCTTCTTCTTCTTCTTCCTCCTCCTCCTCCTCTTCTTCTTCTTCTTTCTTCTTCTTCTTCTTCTTCTTCTTCTTCTTCTTCTTCTTCTTCCTCCTCCTCCTCCTCTTCTTCTTCTTTCTTCCTCTTCTTCTTCTTCTTCTTCTTCTTCTTCTTCCTTCCCCTTCTTCTTCTTCTTCTTCTTCTTCTCTTCCTCTTCTTCTTCCTCTTCTTCTTTTTCTTCTCCCCCTCCCCCTCCTTCTTCTTGCTATTATTATTAATATTCGCTGCAGCAATCATGTCAGGTTAAAGTTGAGTGAAAGAAGTCTGGGATACAAAGGTGCAATGAGTGTAATGCATTAAAAATATCAGCAGATTGACAAGTGCAGTTAATACTAGACAGTTGAAAAACAAGTTAAACAAGATAATTTTCTGTGTGTGCCACATACTTTGTTATTACAGCATTTCCTTCGAAACATTTTATTATCTAATTTCACATGTATTTGTGTGAGATCTTTATTTATGCCTAAGTGGACTTATTTTGAAGTGCCTATCTCTACATACACTTCACAAGAAAAATTATTATGACACGTATTGAGTCAAAATATTCCTCTTAGAGGCAAGGTTTTTTAGGATTGCATGGAAAATACAAGATTCCTGATGTAAGACTCTCTCCTTTGATAGCTAACTACTTATTTGCCATGTTTTCTTAGTTTTACCATATTATTTTCCACGACAATAATTCAGACTTAGGGAAGTATTACAAAGACTTAGAAGTCAATGGACTTGGGAATAAGGAAATCACTGATGATATAGCAGAAGGTAGTTTCAATGGCAATGGTGTCTTAGCCAGATTACAAGGTGCTGATGAGTAAGGGGGTGGTCACAAAGTATAAGCAAGAGAAATAAATTCTTGGTTTTTGAAAAGTTTATGTTTTTCATTTATTTTTTAACGTTTATTTATTTATTTTGAGAGGGGGGAGGGACAGAGAGAGGGAGACAGAGAATCCCCAGCAGGCTCTGCACTGTCAGGGTGTGGAGCCTGATGTGGGGCTCGAACCCACCAACCTCTAGATCATGACCTGGGCCAAAATCAAGAGTCGGACGCTCAACCGACTGAGCTACCCAGGTGCCCCTTGTCAAGTTTGGAAGTAAAAGAAGAGGCAAGGTTGGGTGGCAGCTAATGGAAGGAGTACTACTGAAGTAAATTTTTAGAGTATTTATAGACTTAGAAAAAAGAACTTGAAGAAATTATAGGTTAAAGATAAATATCAAGGGGGGGGGTCATAGAGACTGCCAATTGTACCTCAGTATCTGTCCTCTCCTTCCTTAGTTATAGAAACCTCATGTAATGTTTTGAGTTTATTTATTTATTTTGAGGGAGACAGAGACAATGCGAGTGAGGGAGGGACAGAGAGAGAGGGAGAGAGAGAGAATCTCAAGCAGGCTCTGGGCTGCCAGCGCAGAGCCTGATGCGGGACTCAAGCTCACCAAACCGCGAGATCAGGATCTCAGCCGAAACCAAGAGACGGGCACTTAACCGACTGAGCCATCCAGGAGCCCCATGGTTTTTGTTTTTATTTTTTTAATTTATTTATGCAAATTTAAGTTAACATACAGTACAGTATTGTTGGTTCCAGGAGTAGAACCCAGTGATTCATCAGTTACATAAACACCCAGTGCTCATCCCCCTCCCAAGTGCCCTCCTCAATGCCCATCCCCCGTTTAGCCCATCCCCCTCCACCTCCCCTCCTCAAACCTCATATTTTATCTGGGCATGTGTAAAGGTGTATTTCCCAATCCTCTTTGCAGCGAGGCGTGGCCATATAACGAAGTTCTGGCCTACGGGAGATAAGCAGAAGTGATGTGTGCACTTCTGGAAAGTGTTCTTAAAAGGAAGGAGTGTGCCTTTTATCCTTTTTTCCCCTATTGGCTGGAATGTGGACCTAATGGCCAGAGCTATAGTTCTTGACCTATGAGATAGACTTTGAGGTGAAAGCAGTATGATGGGAATGGAAGAACAAGATAGAAGGAATCTGTGATCTGATGCTTGTGGAGCTAATAATATGCCAGTCCTGGGCTGCTTATGTGTATCTCAGAGGGATCTTTCATCTTGTCTAAAGCACTACTGTTTTGGGTTTTCCATCACTTGCAGCTGAAGTGAATCCTAATACAGCAGATAATTGATATTGGGATGGGATTGGAGTGAAAGTGATGGGTTTTACTCAATAAGGGGGAAGGATACGTGCCTTACCTGAGATAGGATGGAAGGAAGAGAGAATATTAGAGAGTGAAGGAAATTTTAGATCAGTGATCCTCAGGGCGCTTGGGTGGCTCGGTGGGTTAAGCGTCTGACTCTCAAGTTTGGCTCAGGTCATGGTCTTCTGGTTTACGAGATTGAGCCCTGCATCAGGCTCTGTGCTGATGGCACGGAGCCTGCTTGGGATTCTCTCTCTCCCTCCCTCTCTCTCTCTGCCCCTCCCCTGCTTTCATGTGTGCACATGCATGCACTCTCTCTCTCTCTCTCTCTCTCTCTCTCAAAATAAAAAAATAAAATAGATCAGTGCTACTCAAATTGTGGTCCCTGAGCCAGCATCATCAGGGTCACCTGGGAACCTGTTAGAAATGCAAAATCTTGGGCTCCACCCCACAGCCACCGAATCAAAACCCTTGGACGTAGGGTCCAGAAATACGTGTTTTTTAAGAGGATCCCCAGGCGATTTTTATTACAACTTTTGAGGAGCACTGGTCTAAGCTTGGGCCATGGGGGCAGTGCATCTTTCGAGATGTGAATAACAATCCTTGAAGTTCTGCTGTGAATATGGCAAGATGATAATGTTGTGGATGATGATGACTTATCCAGGGTATGGGTGGGAGAAAACTTCCACGAGTTAGAGGGTTTGTCTATGGCCAAGCTAACTTGGCATTACATTTTCACTCTACTCCAGAATAAGGCAGAGCGAGACAAGTCGGGTTGTCATTGTCTCTCAAATTACTTTAAGTCCTTGACCTCTCTGGGTCGTCCACCCGGAGATGATGAACGATTTGAAGGCACACCTTAAGGGTTGTCCACCTTAGATGGTGAATGATTTGAAGGCACAGGTCTTGGATTATTTGCATTAAGCCTCCAGATACTTGTGTCTGGTCACTCAAATGTGCATAAACCACATACAAAGCAGAACTGTTACTGGTGTAACCCAACCAGTTTCCTATTCTCATTTTTTTTGGTTGGGTGTGGGAAAACATTGGAGAATAAGGACCAAAAATTGCCTTCCCTTCCCCAGAACAATCTTACTTAGAGATGGGGCTAAAGTTAGGGGCCCTAATCCTACACTTGTGCCTATTTCGATCTCTGTATTTCTCTGTAATTGAATCTTTTGTGTTGGGCTATGGTCAACTTTGCAAAGACCATTTAAAACATCATAGGCCTGTAAGATAGGTGTAGAGTTATTCACTTTTGCACTGATATCCCCTCTGTCGTTTTTTTTTTTAAAGACTTACATAACATTTCTACTGCACTAACCCAAACTCTCCAAAAATCCCTTACATATCTGATCACTACAAAATGCATAAAGCTAAAATTATACCTAGATACTTGCAAGTGAAAAGAAAAGAATAACATGTAGATAAACTCAAACCTCCAAACTCTCGAAAGTTCCATTTGTCTTTGGCATGGGATTGGGGTAAAAAGTCAGCTGTTTGATTTGAATCAGTTTACTCATCTCGTTTTGCCATAAACAGTATATGGGGACATGTCAAATCTTAATTAATATGGCAGAAGGAACAGGAAGATAAGGAAGAAAAATTATTTTGTTTATATGAAACTATTTTGGTCACAAGGCAAAAAAAAAAAAAAAAAAGGAAAGGAAAGGAAGTCTGACCTATGGCTAATATCTATTTATTCGTGATCATAATCAGCTTCTTGTCCTAAGTTTCTATGTATATAGGATTTAGGCTGTTATATAATTGCCGTGATGCCCATTAAGATAACATTTACTTTTATTAGTATTTTAATTCAATCCTTTGCTAACTTAAGCAGAGGGCTTTGGTAGCCAAATGTACCTCAATTGAAATCTATACGTCATGGGAAATGCATAGTGACCTAAATAAAAACTCCAAATGTGGTCCTGACGGCCTCCTTAGACCCAGGAAATATTGTTTCTTAGCAGGGACTCCTTTGTGACAGGATCATTCCTCACTGAGCCGTACAAAAAGTGCAACCAAAACCAAAAAAAAAAGTTTCAAACGAGCTTGAATGGAGTTCTTTCTAGCGTCTGGTCTAATAATGCTGGTGACACATTTCACGTGTTTCACTGTAGACAGAAAGACATTTAGTAAAGCACTGAGGCTCCAACAGAAAAAAATAATGCAGCAATTACATCTTCAACCAATGACTCTAGATATTGGCCGGAACCCATGTGCTTAGAGAATTTGTCACAACTATGACAACAATATTTAATACCGAGTGTTCCTTTCTTCTGGATAGGGCTAGAAGCTTTACATGAATTACCTCCTGTAAAGCCTCAGAGCACCTGGAGGAAGTAAGAACTATAATTATTCCTACTTTACGGATGAGCAAACCAAGGCGCAAGGAGCCCAAGGCCACAGAGCTGTTCCCACGCAGAGCCAGAATTGGAATCTGCCTTTTTCTCTTTCTAGAGCCCTCGATTTTATCCACTACAGGCATACCTCTTTTTCTTGTGCTTCGATTTATTGTGTTTAGCAGACACTGTGGGTTTTTTTTCTTAACAAATTGAAGGTCTGTGGTTTGTGCCTCTGTGTCACATTTTGTAATTCTTACTATATTTCTTTAAACAATATTTTAAATGTTTATTTGTTTTTGAGAGAGACAGCGTGAGCGGGGGAGAGCAGAGAGAGAGAGAGGGAGACAGAGAATCCAAAGCAGGCTCCAGGCTCTGAGCCGTCAGCACAGAGCCCGATGTGGGGCTCCAACCCACAAACCATGAGATCATGACCCGAGCCGAAGTCGGACGCTTAACCGACTGAGCCACCCAGGCACCCCCTCGCTATATTTCAAACTTTCTCATTATTTTTATATTTGTTACAGTGATCTGTGATCAGTGACTATGACTCACAGAAAGCTCAGATGGTGGTTAGCATTTTGTAGCAATAAAGCATTTTTAAATTAAGGTCTTTGTATTGTTTTTTTTTTTTTTTTTCGACATAATGCTGTTGCTGTACCACATGGAAGCAAATAAATACACTGTTAGTTCTATTTGGTGATTCTATTTGACCAAGTGACTGACCAGATACGTGGATAGGGCAACCGAACTGGCCAGCCAATTCAGTCCCAATGGCCAATCTGGTGATTCACAGGATAAGGCAGCCTGAAGACTGCACGGAAGTTTTACTATAATTCTTTCATGGTGCTTGAGTGGTAGATATGCTGTATGGCTGTTTAGGAGGAAAAATTGCTGTTTCTCTCCTTTTTAAAAATTTATTTTGAGAGAGAGTGGGCGGAGGCAGAGAGAGAGGGAGGGAGAGAATCCCGATGTGAGGCTCGAACTCACGAACCTGTGACATAATGACCTAAGCTGAAGTCAAGAGTTGGAGCTTAACCAACTGAGCCACCCAGATGCCCCTAAAATCACTGTTTCTTTCTTGCGTGAAACACTCAGGCCACTGTTTGGGGGAAGGTGGTAAATTCCGCTTCAGGCCGCACTGCAGATAGGTTCTGGCTGATCTTTTTGAGGGCATTAATCTTTCCGTTTTTTATTGTAGTCTGTTTTGTTCTGGAACCATGCCGTCCGATATGGCAGTCACTGCGCTCATGTGGTGAGTGCAGCTGAGATGATGAAATACACACCGGTTTTGATTTCATACAGAAAAACATAAAATATCTGGATTTTAATATTGATTATGTGTTAAAATGGTAATACTTGGGATATGTGGATTAAATAAAACGTGAGTAAGATTAATTTCACAGCTGTCCACTTTTGCTCTCTAAATGTGACTTCTAGAGATCTTTTTTTTTCTTTCAAAATTTATTTATTTAAATTCAAGTTGGCTAAGGGGCGCCTGAGTGGTTTAGTCGGTTAAGTGCCCGAGTTCAGCTTGGGTCCTGATCTCACGGTTTGTGGGTTTGAGCCCCGTGTCAGGCTCTGTGCTGACAGCTGGGAGCCTGGAGCCTGCTTCGGATTCTGTCTCCCTCTCTCTCTCTTCCCCTCCCCCACTCATGCTCTATCTTTCTCTGTCTCTCAAAAATAAATAAACAGTAAAAAAATTATCATATATATGCTTCCTCCATGCAGCCTTTTTCTTTGTTCTCCTCCTACACTTGACTCTTTTCTTTTTTTGTAAAATTTACTTATTTATTTTGAGAGATTGAAAGAGTGCACATGGCAGAGGGGCAGAGAGAGGGTAAGAGAGAGAATTGCAAGCAGGCTCCGCACTGTCAGCAGTGAGGAGCCCAACACGGGGCTCAGTATGGGGCTCAACATGGGTCTCGAACCTGGAGAACTGTGAGATCGTGACCTGAGCCGAAATCAAGAGTTGAATGTTTAACCAACTGAGCCACCCGGGCGCCCCATCCGTTTGACTCTCTTCTGAGGCCTTCATTCCCCCTCCTTAATGCCTCCCTTTCACAGCATCCCCCTTAACACGTCCTAACCTGTCTTCACAATTTACATTGTGAATTGTGTCCTTCCTACGCCGTCTTCCTCTTCAGTCCTGGGCTCGGCTTCCAGCTAAGCACACTCTTCCTTAGCAACCAAGTCATGTGTATGGTGCATTTCTTCCATGCCTTGTATCATGCTAACCACCACGGAACATACTGATAACTTGTTTTGGCAGTTGTCCCCCAGTGGGGGACAAATGTGAAATGTTTTCGTGACTTTTCTGTCCCTGAGTTCATTCTATTCTGTAGACTCTTCCTGTCTTGTTTCTTTTTTTTTTTTTCCTGGGAACTTATTTTTCCAGGGATTTTACGTAATTTTCAAGGCACTTTTTAAAAAGCAACAGCCTTGGGGCACCTGGGTGGCTCAGTCGGTTGAGCATCTGGTCTCGCGGTTCGTGGGTTCAAGCCCCGTGTCCGGCTCTGCTCTGACAGTGTGGAGCCTGCTTGGAATTCTCTTTCTCCTGCTCTCTCTGCCCCTCCCTCACTTGCTCTCTCTCTCTCTCTCTTAAAAAAATGACATTTCGCTGCCAAATGCAAGGCAACAGCTAAAGTCTTGCTAAAAATCATATTATATATAGAAGAAAGCTATGCTAAAGTTTATGCTAATGTATACCTGATACTTAATAAATTTTATTTTATTTATTTTATTTTATTTTTTAATTTTTTAACATTTTGCATTTTTGAGAGAGACAGAGACAGAGTGCAAGCTGGGCGGGGGGGCCGGGGCAGAGAGATAGAGGGAGACACAGAATCTGAAGCGGGCTCCAGGCGACGAGCTGTCAGCACAGAGCCGGACGCGGGGCTTGAACTCACAGATCGTGAGATCATGACCTGAGCCGAAGTCGGACACTCAACCGACTGAGCCACCCAGGAGCCCCAGTAAGTTATATTTTAGACAGATGGTATTCCTAAATATATAGATCCAAGTGTAAATAGAAATGTATATATAAATTGTATATAGACACTCACGACTTCAGTTGAGCTACAGCAGAAATTATTAAGCCAGGAGCGACTAGAAAAGAAAAGTGTACGTTTTTTATAGGCTCAAGACATTACTTTTATTAAAGGAAGACAGAGGTTTGACATTGATTTCGCCTTTGTCACAGCTTCTACATTACTGGTTTAGAATCAAGAAATGCCGTGTTTCTGGATTCCTCATGGAGCACTCCACGGCCGGTCCTCCAATCGATGCTGATTGAAGTAAACTAAGTGGAGGTTCATTGTTCACTCTAGGGTTTCCAGAAACCTTCTGCCCAAGTCTGGAACGGCTTCTTTCCACACATGACTTAGGGTAGACTCCCTCTTTCCTTCCATCAGTAGTCTCCATTAGACCTAAGTGTCCTAAAATGTTTTGTAGATTGGATTCTTCCAAAAGCAAACTCTGAGACAGAGGTAAGCATTCAGCAAGTTCATCAAGCGGTGCTCTCAGGATCAACAACTGTGCAAGGGAAGAGAAAAGAAAGAAGGGAAATAAGAAAAGAAGGGAAGAAACCAACAGTGGTCATAGAGAGAAGTTCAACTGTGAAACAGTCCCAGTAAAGGCCTCAGCCATGCCAAGGTGAGCTCTGAAACTGGGATCTTCCTTTAGAGTCGTCCCACATTGTGATGAGCCGTCAGGGCTTTCTACTTCCGCCTTGACCAGTCGTGGATGCATGCGGTCCCTGGGAAAGGGTTGTGAACTTGGGAGACGCAGTTCTCTGTAGCTGATGATGTATCTGGAGAGGACTGGCAGCTGAGTGCAGTCAGCTCCCCATTCCTAGAAGCTGGGGAATAAACCCTTTGGTCCTTAAGTGGAATCTGAGGTGCGTTATAACATCCACTACGAAGGTCTTTCTTGAATTAATAATTACCCCTGTGGTCAAATTAGTTTGGCAAATGCTAGGCTAAACAGGTTTCTTTACTGGAGGAGTTCTTAGAAATTTAAGTATGTTGGTATG
Source organism: Acinonyx jubatus (assembly GCF_027475565.1). Taxonomy (NCBI): domain Eukaryota; kingdom Metazoa; phylum Chordata; class Mammalia; order Carnivora; family Felidae; genus Acinonyx; species Acinonyx jubatus. The sequence goes on from NC_069389.1 coordinate 92,418,483, forward strand.
CAAGGTGAATGTCCAATGGGGGAATAGAACATGGAAAAGATAGCGACCATAGGTGACCTGAGAACATATCTTTCGAGAAGTATCTCTTAACCATAGTGCCGTTAAAATTCAGCTTGAGAAATGCTGTTCCAGAGGCAAAGAAGACAGAATAAATACTACAGTTGTGGGAACCTCAGCTCTATTATCTCAGATTTCGTCTCGATGGTCCAACGTAGCAAATAACCTACCTTGATTCAACTATTAGTAAGGTCTGTTGCCCTTGATCAGAGTGCTATGGACTATTAAGTCCGATCCACAGCTAAATCAAGCAGGACTTATTTCTTAATGAAAGTCTACCTTAGTATGGAGACAAATGTTTGCTTTATTGTTGACCATATTTCTTCTCATTCTAACGGGTTTCATTCCGATGGGTTTATGGGCTCGATGTGGTTTTGGAAATTGACATGGTTGACCATAAACGCAATGTTGCTTTCAAGAAAAATTCCTCATGGAATAGTATTGCTGTATGATACAAGAAGGCCTTGAAAAGAATTCAGAGTAAACTACGACTTTTCTTAGCCTGATTTCATGTCAACTTTCACACCTCTGTGATTATTGACTATTGTTAAATCTGTTTTCTCACTGTCATCTTCTTGAAATAGTTTCCACCTCGGGATGTCTGCTTACCTGACTTTCACATAAATCAATTTAGATTAAGTTAGAATCAGACAAGAGGCAGTTTCAGGAATGAAAAAGAAACTCTTCACTGAAATATACTATCTGTATTTGAGAACTTTCATGGACAGGAAGACATAACACTTTAAGAATACGCTTTGAAAAGTTAGAGAGAAATATTTACCTTCAGAAGTGGCAAAGAAGGTCCTGAATGCCCACTGTGATCTGAAACTACTTTTGTTAGAAGTATCGTGACACTAAGTTTTCTCAAAGTCGGTGAGAAAGAACATGTGGCTTTGAACATGAATTTTCAGTATCACACAGGTGTGCACGTGTGTGTAGGAGTGTGTGTGTGTGTGTGTGTGTGTGTGTGTGTGTGTAGAGGGATAGAGAGAGAAAGAGAAAATTTATTTAGAGGTAATCTATATTATACTACAGGATACTAGACTATACTATATCATGGTATACTAGTATAACATATTTTATGTTACACTAGAATAATCTAGATTATACTAAACCCTATATTATGGGAGTTTACTAATGGGATACGTTTTGGCTAGAGGAATCATTATTTTCTATTTCAAAATGAATTCCTATGCTTTACAGTCCTAATATGCTGATTTTTGGTTTATCAGTGTTTATTTGAACCTTTCTGTCAACCTGAGCTTGTCAATCTCGGGCAGTAGGATTTTGTTTCATTTTATTCTTTTTACTAAAATAGTGTCAGTCCCTCTTCCTGACCAAGTCTTTCATTTTAAAAAATGATTCCTAAAAAAAAAAAGACTCCTTAGAGTGGAATTTTTTAAGCTATATTTGACAACTGCAGGAACTGACTGGGGGGTGGGGAGTGGAGCTTAATTGAACTCTGCTAAATAGAAAAGCAAATAAAGTTCCTTGTTCAGAAGTACCCTGGCTTTTGACGATACCTGAAACCAAATAAACTACGTTTTAAGGAAGTACAAGAAGGTTTGTAAGAATAAATGAATTATTTGTGCCCTATTAAAATGTGCTTTCCAGAAGTTTGGCAACCTATTCTTCTCCAGTCAAAAATGACTTTAAAATTTTTTTAAAAATGTTTATTTATTTTTGAGAGACAGAGACAGAGTGTGAGCAGGGGAGGGGCAGAGAGAGAGAGAGAGAGAGAGAGAGGGAGACACAGAATCCAAAGCAGGCTCCAGGCTCTGAGCTGTCAGCACAGAGCCTGACGCAGGGCTCGAACCCACGAACCACGAGATCATGACGTGAGCTGGAGTCGGACGCTGAACTGACTGAGCCACCCAGGTGCCTTACCAGTTGCTGCTTTTAATCAAGTTTTGGTTAAACTAGTTTTCGATATAGGTGCAATTTGTTTCATGTTCATATTTGGTTGAATGATGAGATTGAACTTCAATTTAGATGTAAACCAATTATGTATTTCATAGGATGTGCCCCACCCTGGGCTAAGCGCTACACGGAACCTAAAGCCATTGTATCAGAAGGCTCTCGTCCACCATTGTGATGGATAATTTTATGTGTCAACTTGGCTGGGCTAAGGGATGCCCACATACCCGGAAAGAAACATTATTCCTGAGTGTGTCTGTGAGGCCGTTTCTGGGAGAGATTAGGACTTGGGTTGGTAGACTGAGTAAAGGAGGTCATCCTCACCCAAGCGGGTGGGCAGCAGCCAATCAGTTGAAGACCAGAAGAGAGGTCTTCAGAAAGGAGGAGGGAGGGGGAAATTTCCTCTTTGCCTGAGTTGGAACATCCATCTCTTCCTGCCCTGTATCATCCGTGGCTCCCGGCTCGTGGGCCTTTGTACTCAGATTGGGACTTCAGCCATTGACCCTCTCTCTGGTCCTCAGGACTTCAGACTCTGACTGAATTGTGCCATTGATGTTCCTGGGGCTCCAGCTTGTGGATGGCAGATCATGGGACTTATTGGCCTCTACAATAGCATGAGCCAATTTTACTATCTATTATATCTATTAGAGAAATGTAAAATTTATATGTAAACATGTAAATGTAAAGTACCTACAGATATGTCTTATTTGATTATATATATGTGTATATACATCCCATTGGTTCTGTTTCTCAGGAGAACCCCGACTAATACAACCATTTAGTCACAACTCCTACTGTCCAAGTAAAGCCAGGGTAGCTCCCTAGGCTCGCCCCTTCCCAGACTTACCTTGACCATGCCACACAATTTCTAGTTTTCAATGTATTTATCTTAGTGGCTTGTGACTACCCCATGCTGTGGGATGGGAGAATTCATGGTCACCAATTATGTTGCCAAAGACCAGTAAACATATAGGATTAGGTTCTTGGGTTAACGATACAGCCTTATTCTCCCCCCAATGGCCAGTCCCTTTTCCCAAAACAATTTGATATTTAAACACTGATTTTATCTATTTTTTAATTTTTTAAATTTTTATTTATTTTTGAGCGAGCGAGAGAGACAGAGCACGAGCTGGGGAGAGACAGAGAGAGAGAGGGAGACACAGAATGTGAAGCAGGCTCCAAGCTCCAATGCTGTCAGCACAGAGATCAAAGCGGGGCTTGAACTCACAAACTGTGAGATCATGACCTGAGCCGAAGTCGTCCGCTTAACTGGCTGAACCACCCAGGTGCCCCTATTTATTTATTTTAAAGGTGTATTAATTTTGAGGGACGCCTGGGCAGCTCAGTTGGTTAAGCGTCTGACTTTGGCTCAGGTCATGATCTCGTGGTTCATGAGTTCAAGCCATGTGTCAGGCTCTGTGCTGACAGCTTAGAGCCTGGAGTCTGCTTTTCTTTTTTTTTTTTTTTTTTCTTTTAAAGTGTTACAGTTTATCTATTTTGAGAGAGCACTCAAGCACAAGCAGGGGAGGGGCAGAGAGAGAGAATCCCAAGTAGGCCCCGCACAGGCAGCTTGGAGCCCAACTTGGGGCTTGAACTCATGAACTGTGAGATCATGACCTGAACCGAAATTAAGAGTCAGATGCTTAACCAAGTGAACCACTCAGGTGCCCCTACACACTGATTTTAAATATCACATCCTCTATTAAATTTCTGAGTCATTAGCATCTATTTTTAGACTCTTTCTTAGGTTTCACTACTGTGTCTATCTCTTCGTTCATGGTGTGAAAATGTTTTAATTAGTTGAGCTTTATAATACATTAAAAAAAATCTGCTAAGGCTAGTTATCGCTCTGGTGGGTATTATCTTCAGTATTCTTCTGGCTATCGTCATGTGCTCATTTGTGTGTGTGTGTGTGTGTGTGTGTGTGTGTGTGTGTGTGTGTTTGATTTTGAGAATCAGCTTAGCTGGTTCCAAAAATATCCTTTTAGTATTTTTATTGGGATATGTTAAATGTATGGATTATTTTAAGGGTTTACTTTTCCTGTCCATGAACCAGGTATAAGGTGTGCGTTTAAATTTATTTATACTTCTTAACTTAGGTTTAATGTTTGCAGGAAAATTTTACATTTCTCCTTGTGCATTTATTATAATTTTTCTAGATGTTTTCTTTTAATTTTTAATTGTTTCCATAGCTATGTTTACATTACCTTTCTCATTTTTTACTTCCTATATTTGTTACTTCTCTGTATTACACTTGACTAGTATTTCTTCTGTTCTCTAAATCATAAGTTTCTGATTTAATCTTTACTAATTCTTTATTTCTGTTTTCTTTGGATGTTTTGTCCTTTGCTAGCTTTTTGAGTTATAGTCTAAGTAATGTATGCTTTCATTCTTCATATTTAATAAGAAGAATATTTATAGCTATGAATTATTGTGAGTACAGCTATGGGAATAGTCCATACTTTTGATATGTTGTTTTCTAAAGCACTGGGTTTCTAAATCATTGGTAATTATTTTTAGAAATTATTGGTATAATTATAGTACTTTTCATTTTCTTTTCTGAGCAATAAGTTATTTAGAAGTGCATTTGTTATTTTCATAACTCAATTTTCTGGAATTTGTGTTGATTTCTGCCTTACTGCATTGTGGTCACAGAATGGGATCTGTGTGTTTCGTGCTTTGGGGACCTGATCACAGTCTAATCAATCAGAAGGAAGTTGCGCTTTTCTTGTGGAAGGTACAATGTTCAATATCTAATAAATTACCTTGTATTGTTCTTATTTATATTATTTATCCTTATGCATTTGACAGACATGATTTTTTAGTTTTTTTTCATTGAAGTGTAGTTGACCCCCAATGTTACGTTAGTTTCAGGTGCAGGACATAGTGATTTGACACCTCTATGGGTCATGCTGTGCTCACTACAAGGGTAGCTGCCTTCTATAGACAAGCGGGATTTAAAAATCTGATTCTACCATTCACTGATTGTGGTCCTGGGCAAATTACATAATCCTTCCCTGCTTCCTCATTGAGTTGAGTCTAGTTCATGGACTGTTATGAAGGTTATACAGTTTAGTGTATAGTGTTTTGCATGCTGAACATAGAATATAGAATGTAGTGTGCTTTGGGGCGCCTGGGTGGCTCAGTCGGTTGAGCGTCCGATTTCGGCTCAGGTCATGATTTCGTGGTCCGTGAGTTCGAGCCCCGCGTCGGGCTCTGTGCTGACAGCTCAGAGCCTGGAGCCTGCTTCGGATTCTGTGTCTCCCTCTCTCTGACCCTCCCCCGTCCATGCTCTGTCTGTCTCTGTCTCAAAGATAAATAAACATTAAAAAAAATAAAAAAAAAAAGAACATAGTGTGCTTTTATCTAATAATTATTTATTCATATTTTTGCCACTGTCTTTTTTTTATTTTTTGAGTTTATGTATTTTGAGAGGCAGAGAGTGAGCAAACAGGGGAGGGGCAGAGAGAGAGGGAGAGAGAGAGAATCCCAAGCAGGCTCCACACTGTCATCGCCAAGCCCAATGTGGGACTCGAGCCCGTGAACCGCGAGATCGTGATCTGAGCCGAAATCAAGAGTGGGACGCTGAACCGACTGAGCCACCCAGGCACCCCTTGTTTTGATTTTTAACCCAATATGAAGATTTTTGTTTTCTAATAGGTGAATTTAAGTCTGTAAGTTTTGTTGTCACTTTAACGGTTTCTCTTTCTTTTCTTCCTTACTGCTTTCTTTTCTTCTTTTTTTTTAATTTAAATATTATTTAGTTAATGTATAGTGCAATATTGGTTTCAGGAGCAGAATTCAGTGATTCGGCACTCCCATACAACATCCAGTGCTCATCACAAGTGCCCTCCTTAGTACCCATCGCCCATCTCGCCCATCCCCCACCCACCCCGTTCCATCAACCCTCAGTTTGTTCTCTGCCGTTAAGAGTCTCTTGTGGTTTGTTTCCCTCTCTCCTCTTTCCCCACCCTTCCCTTATGTACATCTGTTTTGTTTCTTAAATTCTGCCTATGAGTGAAATCATGTGGTATTTGTCTTTCTCTTGACTTAGTGACTTATTTTGCTTAGCATAATACAACTTGAGCTCCATTCACGTCATTGCAAATGGCAAGATTTCATTCTTCTTGATGGCTGAGTAATATTCCATTATACATGTGCCACATCTTCTTTAACCATTCATCAGTCTTTCTTTCCTTCCTTCCTTCCTTCTTTCCTTCCTTCCTTCTTTCCTTCCTTCCTTCCTTCCTTCCTTCTTTCCTTCCTTCCTTCCTTCTTTCTTTCCTTCCTTCCTTCCTTCCTTCCTTCCTTCCTTCCTTCCTTCTTTCCTTCCTTCCTTCCTTCCTTTCTTTCTTTCTTTCTTTCTTTCTTTCTTTCTTTCTTTCTCTTTCTCTCTTTCTTTCTCTTTCTTTCATTCTTCTTTTGCTTTCTCTTTCTTTCTGTTGTTTTCTACATTTTACTGTATAGAGCATGCTCTGACATGTTTTTCTTCAGTGATTTTGAATGTACGCAGTATGTTTACCTTTAGGCACTGTTTAGATCCGAATCTGAAGTTTGAGACTGAAAGTAGAGAAGACACCTGATCACTAGATGAGAGGGGATCAGAGAGGCTCCGAACAAAATGCATCAGTGTTTCACACCTGTACCAAGCAAGACTCTTTCAACGTAGTGAAAGTGAGATGTGCACTTTAAGACAACTGTGTGGGGTTTTGTGGCAAAGGACAGAATGCGGTATTTTAAGTGAGAGCGTGAGTTTTTTGGCACAGCCTGGAGTAGACTCTTCTTAGCTTGGCAGTTTGTTGCACGAAAGTTGCCTTTCAAGTGTCTCCTGAAAGGGGCAGTACATTCTGAAAGGAGCAGGGTTTTTTTTTTTTTCTTTTTCCTTCAACTCCCTGGGCTTTGGAGCACCTTCTCTAAGGATCTGTAGGCTTCCCTTCTGTTGAAGAATCGATGTGAGCAGATAGTACAATTACAATTTTTTTAATGTTTTATTTATTTATTTATTATAAAATTTTTTTAATGTTTATTTTTACTTTTGAGAGAGACAGACAGAGAGTGAGTGGGAGAGGGGCAGAGAGAGACAGGGAGACAGAATTGGAAGCAGGCTCCAAGCTCTGAGCTGTCGGCACAGAGCCCGATGCGGGGCTCGAACTCACCGACCGCGAGGATCATGACCCGAGCTGAAGTTGGACACTCAACCGACTGAGCCACCCAGGCGCCCCAATAGTCCAAGTTTTAAAAAGCCATCCTGATAATAATTCGTGATGTTTACATGTAGTGCTTCTTCATCTGTCCCGTTTGATGCGTATGTGAAATATCATGAGATAGGGAAGGGCAGGTGTGATCGCTCATATTTTGCCAGCAGAGAAACCGAGGCTCAGAGAAGAGACAACTTCAGCTGGCTTTTGTAACTCCTTCAAGCAAGACTCTCAAGATATAGTGGATGTGATTGCAAAGGGTCAGAAACCTCCCACCCTGGCTGGGACTTACAAGCCTTTGCCTAATGCCTGCCTCTATGCTTTTGCTTGAACGCTCCCCTAGCTTCTCTCGAGATCCGGGCCATTATCTCTTTCTGCACTGGGCTTAAAATTCTTTTTTGCCAAGAACACCCAAACGCTGTCAACCTGGGGCGACTCGGGTCACGACATTATCGTGCTAGGTATGCTGGCGTCTCCTAGCTTTACAGCACGACCTGGGGAAAGTCTGACAGACCGTGGACGTTCCCTCCGCTTACTAGAATGTCATCTTCCATACACCCACAGTCATTTGACCTCTTGTCGCCTCTTTCTCATCCTATTGTAACATACAATAGCTAATATTTGTTGAATGCTTTGCATGCATTGTCTTTAATCCTTAGAGTACACATGCAAGGGAGATCGTATTTCCTCTTAGTAAAACAAGGAAACTGGGATTCAAGTGGTTAAGTGATTTATCCAAGATCACTCAGCAAATGGTAGCACCTAGATTTGAAGCCAGCTCTCTCTGAATAGAAATCCCACACTTTTTCCAAAATACCGGAGGGTGTCCTAAGAATACTGACGTCTCAGTGCTATTCATAGGGACAGACAAAATTAGGCTTGCAAATGACCTAGCACCGGGCCTTGTTCATTTGTTCTTTCCTCTCTTTCCTTACCGTTGTCCCACAAGCCACAGCGTTAGGAGCTGTTCAATTCTCTTTCATTTTCTTGCCCAAATAGTTTTCAGCCATAGCGTATCATCTTACAATTACAGGTAGGAAATTAGTTGCCTTACCATTTAAGAATTTCCTGGCATGAATTGCCCTATTTCATCATTTCTGAAATGTATTTTTTTTTTCACATTTTAGAAGCTCTGACATCAAGATGAACCTTAAAAATCTATGGTGCCTTGTACTTATAATTGACTGTGCCCTTCCTTCCTTCCTTAGTGACACGTAGAATAATACATCTTAGAATCAATGGCTTCTCAGAGTCCATGAAATATGATATGTACAAGTCAATGCATTATAGGTATAGGGCATATTTTATGAAATCTAGCCTCTTTTTAGAAACTGTCACAGAATTATAGAAATAAAATTCTGTGTGCAATTATTTCATTGATGAGGGAACTGAAGCTTAGAGAGGAGGGATGTGATTTTTCTAAGTTTCATGGAACTTCTAGGTGACAGAGGCAAGACTACAGTGTAACTTTCTGAATTTCTATTACACCACCCAACCCTCACCTTTGGCCCCTGGAGAAGTTTCATCGGAATTCTATTGTACTCTTTCCCCTCCTTCCTGAACGCTGCGAAAATATGTTAATTCTTATGAGTCCTATAGGCACATATCCCATATTTACTCTGACTTACAAATGCAGGCTAGTTCACAACACTCTGAGTGGATGTGTTCTCTTTTACAAACAGAGGTGTGTCCCTAGTTATTGATACTTTTCCTTTCTTTCTTCCTATCTCCTGTCTGAACTGAACTCACTACTCACAATTCATTCGATTCATTGTATTATTACCTGCCAATAAAACAGTCCATTTCTAGTCCATTTCTGTAATGGATATTTACAAAGTTTCTTTGTGAAGTACCCAGAGGTATGTGTAATTAGCATAATGGCAGACACGGAGTTATTAATCACATTTTTTAAAAATGTTTGTTTATGTTTGAGAGAGAGAGAGTGCACGCAAGCAGGAAAGGGGCAGAGAGAAAGGGGGACAGAGGCGCTTACAGGGGGACAGAGGATCCGAAGCAGGGTCTGTGCTGACAGCAGACAGCCCGACACGGGCTCGAACTCATGAACCCTGAGATCGTGACCTGAGCCTAAGCTGGAGGCTTAACTGACTGAGCCTCCCAGGTGCCCCACACATTTTGTTTTTGATGTTTCTACTCTTTTCAACCTCCTCAGCAGCTGTTCACAACTCTCGGCTCCTACTAGGGGCTCGCTCAGTGAAGTCTTGCCAACAGGAAGCTAGGATACCAGTGGATCTCCAGCCGTATTTCTCTCTCCCTACTAAATCAACAGCAGAAAGCAGTACCCCGCGTAGTGCCTGGCACATCCAAGGCACTCAATAAGAGATCACTCCTTTGTCTCATTTTCTAAGCAACTTTATCCATTTAGTAGTTTATAGCTGTGGACTTGGGCCCTGATAGGGGCTCTACTAAAGTTCCAGGCCAGACGTTTTATGTATATACCTCGGATTTCTGACTTACCAACTTAGATAGGGATAGGAAGAAAATATGAGTAATCATTCGATCCGATGTCCTCATTGTGCAGGGGAGGGCCCATGTTGTGAATGCTTGCACCTTGATGTAATTCGCCCATTCCTCCTGATGCCAGTTAAATTTTGGCAGTTAGAGGACACCCCTCCCAAACGATGTAAGCTTCCAAATGTTTCCAAACGTCCTAACTTCCAAGCCATGGTTCTTCTGTTTTTCAGACATTGACTGAATATTTGCGCCAATGTCATATAGAAAGAAAGAAAACGGACTCTGCCTTTAAAGACTGTATAACTTTGGTCAAGGTGGGTGACCTCTTTGAGTGTTCATTCCCGACTCTAAAAAATTAGGATAATAATACCTCTCTCTTGCGGTTGTTGTGAGCTCACATTTATGATTTTGTTAATGTTTACTTATTTTTGAGAGACAGACAGAGTGCAAGTGGGGGAGGGGCAGAGAGAGAGGGAGACACAGAATCCGAAGCAGGCTCCAGGCTCTGAGCTGTCAGCACAGAGCCCGACGCGGGGCTCGAACCCATGAACTGCAAGATCATGACCTGAGCTGGAGTCGGACGCCTGACCAACTGAGCCACCCGGGCGCCCCCGAGCTCACATTTATAAAACAAATCACAGTGCTGGCGAGAGGCGCTGGTTTGCTTTCCATTCCTTTTCCAGGCTTTTCTGATCTCTAGCTAACTGTTTAGCTCTTTTTCTATCCTTGTGTGTTGATCAAAAGCCTTCGCTGCTACTGGTTTAGAGTCTTGTTTAGGGATCTAGCTCTGTTCCTTTCTACCAGGTCATCTCAGCCGGCCAACTGGGCTGTGACTAAAAACTCTTGAAGTAATGTTAATAAGCGAGGTGTGCCGATGTTAGTGCTGTCGTGGCGAGGCCAGCGAGAGGTGAGGAAGGAGGTAGGAAATAATAGACTTTTGATTGTGGTTCAGACACAGTTGTGTACTTCTTTTCCCATGTGCTACTTTATAGGTTTGAAACACCCATTCTCAAACTGTGGCCTGGGGGTACCTGGGTCCCATTCTGGGGAACTGCAATGTCTTTCCATTGCCACATACACATCTGTGTTAGGTTGGATGCTCTTCATATATTTCGCCAAACAACTGGGTGAATGCAAAAACGGATATGCAAATCCTACCGCCTTCTATTAAGTTATAATGTAACAAAGTTGCAAAAATGTGACACAAAGCCATTCTGACTAGATTTTATTTGGAAAATATAGTCACTTCTCACACAAATTTATTTATGTTAATACACAGTCGGTTTATTATTGTGGTTTAAGTGTATTGAAAGACAAATATTTTGGGGGCGCCTGGGTGACTCAGTCGGTTGAGCGTCCGGCTTTGGCTCAGGTCATGATCTCGCGGTTCATGGGTTCAAGCCCTCTCTGTGCTGACGCCTCGGAGCCTGGAGCCTGCTTCAGATTCCATGTCCCTGGCGCCCTCTCTCTAGCTCTCCCCTGCTTGTGTGTGTGTGTGTTCTCTCTCTCTCTCTCTCTCAAAATTAAATAAATAAACATTTAAACAAACAGATATTTTTTAAATTTCACAATTTGAATTTCTAATATGGTCAATATCGCTAGGTATAACCTTCATAAACAAAAAAGCTTTTTGGGGTCCTCGATAATTTTTAAGAGTTATGAAGAGGTTCTGAGACCAAAATATTGAGAACTGCTAGCCTAGATGAAAGAAGTTAGACTACAAAGTTATCATTGTTTTGTAAATTCCTCCATACTGGGGATCAGCGAGCTACTGCCTAGAGCCCAACAACAGACTTCCTCCAGTTTTGGCAAACAAAGTTTTCTTGGAACACAGACATGCCCATTCATTATTTATTGTCTATGGCCGTTTAAGGGGTACAATGGCAGAATTGCATCACTTAGACCTACGAACCACATGTGTGTCTCATGTGAATTACAAAGCTCAAACTATTAACTATCTGGTCCCTTATAGAAAAAGTTCACTGTTTCTGTTCTATGGTATAGAAAGTCTGTGTACAGGTTTTAAAAGTGAAATGTATTTCTCTTATTTGATTCATTCTAATATTCACCTTACTTATGCCTGTCAAATCAATCTTGATGATCAATGAGGAGACAGACAGGTGATAGAGCTATACTGCACAAAATCACTCAAAAAATATTTACTGATAATCTACTGTGTTTCAGACACTGTGCAGTTGAACAATAAAGACATAGACATTGCCCTCCTGGAGATTATATTTGTTTACTCGGGCTCATTTTAATTTTGTTTATTAAGGATAGATCACTCCAAAATGCATGCATCTTGGCTTTATAAACCTTTGTGTAGAATAGAGATATTGACAAATGAATCATGAAGTGTTTTGGGTCGGTTGTGGCCCTTTGAATGAACATCGAAGGGCACCCAAATTTGAATTTGGAAGACACGATCTTTGGATCCAGCGGGAGTGAGGATTCAGCAGTAACCTGTATTTGATACACAAAATTTATTAAGAAACTTCTATGTACTGAACACTATGCTTGTATATGACTCCCATCCTCTGTGCTTACCAAGTAATTAGGGTGCATCACACCATGGTTAGAAAGAAGGAGGAGGGATTATTATTATTATTATATCGAGATGTTGTTTCTGAATTCTAGCCCTTCAATGAGCTGTGCAGAGGGCCATGGAAAAAGGACCACTACCTTTTTTTGTTTTTCTTTTGTTCAGTGCCCAGAATAAGATGATAATGACTTTATTTTATATCTCTTTCATTGAATTTCAAAGGTGGATTTTAGTTACAGGAAAAATCACACACCCAGAGCAGTTTAGAGTTAGAAGAGATTCAACTTTTCAAGTCTGAAATTGAGAAGCTGGGAGGTTAAGTGGTTTGCCTAAGATAATACACCTTGTTTGTGGAGCACTGGGAACCAGAATCCCAGACATGAGCTCTTTTCATTGAGCCACGCTATTCTCTCTCTTTTCCAAAGTGTTTACTGTGAAAGAGACATGAATATTGCATATAATCTACTGCCCTGTCAGGACAAAAACATGAAATTAAAATCCATCCATGATGAGATCACGTCTCTGAGTGGTTCAGAATAATTCTTTGATATAGTCATTCACATGGGAAGTAGGTTACCAAAGCAGGGACAATGAGAGGCAAAAATAAACACTGTTTTATGGATTGGGAGGGGAGGAGGGTGAGACAGGAGTCAAAATTACTAAACAAGAAATGAGCACATGACCAGTAAACCAACTGGCAGTAACAGTGTGTTTTTGTGTTTGTAACTAGAGAGCCAATTTAAATTGTTACTCAGAAAGTACTTCAACATCTCTAAACTTCAGGTTTCCTATATGTCAACATGAAACTCAATAAATACACCTGCCCCTTAAGATTGTTGTAAAAATTAGAGATGATTATGGCAAAACTATTTAACTCAGTTCCTGAAGTAGGGTAAACATTAAGTGGAAGGTGAGTATTATCGCTCTTGTGAATTAATGTTGTTATGATTGCTTTTAACGATCCAAATGTAATTGAGTTTACATATAAAGATATCTCAGCAGACTGGCGATTCCGGTATGCCAAAGTGTCTTCATCTTTTCTTTTTCAATTGACAAAGAGCCTTGTATCTCCAAGAAGGTGTTGCAAGGAACCCTGGGGAGAAGTTACACTTGGACAAATGGATTCAATGATATGATCTCACAAATGGATATAAACTCATATTTCAGCCTTCTGACTTTTAAATGAAAAAAGAAATAAAGAGGAATTTATAAGTAAGTAGCATGGCATATCCAGTCTTCTTTTCTTAAAATTTATTTATTTTGAGAAAGACAGAGAGGGTGAGAGAGGGAGGAGCGGTGGGGGGGTGGGGGATGGGCAGAGGATCCAAAGCGGGCTCTGCGTTGATAGCAGAGAACCTGACGCAGGACCAGAACTCATGAACTGCAAGATCATGACCTGAGCCAAAGTCCAACACTCAACCGACTGAGCCACCCAGTTGCCCCAATCTCCATGCCTCTGATTGGAAGAACACATCATCGGGCTGGGGAGGGGAACGTTGGAGCAGGCTTTTAGAGATGAGAATTTCTTGCTCAGTTCATAGACTTCACAATTTGCATATAAGACCTGTTCTGCTAAGCAGTCATTTACTCCCCTCAACAAAGTCAATAGAGAGACTTCTAGAAACACCTTGGTGGTGATGCCGGGTAATTGTATAACTAGGAAAATAACTCAACTTCCTTTGGTTTCAGGACCATTGGTGTTCTAATGAACATTTATTGAGTACCTACTAAATGCCAAGCACTGTGCTGAGCACTGGAGAATAAGACCCAGCTCTTGTCCTTAAGGCAATCCATTAATTTATTCATTCAAAAACATACCGAATATACGTTCATTGCCCACCCTGTGTTACATGCAGGGCATATAATAGCGAAGAAGCCGGATCCGGTTCAGCCTTCAAAGAAGTTGCTGTCTAATGAGAGAGACAGATTTAGTCAAACAAGGTGAACAGTTATAAACGGCAGTGCATATGCTATGAGGAAAGAGTGCTTTGTTGTCCTGAGAGCACGTAGGAGGGGGACTCAGCCTCATTTGGGAAGGCTTTCCTGAGGAGCTGACTTCAACTTAAGATCGGAAGGATGGGGGGGAGGGTTAACTAGAGAAAAGAAAGAAAGGGAATCATTCCATAAAGCAGGGACAGCACGTGCAAAGACTGTGTAGCAGAATGAATTATAGCAGCTCTGAGCAGCCAAAGGGTCAATAAGGTTGGAGTGAAGAGATCAGGGGGGGAAGAACAGGCTGTGGAATCAAGGCCGGAGAGGTAGGCACAAGTGGGGTCATGCAGGTCCCTGCAGGACATGGAAAAGAATTTGGATTTTGTTTGGCAAGTGCAGAGGCAAGCCATTTAAGTCTTGAGCAGCAAAGCTGCATAATCTGCTATTTTATTATTGTTTTAAAGATTTATTTATTTATTTAGTGATCTCCACACCCAACGTGGGGCTTACACTCATGACCCCCCCTAATCAAAAGTCGCACTCTCCACTGACTGAGCCAGCCAGGCATCCTCTGATATCTTATTTTTAAAACTATAATTTTGGCGGGCACCTGGGTGGCCCCATCGGTTGAGCATCTGACTTTGGCTCAGGTCATGATCTTGTGGTTCATGAGTTTGAGCCCCACGTTGGTGTCCCTGATGTCAGCACAGAGTCCGCTTCCAATCCTCTATCTCCCTCTCTCTGTCCCTCCCCTGCTTGTGCTCTGTCAAAAAGAAAACATTATATATATATAAAGAGGGATATATATATATATATATATATATATAAATAGGGATATATATATATAAAGAGGGATATATATATATATAAAGAGGGATATATATATGTATATAAAGAGGGATATATATATATATAAATAGGGATACATATATATAAAGAGGGATATATATATATAAAGAGGGATATACATATGTATATAAAGAGGGATATATATATATATATAAAGAGGGATATATATATATATAAAGAGGGATATATATATAAAGAGGGATATATATATAAAGAGGGATATATATATAAAGAGGGATATATATATATATATATAAAGAGGGATATATATATATAAAGAAGGATATATATATATATATAAAGAGGGATATATATATATAAAGAGGGATATATATATATACATATATATATATAAAGGGATATATATATATATATATAAAGGGATATCTGGTAGGAGCCTACTCAATTAGGGCAGGTAAGAAATGATAGTGACTTCAACTAAGGTGGTTACAATGAAGGTGGAGAGGAAGGGATGAATTTGTTTCAAATAATTACCCTATCCTATTATCTGACCAGGGCTTGTCCTTTCAAAACATTGCTGAGGATTTTTCTCTTCAAGAAATCCCTTACCAAGGCCACCTGGCTTAATCATTGCCCTAACTGTAAGAGGTATTCACTGCTTCCTTCTGTTACCATGTCTGTATATCTCAGCGATACCTTTTGCCTTTTTAGTACTTTGATACACTTTTTTAATATTAAATTCTTTTCTGAATGATTTATCGGTTCAGTACAATACACACTTGCTTTGAATTTTTACCAAGTATTTAAAAATGTCATCATGTATGTTATTGTAGGAAAAGAGTAGTAGCTACAAAGTTGTCACTATAGATCATCAGAGTCCACTAATTGTCATTTAGAGAAACAAGGCCAAACATCCAAGATGGCAAAATGAGTTCTGATACTCATAGATTTTTAGAGCTGGTAGAGGGAAAAGAAATTTAATCCGGATTCTCACCACTTTCCAAGTGTGTTTGAAGGTGAACTTCCCCACACCAAAGATCCAGAGATGTTAATTAACTTGTCAAAGATCAGGGGTGCCTGGGTGGCTCAGTCGGTTGAGCGTATGACTTTGGCTCAGGTCACGATCTCACGGTTTGTGGGTTCAAGCCCTGCGTCGGGTGCTGTGCTGACAGCTCAGAGCCTGGAGCCTGCTTCAGATTCTGTGTCTCCCTCTCTCTCTGCCCCTCCCCTGCTCATGCTCTGTCTCTCTCTGTCTCAAAAATAAATAAAAACATTTTTAAAAATTAAAAAAAAACTTGTCAAAGATCACAGAGCTATGTAGTTAGTAGAGGCAGTCCAATAACCCCAGATTTCTTCTTGAATCCAATGTTTAGTCCAATACACCATGCCTTATTTGACAATTGACATGGCTCTTTATGTGTTAGTATAGAACAGAAAAATGAATCAGTACTGAAATGAGCCATTACTATTCAGATTTATTTAGATTTTCATGACCTCGAACGCCAATAGTGCAAAGGGGAGGGGTGAATCTTTGCATCCTTAAAATTTTGCAGAAACTGAGAGTGAACATGATCACTTCCTTAAACTATTTTTCATAACTTGCAAACATCACCCCATGGGAATGTAACAATTGGAAAGACAGTTCTTGGCAGGTCAGCACCCCCAGGGCACTGCACAGACAGCAGACTGAAACATAACCCCAGTCTTTTTGTGAAAAGGCCCTATTTACTTAACCTGTTGCTTCAGTCTGAGGGAGAGGCTTCAGGTTTCCCACACATCTAGAGATTAAAGAGGTGCTATCAGGGAATGGAAGCAGGAAGACACTATCCTTGGGCACCTCCATGGCCTTGCTACAGCTTGATAAACTTCCCAGGAAGGAACTTATACGCTTGTCTGGAACCCGAGTTTTTGCAACTGTTGTACAAAGGCCGCCTCCAGATCTCCTGGTCTGGAGGCATGCGGGGATTAAAATTGTGGCCCCACAGAACTGTGTGTTTGCGTATGTTAAAAGCCTGAGGGTCTGGCTTCCAATCGGCCAGAAACTACATGCTAAATGATATTCCTCCCCTGGTAACACTGACAGGTCTGGACACACCCTTAACAACAGGGACATATCAAGAAGAAATCAGGCAATTTAGGCACTCACAAAGGTTCAAGAGACAACCAAGACCTAGGGCAAGGCTGAACAATAACGTACACAGCGCCAATCCTTCAACACAAGAGCTTCGCCTAATGCATGGAGACAAACCCAGAGCATCAAGCAAAATGAGGAAACCAGGAAAGAAGTTCCAAACGAACGAACAAGACGAAACCTCAGAAAAAGACCTTAACGAAATGGAGATACATAATCCACCCGAGATAGAGTTCGAAGCGTCATAAAGATGCTCACCGAACTTGGGAGAAGAATGGATGAACACAGTGAGAACTTCAGCAGATAAAAAAATGTAAGAAAATAGCAAAGAGAAGTCACAGAGCTGAAGAATACAGTAAGTGAATGGGAAAATGCACTAGAGGGGGTTCAACAGCTTCCTGGACGAAGGGGAAACTCATCAGCGAGCTGGAAGACAAAGCAATGGAACACACCCAGACAGAGCTGGAAAAAAAAGGAAGATAACTTAAGGGACCGATGAGATAACATCCAGTGGAGTAATACTCACATTAAAGGGACCCAGAAGGAGAAGAGAGAGAAAGGGGAAGAAAATTTATTTGAAGAAATAATGGCTGAGAACTTCTTAACCTAGAGAAGGAAACAGACATGTAGGTACAGAAAGCCCAGAATTCCGAATAAGATGAACCCAAAGAGGTCCACACCAAGATGCATTAATTAAAATGCCAAAAGTCTGGGGCGCCTGGGTGGCGCAGTCGGTTAAGCGTCCGACTTCAGCCAGGTCACGATCTCGCGGTCCGTGAGTTAGAGCCTCGCGTCAGGCTCTGGGCTGATGGCTCAGAGCCTGGAGCCTGCTTCCGATTCTGTGTCTCCCTCTCTCTCTGCCCCTCCCCCGTTCATGCTCTGTCTCTCTCTGTCCCAAAAATAAATAAACGTTGAAAATAAAATAAAATAAAATAAAATGCCAAAAGTCAAAGATGAAGAGAGAATCTTAAAAGCAGTAAGAGAAAAACAACTTATTACGTACAAGGGAACCCCCATAAGGCCATCAGCAGGTTTCTCAGCAGAACCTTTGCAGGCCAGAAAGGGGTGGCATGACATATTCAAAGTGCTAGACGGAAAAAACTTCCAGCCAGGGTCCTCTACTCAGCAAGTTATCATTACTATTATAATTTTTAAATGTTTATTTTTGAGAGACAGAGAGAGACAGAGCATGGGGGAGGGGCAGAGAGAGCGGGAGACATAGAATCCGACGCAGGATCCAGGCTCTGAGCTGTCAGCACAGAGCCTGGCATGGGGCTTGAACTCATGAGCCCTGAGATCATGACCTGAGCCAAAGTCGGACACTTAACCAACTGAGCCACCCAGGTGCCCCTCAGCAAGGTTATTATTCAGAATTGAGAGACAGAGAGTTCCAGACAAAATCTAAACAAGTTCATCACTACTAAACTTGCCTTACAATAAATGTTAAGGGACTTCTTTAAGCTGAAAAGAAATGGCACTAATTTATAAAAAGAAAGCATATGAAAGTGAAAATCTTACTGGAATAAGTAAATATAGAGTAAAGGTAGGGGATTAATCACTTTAAAGCTACTACGAAGGCTAAAAGGCAAAAGTAGTAAAATTAACTAAAATTACAAGAATTTGTTGAGGAATACATTTGAAAAAGATGTAAAGTGTGACACTGAAAGCAAGACTGAGGGAACTAAAACTGTAGAGTTTGGGAATGTCTTCAAATTTACATTGCTATTAACTTAAAATAGACTGCTGTATACATAGGATAATATATGTGTATCTCATTTTAACCACAAAACAAAAACTTATAGTAGATACACAGAAGAAAATGAGAAAGGACAGAAAGAACAAAAAACTATAAAAACAGCCAGAAAACCATTGACAAAATATCAGTAAGCACATACCTATCAATAATTACTTCAAATGTAAATGGACTAAATTCTGCAGTCCAAAGACAGAGTGACTGAATGGGTTTAAAAAAAAGGGACTCATTTATTTATACACTTCCTACAAGAGACTCACTTCAGCAGTAAGAACACAGACAAACTGAAAGTGAAGGAATGGAAAAAGATACTCCAAGGAAACAGAAACAGAAAGAAAGCTGTTGTAGCTATTGTCATATCAGACCAAATAGACTTTAAAACAAAGACTGTAGTAGAAGACAAAGAGGAACACTACATAATGATAAAGGTGTCAATCCAACCAGAAGATAGAGCACTTATAAAAATATATGCACTCAACACAGAATCACCAAAATGTATAAAGCAAATATTAACAGACTTAAAGGGAGAAATTGGCAAAAATACAATAACAGTAGGGGACATTAGCACTCCATTTACATCAATGGGTAGATCGTTCAGACAGAAAATCAATAAGAAAACTTTGCATTTGAATTATACCTTATAAAATGGACTTAAACATACACAGAACAGTCTATCCCACAGCAGCAGAATACACATTCTGCTCAAGTGCACATGGAACATTCTCCAGGATAGATCACATGTTAGGCCACATACAAGTCTTGATAAATTCAAGAAGATTGAAATGATATCAAGCATATTTTCTGATTACAATGGAATGAAATTAGAAATCAATTACAAGATGAAAACAGGAAAAACTACAAATATGTGGAGACTAACCGAAATGTTACCGAAAAGCTAGAATCAATTAGTAGAGAAATAAAAAAAAAAATACTCAGAGACAAATGAAAGCAGAAATATATGAAAATCTATGGGATGCACTAAAGAGGTTCTCAGATGGACGTTCATAGCAACAGCAATATAGCCCAATCTCAAGAAACAAGAGAAATCTCGATTTAACTTCACACCTAAAGGAACTAGGGGGAAAAAAAGAACAAATGAAGCCCAAAGTTACTGGAGGAAAAAATAATATCAGAGCAGAAATAGATGAAATAGAAACTAAAAAGACAACAGAAAACACCGATGAAACTAGGAGCTGGTTCTTTGAAAACAGAAACAAAATTAGCAAATCTTTAGCTAGGCTTACCATCAACAAAAGAGAGGGGGCTGAACTAAATAAATTCAGAAATGTTCTTATTTTGTTTTGGTAAATACTCAACAATGGAATTACTGGATTGTATGGCACTTTTATTTTTAATATTTTGAGGAATCTCCATACTGCTTTCCATAGGGGCTACACCAATCTACGTTTCTACCAACAGTTCATGAGAGTTCCTTTTCACCACATTCTCTCTCTAACACTCGTTATGTCTTGTTTTTTTGATACTAACCATTCTGACTGGTGTGAGGTGATATTTCATTGTGGTTTTAAATGAAAGAGAAGAAGTGACACCACGGAAATACAAAGGTTCATGAGGCTACTATGAACAATTATACGCCAACAAATTGGACAACCTAGAAGAAGTGGATAAACTCATAGAAACTTATACTGCCAAGACTGAATCATGAAAAGCTAGAAAGTCTGAACAGAACAATCACTAGTAAGGAGATTGAATCAGTCATTAAAAACCTCCCAACAAACAAAAGTCCTAGACCAGCGTGGCTTTGTTGGTGAATTCTACCAAACGCTCAAAGAATTAATACCTATCCTTCTCCATCTCTTTCAAAAAATTTGAGTAGGAGAGAATGCATCCAAGCTTCATGACATCAAATACCAGCATTACCTTGATACCAAAGACAGACAGGGATACTGCACACAAAAAAAGGAAAGACAAGACAAGAAAATTACATGCCAGTATCCCTACTGAACACGGATGCAAAAATCCTCAGCACAATATTAGCAAACTTTAATTCAACAACATATTAAAAGAGTCATATACCATGATCAAGTGGGATGTATTCCAGGGATGCACAGATGGTTCAGCATCTGTGAGTCGATCAGTGTGATACAGCCTATCGACAAAATAAAGAATAAAGATCATATGATCACCTCTGCAGATGCAGAAAAAGCATTTGACAAAATTCAGTACCCATGTATGATAAAAACTCTCAACAAAGTGGGTATAGAGAAACGTACCTCAACATAATATAGGGCGTATATAACAAGCCTGTAGCTAATATCGTACTCAATGTTGAAAAGCTGAAAGCTTTTCCTCCATGATCAGGAACAAGACAAGGGTATCCACTCTTGCCACTTCTGTTCAACATAGCAGTGGAAGTCGTAGCCACAGCAATTAGGCAAGAAAAAAAATAAAATAAAAGGCCTCCAAATGAGAAAGGAAGAAGTGAAACTGCCACTATTTGCAGATCACATGATACTACATATAGAAAACCTTAAAGACTCCACACAAAAAACTGTTGGAACTCATAAACAAATTCAGGAAGGCTGTAGGATACAAATCAATACACAAAAATCTGTTGCATTTTTATACATTAATAACGGACTATCAGAAAGAGAAATTAAGATAACAATCCCATTTACAATTAAGTCAAAAAGAATAAAATATCTAGGAATAAATTTAGACAATGAGGTGAAAAGCCTGTACACTGAAAACTTTAAGAGATTGAAGAAAGAAATGGAAGGAGGCACAAATAAATGGAAATATATTCCATGCTCATGGATTGGAAGAATTAATATTGTTAAAATGTCCATTCTACCCAAAGCAATCTACACACTTAATGTAGCCCCTATCAAAATTCCAATGACATGTTTCACAGGACTAGAGTAAGTAATTCTAAAATGTGTATGGAACCATGAAAGACCCCAAACACCCAAAAAAATCTTGAAGAAGAACAAAGTCAGAGGTGTCACACTCCCTGATTTCAAACTATGTTACAGGCTATAGTAATCAAAACAGTATGGTATTGGCATAAAAACAGACACACAGATGAATAGAACACAGTAAATAGCCCAGAAAGAAACCCATGCATCCATGGTCAATTATTTTATGACAAAAGAGGCAAGGATATACAATGGGAAAAGGATGGTCTTTTCAACAAATGGTGTTGGGAAAATTGGACAGCAGCACACAAAAGAATGAAACTGGACCACTTTCTTCCACCATATAAAAACATTAACTCAAAATGGATTAAAGACTTGAACGTAAGACCCGGAGCCATTAGTACTAGAAGAAAACATAGGCAGCAAGCTCATTGACATAGGTCTTCATGATGTTTCTTTTGGATCTGACTCCAAAGTCAAGGAAAACAAAACTAAATATAAACATTCTGAACTACATCAAACTAATAGGCACCGTGAAGGAAGTCATCAACAAATGAATGGGTGAAGATATTTTAATAACCAACAAAACCCTCTGACAATCCAATTAAAAAAGGGGCAGAACGTCCGAATAGACGTTTTTCCAAATAAGGCACGCAGACACATGAAAAGATGTTCAACATCACTAATTTTCAGAGAAATGCAAATGAAAACCACAATGAGATATCACCTCACACCTGTCAGAATGGCTATCAAAAAGACAAGAAATAACAAGTGTTGGAGAGGTTTTAGGGAAACGGGAACCCCTTTTACCCTATTGATGGGAATATAAATTGGTGCACCCACTACGGAGTATGAAGTGTCCTCAAAAAATTAAAAATAGAACTGCCATATGACTAGCAATTCCCCTACTGGACGTCTATCTGAAAAAAACAAAAACATTAATTTGAAAAGGTATATGCACCTCTATGTTCACTGCAGCATTATTTACAATAGTCAAGATATGGAAATAATCTAAGCGTCCATTGATGGATAAAGAAGATGTGGTCTATATATCCAGTGGAATATTTCCTAACCATAAAAATAATGAGATCTTACTATCTGCAACAACATGGACGGAGTTTGCTGCCGTTATGCTAAGTGAAGGAAATCAGGCAGAGACAAATAGTGCATGGTTTCACTTATGTGTGTAATCTACAAAAACGAAACAATCAAAAAAAACAAAACAACCCCCCAACTCCCCACCTTGTAAATACAAACAGATTGGTGGCTGCGAGGGGTAGGGGGTGGGAGGGGTGAGATGGGTGAAGGGGATCAAAAAGCACAAACTTCCACCTATAAAATAAATAAGCCATGGGCATGTCATGTACAGTAGGGGGAATACAGTTAATAACATTGTATTAACTTTTTATGGTGACAGACAGTCACGAGACTTATTGCAGTGTTACTTCACAATGTGTACCAATGTCACGTCACTCTGCCATATACCTGAAACTAATGTTTCAGTTATGTGACAATAAAAAAGTAACTTGGGAACAGAATTTACAATACAATGTCTTGATTGTATACATTAACACATTCTGAAATTTATAGTTTACATTGAAACAGAGACTCTGGGGACATTAAAGAAACTAACTCGAGTTAGTAGGTGAGAAACTAAAAGGGAAAACAAGGGTGAGACATAAAACAGAACCAGGAATGAGTTTAATAAAAAGAACGCATCCCTCAGAGTCCTTGCTGGCCATGCGTGGACCACAGCTCTGACTTTAAGCCTTCGAAATATTTTTTCGAAGAAGGAAAGTCTAAATTTGATCAGCTGCATCGGTGGTTCTCAACTCTGGCTCTGCATTAGAATCACCTGGGGAGACATAACATGTTGATTCCCAGGCCCAAATTAGGCAGAATATATCAAAAATTTTCTTAGCGGGGGCTTGGATCCAAATATCGGTATTTACAAAAACCTTCCCGGGTAGTTCTAATGTGTAACCAGGATTGAAAGTCACTGAGATATTTGAAATGCCCACCATCACCTACTTGCAATAAAACAAGACAAACAAACAAAATCTGCTTCCGGAAAAAAAGGTCACTATTCCTGATCGTGAGACCAGGGAGAGATATCTATCCAATCTACGCTTAAGAAAACACCGAGTAATGAAAACAAACAGACTAAAACAAAAGAAGAAAAAAACCAGAAAGTCCAGTGTCTTTACAAAAATACATATAAAGTTCAATAAATATGTTTTTCTCCGCTCAGCTTTTAATGGATGTTGGGTGGTTGCTATTCCAAATTACCAATTAAATAGATCTTTAAATGACAATTTAGGGTTGGCCTTGTGTTGTGAAATTTGGCAGCCAAAAAGACATGTGCCCAAGAAGGCCATCATCAGGACCTTGCCTTAATTGCTATGTTTTTTCCCTTGGGTGGTGATGGATTTGCTCTGGGCCACCCACATTCAGATCCTGCTATGGCTAATGATACATATTTGTAAGCCAGCTCACCCTGGGCTATGCTTTCAGCCTGCGAATCAAAGAAAAACTGACTGTACCTAATAGTTAAAAGCATGGGTTCTGAAGTCAGACAAACCTGGGCTCGAATCGCGGCTCCTCCCTTAGTACCCATTGACCTTGGGCAAGTGGGTTAACTTCTCTGACCCTCCTTTTCCTGAGAATAATACTAACTACCCCAGGTTGTTGTAAGGACAAAATGGGGTAATGGGTACCACTTTCCTGTCATACAACGTGTGCTCAATCAATAGCAACGTAAGAAAATTGTTTATCGGTTAAGCAAAAAAAATTCAAATCTATGTTAGCCTATTTTAACTAGGTGAGCTAACCACGTGGCTAGGTGGGCGTTGTGGCCAAAGTCCTTCTAGTGTCTTAGAGTGGAAACTTTTCTGACGGTGTCTACCCCAATGCTGTATCTTTAAGTCAGCAACGCTCATCAAGTATCCCCATTTTAAAAGAGGTTTTATTTCTTTACAATAATGGCCAGATTTTTTTTTTTTTTTTCCGATTCCCTCGTGAACTTCTATCTTATTTCAGTCTTTTCCTGGCTGCTGATCCTTGGCATTTTCCCGCGTTCTCAGTGCCTGGACTTACCAATCTTGCCTGCCTCTGACTCAGGCTCAGAGCTCTTGAAGAAGTCTGACTCATACTCACTCTACGGTTCCTTCTACTCCTGGGTGTCGCCAAGATAACCCTGATCTGACTCCAGCCTTTTGTAACTGAAACTCCAGCACCATTCCTCTAAGCAGGCCTGCTGTGGATGGTTCACACGATCTTCTTTCAACGGAGGGTTGAACCTGAAGTGAGGAGGGCGCCTGCGTGGCTCAGTCGTTAAGCCTCCGACTTCGGCTCGGGTCGTGATCTCACAGTTTGCGAGCTCGAGTCCTACGTCGGGTGAACTTGAGCCCCGCTTCGGGTAGAACATGAGCCCTGCTTCTCTCTCCCTCTCTCCGTCTGCCCCTCGCTCACTTGCACCCTCTCCCTCACACAAAACAAACAAAAAACTGAAGCAAGGAGAGTAGCTGGGAATATGTGAAAATATCAATCGTAAACGTGTTACAAAATGGAAAAGTACCCCCTCTTATTGTTTCGGTGGGTATGTTTTCTCATAGCATGTGATGTAGGCTGCTCCGATGGTAATTCATTTGGATGGAACTTCAAAGAAATCAGTGCTGCCAAGTCACCTGTTGATCTAAAATAAAGTTTTTATAAGAGCCTCGTATTTGCCTAAGGAGGGAAACACTTTTTTGTTTCTAACCGATTACGGAAAGAGATTGCATTTTAATAGCCAGAGTTATCTCCGCCTGTTTAATCTGAAACCACGGACCAAGCGTTTGACCAAGGGAAAACAATTTCTTCCCTCCTCTCGTTTTCTTCCTCAAACGTTTGCCACGCTGCCGTTTCAAACTGGGTTAGGGGCACCAGTTACTAAGCTTCTGCTATATGTTAGCTACTGCCTGGGGCGCTTGGTGTCCCACACTAGAAATCGTTAGAACAATTTTATTGGAGACGGAGTATTGCCTCCCAGTTTTAGACGGAGGAAACGGTGTGGCTCAGAGAGGTCATGTACATTTCCCATGGCGACACGCACAGGAAGGGGCTCAAGTCTCCATGAGGACACGTGACTATGCTTGCTGTCATTACACTGCCCAGCCTCTCGGTGCATTAAGAATCTTCTCACACCAAACAGGGGACTTTGCACCACCAGAGTAGTCACAGCTTCTATCTCAAGTGAGAGGCATGTGTATTTCTGGTGGTGGTGAGTGTCTGATAAAATCTAATTAAACTATTTCTAATTAAAAAAAATTTTTTTTTGTTTTTGCTTTTTTGGCCTCATTTCAGAGTGCTTATGGAAATTTAAATGGGCTTCCTAAACACGAAGGGCCTAGCTTAAGACTTTCTACACTAGGGCGCCTGGGTGACTCAGTCGGTTAAGCATCCGACTTCAGCTCAGGTCATGATCTCGCGGTCCGTGAGTTCCAGCCCCGCTGACGGCTGGGAGCCTGGAGCCTGCTTTGGATTCTGTGTCTCCCTCCCTCTCCCTCCGCCCCTCCCCTGCTTGCACTCTGTCTGTCTCTCTCAAAACTAAATAAAACATTTAAAAACATGAAAAAAAAAAAAGACTTTCTACACTAATTCTCAAATTAGCCTCAGAGAGGCCAACCTATAATATAGCTGGCAGGAATGAGTGGCTCTTTGAGACCTGTTTAGCAAATGTGAAAATGCCTAGTTACTGCCCGAATGTTCTTCCATTTGTTGGCGTCTCTACCCATATGCAGTCTTGGTTAGGGAGCTTTAGGCGCATATCGAAACCATAAGTCAGCCCATAAATCCAAGAATACAGCACGTCTCAGTGTGTAAGCCACATATTCCCAAATTCTTAGTCAGTCTTATGTGCACTTTTCCAGAAGCATATCCACCATGAGCTGTAATGGTACTTATGCCAAATCAGATTAGAGAAACAGAGAGTGATTGGCTCTCATTATACATTCAAACTTCGTTACTGAACATTCCCGTTGGAGAGACAAAAGATTCTGAAATCTTGCCAAGAACAGGTTTCCACTTTTAATCCAGGAAAAGGGAAGCACTGCTTCCACGAAGCTAAACCCCCAAACTCAAGATATGCCTTTAAGAGGTTTTGAAAAATACATATAAAACTCATCGTGAAATGCCATGAGTTTTAAGGGGGCAAATAAAAAAATTCTCACCAAAAAAAAAAAAATCTCATCTAATGTTCCTAGTAAAGGCATTTTATTATAAGGTCAGAAATTCAATTCCACTAGGGATTTTATCTCTGGAAAGAAAATTAAGTTTTTGGAAAAGATCGCCATGAATAGGTTAAAACCATCTGCATCCATTCCACACAAAGCACTGGGTACAGAAAACCCTGGATGATGGAAAGGTTTTCTATGGTTTGAGATTGAGAACTCCCACTATTTCCACCTTCTGCTGTTTCACGGTTTTTCCTCCCTTTCACAGCAAAAGTGGCCTCAGAATCCATCTCCTGAAAGCTCTCCATGGATGTCGTTCTCAATTCAACCGAAGTTTATGTTACTGGTCTGGGTCAGCAGCTAGAGATTCTTGGCCCAAAAGTATAGGGCCAGAGTCTACCAAGGCGGGGAGTAGGACGGGGTCTGTGGACCTATCTTTCTTTCTTTTAACTGCAGTATAATTGACATAGAACATTGCATTAACCTCAGGCGTACCACATACTGATTCCATATTCGTATGTTGCAAAATGATTACCCCAAGTCCGGTTAATGTCCGTCACCATACGTGGTTGCATTTTTCCCCCCTTTTTTTCCTGTGTGATAAAGACTTTGAAGATGGACTCTCTCAGCGACTTTCAAATATTCAATACAGTGTTTGTACCTGTCCTCACCTTGCTGTATGTTACATCCTTTTGACTTACTTGTTTCATGACTGGACACTTGCACCTTTCAACTTATTTCACCCGCTTCACCCCCCTTTCCCCTTCTGGCAACTACTAGCCTGTTCTCTGTATCGATGAGCTTGCTTTTTGTTTGCTTTACTTTTCCCATCCCGCATATACATGAGATCGTATAGGCGATGATTTTCTTAACAACTAATTTACAGCAGGTTCAAAACTGCTCCTGTAAGAACATCCTTTCCCTCACTTGTATTTTTTTGTTGTCGTGCTGAAAACATGTAACCCAAAATTTACCATCTTAACCATTTTTTTTTAAATCTTTTTAACATTTATTTATTATTGGGAGACAGAGAGACACAGAGCATGAGCAGGGGAGGGACAGACAGAGAGGGAGATGCAGAATCTGAAGCAGGTTCTAGGCTCTGAGCTGTCAGCACAGAGCCTGACACGGGGCTCGAACTCACAAACCGCGAGATCATGACCTGAGCCGAAGTCGGACGCCCAACCGACTGAGCCACCCAGGTGCCCCATGACAGGATTTCTTTCTTTTTGTAAGGCTGAATACTGTTCCATGGTGTATACATATACTACATTTTCTTTATCCATTCCTCTGTTGATGGACATTTGGTTTACTTCTACTTTTCTTCTACTATGAATAATGATGCGATGAAAAGACCATGTTTTCGGTTCTTTTTTAAAAAAAACGTTTGTTTATTTATTTTGAGAGAGAGAGAGAGCAGGGGAGGGACAGAGATGGGGAGAGAGAATCCCAAGCAGTTTCCGTGCTGTCAGCATAGAGCCCAATGTGGGGCTCAATCCCGCAAACTGTGGGATCATGACCTGAGCTGAGATCAAGAGTTGGATGCTTAACCGACTGAGCCACCCAGGTGCCCCTTCAATTCTTTTTTGATACATATCTAGAAATGGGATCTCTGGATCATATGATAGTTCTATTTCTAATTTTTAAATGAACTTCCGTACGATTTTCCATAGCAGCTGCACCAATGTACAATGCAACCAACAGCGTGTAAGAGTTCTCAACATCCTTGCCAACACTTGTTATTTTCATTTCTAAAAAAAAAAAAAAAAAAAAAAAAAAAAGTAGCTGGGGCACCTGGGTGGCTCAGTTGGTTAAGCGTCCGACTTTGGATCAGGTCATGATCTCACAGTTCGTGAGGCTCTGGGCTGACGGCTCAGAGCTTGGCACCTGCTTCAGATTCTGTGTCTCCCTCTCACTCTGCCCCTCCCCCACTCATGTTCTGTCTTACTTTGTCTCTTAAAAATAAATAAATGTTAAAAAAATTTTTAAAAATTAAAAAAAATAGTAGCTATCTTAGTGGGTTTAAGATGATATCTCATTGTGGTTTAATTTACACTCCCCTGATGATTAATGATGGTGAGCTCTTTTCATATGCTTGTTGTACATTTGTATATTTTCTTTGGAGAAATGTCTATTTAAGTCATTTGTCCATTTAAAATTTTTTTAATGTGTGTTCATTTTTGAGAGAGAGTGAGAGAGCAGGAGAGGGGAAGAGAGAGAGGGAGACCAAGGATCCCAAGCAGGCTCTGTGCTGACAGCAGAGAGCCCGACGAGGGGCTCGAACTCACGAACCGCGAGATCATGACCTGAGCCGAAGCCGGACGCTTACCTGATTGAGCCACCCAGGCGCCCCATTTGTCCATTTTTAAACTGGATTTCATTGTTGCTGTTGTTGGGTTGTAGGTGTTCTTTATATGTTCTGGATATCAGCTCCTCATCAGATACATAGTTTGCAAATATTTTGTCCCATTCTGTAAGTCTCCTTTTCACTCTGTTAATCGTCTCTTTTGCTGCGCCCCGTCACTTGTATCTTGATATACTTTCTTGAGTAGATGAGAAGTACGTGAGAAAGGGATGAACTAACAGTTAGGGAACTGGGTATTGCCCATGAGATCTATTGCTCATTTGTCAAGTGCATTCTGGTAGAAAGAGGATTGAGATCTGCTGATTTAGAGCAGGAGGACATAGGAGTTGCCACTATATGCCCACCCACAGACCTTCTATTTTCCTAGTCTGCCACTGATTTTAAGAACTGTAAGATAATTTTCACTCTTTCCTATGGCTCCTGATGACATTCATTCATTCATTCATTCATACGCCCAAGAGATATTAATGAAGCATCTTTTAACGTTAGAGGCACTGTTCAAGGTGCTTGAGATTTAACAGTGAACAAACAGACAGGAATTCTTGCCCCGACAGATCTTACGTTCTAGCAGTTAGAGAGAGTCAACAAGTGACAACAGAAAGTACTATAAAGAAAAATAAAGCAGCACAAGGGACAGAGAGTACCCTTTTGGCGAGTTGCTATTTAGGTAGATAGCTTGACGAGGCCTCTCTGATAACATAGCTTTTATCAGAGTGAGAGCAACAACAGAGGAGGAGGGGTTAGCTGAGTGATCCTAATGGCCTTGTAGCGCCTAACTGGAAATCTGTGCTTCTATCACCTTGGCAGGGATGGGACGACAATAAGGACCCAAAAACTTGAGCCTTCTGGTTCTGGCTGTGTCTGCATTGGACGGTGTTGGAGATCCCTCTTTTGGTTCCTTTTCCTAGACCTCTTCCAGATTAATCCTCCTTCTGCTAACCCGTTCTTTCTCAGTATATGTCAGAACCATTGCTTTGAAGCTGGCAGATGGCTGCTCATCCAGGAAGACAGTCTTCGAGGGAGAACAAAAGCAGCTCACGTGTGTATCTACATTCGCAAGTGCACAGCTATCTGAGACTTAGCCCTCTCTCCTTCCCCACACCCCGTAGAAGAAACATGTTGCCCTTGGTGACCAATTCACGTTTTCAAAGGTTTTTATATTCTTTGCCTAAGAAAGAGGAGAATTACGGTATTATTATTATTTATTCAAAACTTTTAGATGTTTTCATTATTTATTTTTGAATCTTTTTTTTTTTTTTAATTTTTTTTCTTTCAACGTTTATTTATTTTTGGGACAGAGAGAGACAGAGCATGAACGGGCGAGGGGCAGAGAGAGAGGGAGACACAGAATCGGAAACAGGCTCCAGGCTCTGAGCCATCAGCCCAGAGCCTGACGCGGGGCTCGAACTCACGGACCGCGAGATCGTGACCTGGCTGAAGCCGGACGCTTAACCGACTGCGCCACCCAGGCGCCCCTCATTATTTATTTTTGAGAGAGAGTGACAGAGCGTGAGCAGGGGAGGGGCAGAGAGAGAGAGGGAGAGAGAGAGAGAGAGAGGGAGACACAGAATCAGAAGCAGGCTCCAGGCTCCGAGCTGTCAGAGAATTAGAACATTATTTGTCTCAAGACTCTTACTGGAAACAGCGCTATGAAGTGACTTCCTCAAATTTTCTGTGGGGTTTGTTTTTTTTTTTTTTTTAAACTCCTGCGGATTCCCTGCTACATTTCCCACTGATTCTGTTGTCAATGCTGGGATTTGCTGGATTGATTGCTGTTCTCCTGAAGCTAGTTTCCTGCTCTTCTAGTGACAACGTATTTCTGGATCCATTCTTGTCTGTGGCCTGTTGCAACTATCTGTTCCTTGATTTTTTGATTCTCATCTGCTTCCAGGTCCTCTTAACCCTTTCTCATCGCAAGGCCTCCTTATATCCCATTCATTCATGGATTTACCTGAGGTTGCCATGGATTTGGTGGGAACGTATAATAACTGTCTGCCTTATGCTATAGGAGAGGAAAACTTTTCCCTTCCCCCCTTCTAGGTGCTAACCTAATAATTAAATTGACATAAAACTGATCAACAGGAGAAAAACAAATTTGCTTTTGTACGTACGGGAGCCCTAAGACACGAGGCTCAGAAAAGTGACCACAGCAATCACCTTTTATATCTTTTAGACAAAGAAACGATAAACGTGTGAAGAATTGATAAGATAAATAAGTTTTGGCTTGTTGTAGTAAATTAGTGAGGAATTAACAAGGTTTGTTTATACAGCCTTTTTTGCCTTGAATTCCTTATCTCTGGTGATAAGGATGCCTTGTACCCTCCTGGTACAGGGAGGATACATTCACAAGGGAGATCTGTTTCTTGTTTTCAGGAGGACAGAGGGGAATCAGAATATCTCTCTTGTACTGGGTGTTTCTCAAGTAACTGTAATTCAAAATAATCGATATGCCCAAGTGTTGTGTTTTGGGGTGGCATCTGCCAGTGTCCCTCGGTCCAGCTTTTGAAACTTCCCAAAGAAGTTTCACTATCCAGAAATTGAGTTGGTAGATTGTTCCATATTATTGAGCTGGTCTCTTGTTCCATTTGGTCTCATTTTAGGATGCGGTAATGCAGGTGGGATCCCCAAGCGAGGCCTGTAGTGTGCAAACAATCAGGCATTTAATAAGAGGCATTTCTATGGAAACAAAAGAAAAACAATGGTTAATGATGGGAGCAGACTGTAATTCTAGTTTCTGAGTTCCGAAGGCAGCCGGTGGAGGAGATTTCTACTAGGTGGCCGGCTAGAAGCATTTTTAAATGGACTGAGGGCAGGAAGTGGCAATCTGACAGGTTTTCCTGGTTTGAGGTGTGAATTTCCCAGGTGATCTTCCTGAGTGGCTTCATAGCAACAGGCATGAAGACTGTCCACATATGAACTATTGTGTTGGTTTCTCTGAAGTATATATCACGTTGTCACATTTTAGCTTCTGGAAAGGGACAGTTTTAGTTCCCGACGATCCCAAATCAGAAAAGTGGGAGAACATTGGAAACATTAGTCTGGGGAGTTACAGTGAAATATCAGAAGAACTAGAAGAACTCAGGATCCAGTTAGTTTATGGTAGAAAACAAAATCAAATCGTTCCCCACTTCTATCAACTATAACCACAGCAAGACTAATTCGTTTGCAAATTCAGTATAGTTTTAATAAGCTTGGTCTGGTTATTATAGCGATTGACTATGCAGTCTCTTTTAAACCTGCTCTGTGGGAACTTTTCATAAAGAATCTCAGATGGAGCTCTTAAAGCATCTTGAAGGTTAGGAAACCAAGCCAAGGACTCACCCTCACACTTCAACTGCAATTCCTATAAATCTGGGTCAGTTCCTGTCTTCTTGAGACCCCTAAAGTATCCTCAGGTTCCTGTGGCTGCTGGGAAGTGACCTTCCTTACTCACCTGGGAAACTTATCAGTAAGGTACTAGGCTGATTTTTCCAAGGGGCTTTATTGGGCCCATAAAGTCAACCTTAGTTCCTTAAAGCTGAGTTTAGGTACATCTCTCTCAAATATGACATTCCAGTCAAAGCTTTAGTAAGATAACCAATGTTTCCAATTGTGCTCGTTATGAGACCAGAATCTCACTGAATTTATGCAAATAACTACATTGCCATAAGAATAAGAATGCTCACTAAGAGTTTCCCAATTCTGGAGGCATGAGGTAGGGAAAGAAGTAATTGCTTCAATAGGGAAAAAATGAATTGTTTCAATTCTTCTTACAAAGGTATAATTTACCAAATTGTTGTAAATTATAGACAGTTGAAGAGAAAAGAGAAAACTTTTTCCTTAATCTGGAAAAGCAAACATTTTTAAAAAGCAATGTTTCAAACCAAAGTTCATAAAAATCATAATCCTCCTCCTTAGTTCATTCAGTCCCATGTAATAAATATTTGTTCTGCTTGAATCTAATTTTTCCATTAGTTCTGGAAATTCTTACCCAGTTCAGTTTGATGACCTTCAAGTTATCAGAAACCTGGATTCTAGAGTACTTCTCAGAGTCCTTTCCATTAATCTCTCTGAAAATAAAGCAGTTTTGTGGGGGTCACTTTTGCGAAAGCAACAAAATAAAACAAAAACCGTCTGTAAATGACATGTGTGACTGACAAGAAAATTTAATTGTTTCTGTGACACACATTTCAAGATAATAAGTAGAATTACAAATGATAACATTATACCTGCACATCTGATTTCTAAGAATTTCATTCAGTTTCTGGAACATTCATGACATACACCTATACAAATGCTACATAAAGAAGGCTTAATATTACTTCTTACTTGGCAAGGCTTCCCATGTAATTTAACATACCAAATATGCCCACTTAGTTCAATGTCCTTTTTTATAAAGGGAGAGAACAAATCTTTTGAGATGGTCCAAGGACCCTCTGAAAAACCCCAAAGTTAGAATTTGATTGTAAGAAGTTTGTCAAAAATATCAAAAAGGTTTTTAAAACACTTTATTAGCATCATAGGTCACTGTGAAATAATCCTCATTTGTTTAACAAAGACTTTGCAGGAAATACAGAAAGTTACGTAATTGTAGAAGACTTTATCTCTTTTAATAATAAAAAAAAACCCCTGTTTTCCTTAGTAATCAAAGAGCTAACAAAGACAACATGAAGCACAGGAAATTATTTTGATAAAACACAGAATCTTTGTTTCTAGGTAGATTATTTAAAAGGTAAAAAAAGTCTTTTGCAATCTCTTATCAGGAGCAGATCAATAAAAGAGTCCAAAAAAAAACTTTGTCCTTTAATCAAAAGAACAAAATTAAGTTTCAGTTTTACATGAGTACACTATTGATATTAAAGCTTATTATTATTTAAAAAAATTTAAAACTTACTTTTAAAACTGTTATGAAAAGTTCACTTTTAGCCAGCTTGATTACACAAGGTAAAATTCCCTCTTTCTCTCTCCCCCAACTTCTGTGTCCAGAGTTTGTCCTTTATTTTCTTTTTTTCCATTCTGAAATAACCAGCTTCATTTCAGGGCAAAATTTACTTTCTTTTCTCTTAACAAAAATGCATCTCCATACCTCATACCATTTCTTTGCCAGAATTACATCCTACTTTGTTTGTATTCAGGATTGTTTCCCTTATTTCTAGTAGTTTTAATTAACTATATTAGCATTTTTATCCCTTAGCAAACTTAATTTCTGGTAAAAACTAATTGTGAACTGTCTCTTATACCAACATTCTCTAGACTGGCAAAGTTATTAATATATTTCATAATTTCTAGAAGCTTACGCTTTCTCACAGTATGATTTTTTTAAATGGAGCACCAGATATGTTTACTGTCATATCTGATTCAAATATCTTTAGTTTCTCTGTCAGAAGAAGCCAAAATTGGATATGTTCAATAATCAATGTTTCTATATTTTATCTTATTTGAAAACGACCTAGAAATTTAATGAATTCCTATCATTTAACTTAACTTAGCAAAACTCTAAGGATGTATGTCACCAAAGAGATTTTGGAAACTAAGTAAACACATCACAAAGCAATCATTGCTAAAAAGTTCACCTAAGACTCTATCCTACTTCTGTCTCTTTTATTCACTTGTTCTTAACAATTATACTCAGATCACACATGAACATTTAATGAAACATTAAAGCAGTTAGTCATTATTTTGTTACCTTTCCAGCTGACAGATTTTGTAACAGAGATAACATGACCTTATTTGACTTAATGCTGGTAACTCTAAATACATGACTGTATTCATTAAAACCAACAAACTTAAACTAGATGTTATTTACTGAAAATGATTCTAGATAACAGAAATTAAAAAAAAAAAAAGCATTGGGTTAGTTTCTCTTGTATCTCTGAGATTTAGAAATACTTTTTTTAAAAAGTTTATTTGTTTTGAGAGAGGGAGAGAGAGGGAGAGTGGGGTAGGGCCAGAGAGAGAGGGAGACAGAATCCCAAGCAGGCTCTGTATGGTCAGTATATAGCGTGATGTGGGGCTTGAACTCATGAACCACGAGATCATGACCTGAGCCAAATTGGATGCTTAACTGACTGAGCTACCCAGGCGCCCCAAGAAATACTTGATTCAATAAGCACTTATTTGCCTTTAAGCTAATTACATAGAGCTCTTTACAAATTAATTTTGGTTAATACCATCTGGAGGTAGAAAAATATCATATATATCCTGATACATTCGATATGAACGATCTGCACAAACAGACCCTCTAGGTTCCATTTGAAAACTGTAGCCATGAATCAGGTACAATATAAAACTTACTACTTTATAAATTATTGTCTCTGGCAGATGGAACAAGTTACAGTCACCTGCTCAAATGGTTAAAGATTTTTACTCATCTTTTTGGAGAAGACTTTTAAGGTGCGTATTTGTCCTTAACAAATAACCTTGTGGAGGCTTCAGACTAGATTTGGGCAAGGGAGCCTTTGTAGTAGTTTGTATTTTAAATTTTTTAACGTTTATTTATTCTTGAGAGACACAGAGAGACAGCATGAGAAGGGGAGAGGCAGAGAAAGAGGGAGACACAGAATCTGAAGCAGGTTCCAGGCTCTGAGCTGTCAGCACAGAGCCCGACGCGGGGCTTGAACTCACGGACCGGGGAGACCATGACCTGAGCAGATGAAGTCATCGGAGGGGAGAGACGGAGGGACGTTTAAGAGACTGAGCCACCCGGGCGCCCCAGTGGTTTGCATTTTAAAAAGCCTCTTTCTCCTCTTCTTTCCTTCAGTTTCAGGTGACAGTGGGCAGTGTTTTCGTTTTCATTCCTGGGGTGTTTACATTTAAAGACATGGTAAGATTTACATCTTCAAGTTACGGAAAAAAGTTGATTTGAACTCGTTTTTCTTTTTGTGTTTCTTGCACTCCTGTAAACCATCTTCAAAGCACTGGGTAGCCGGTTCCATTATAATGCTTAGAGGCTTACGGGTCCACCCAAGCGCACGATTTTGAATTTGCCTTTTATGTTGGGGAGAAAATGTGCTGCTCAGGTAGAAATGAAAAGATTTGTTTTGAGGGAGAGGTACAGAGCAAGCGGGGGAGGGGCAGAGAGAGAGGGAGAGAGAAAGAATCCCAAGCAGGCTCGGCACTGCCAGAGCAGAGCCCGGAGTGGGGTTTGGGCACGTGAACCATGAGATCATGACCTGAGCCGAAATCAAGAGTCAAACACTTAACTGATTGAGCCACTCAGGCACCCCTTGTTTTTTATTTTTTTTTCTAGGGAGATATCTGCCTTATCTGTTAGCTATAGTATAATCATGGGTTGGGAAGAATGGCACTCAGCAGTCAGCTAAAGTCCCCGTAAATTGGGATGTGAGTGGCCACCGATCTTTCTAATTTCTCTCTAAGTGTGGTAGGATCTTCCCCATGTGGAGGTCAAAGGCTTTTATAATTGCAAAGACCTGTTGGTGTCCAGGGACCATGAATGCTCTGTGGTGGGCGGAGCGGGGGGGTGGGGGGGTGGGTCCGAGATTCATCCCTAAAGGACATTGCATTGGAAGACCCGAAGTTGACAAAGCGTTACAGTCAGTCCTGGGTGCTTCCGCTAAATTTAATCTCTGGCTTTCAGCATTTACGCGAGTAGCCGGTACCCTCTGGGCCTGGAGATCAGGCTGGAGTAAATCTTGTAGGAGTAAATTGAAGTGAACCTCCTCAAATCTTGGAGGGGGAGGGAAGCTAAAGCCGGCAGCTGGGTGTTCAAGGAAATTTTCTGGGGAAGGTCGAGGAGTTTGGGAGCCATGGGAATTTACGGAGGAAATGGGGCTGGATTTAAGGAGGGGGATCTATGATCCACGTGGGCTTTGGTTTTTGTTCTGAGTCTATTTTCTATTCTTTTATACTAGTAAGAGGGGACTTAAGGCCAATGAACCTAGAAGCAAAGAAGGGAAAAGTTTTTCTCTTTTACAGTTTTCGTGCCCAATGTGGAGCTCTCTGCTGGCTGGATATTGCTCATTTTGGGGGCTGCTGCAACCGAGGGGTCCTGGGACCTCTAACAAGTGCTGGCGAAAGATAAAAATGCTTTTTTTTAAAAAAAAAAAACATACTTTATTGTCAAGTTTGCTAACATACAGCATATACAGTGTGCTCCTGGCTTTGGGAGTAGATTCCGGCGATTCATTGTTTACGTACAACACCCAGTGCTCATCCCAACAAGTGCCCTCCTCAATGCCCATCACCCATTTCCCCCCTCCCCCCTGCCAATCAACCCTCACTTTGTTCTCTGTATTTAAGAGTCTCTCATGGTTTGCCTCCCTCTCTGTTTGAAACTATTTTTTCCCCATGGTCTTCTGTTAAGTTTCTCAAGTTCCACATATGAGTGAAAACATGGGATCTCTGTCCTTCTCTGACTGACTTATGTCACTGAACACAATACCCTCCAGTTCCATCCACGTTGTTGCAAATGGCAGGATTTCGTTCTTTCTCATTGGCAAGTAGTATTCCATTGTATACATAAACCACACAGAAGATAAAAATTCTTAACGACATCAGCCTCTCACGTCTCTACCTGCAGCGTCTGTTGGAAGCAGGAGTGGTGAGCATACTTTCTCCTTTTTGTAAATTTAGATTAGCCAGAGATGGGACCCGTGGGTGGCTCAGTCGGTTAGGCGTCCGGCTTCGGCTCAGGTCGTGATCTCGCGGTCTGTGGGTTCGAGCCCCGCGTCGGGCTCTGTGCGGACAGCTCAGAGCCCGGAGCCTGCTTCGGATTCTGTGTCTCCCTCTCTTTCTGCCCCTCCCCTGCTCGTGCTCTGTCTCTGTCTTTCTCTCTCTCTCTCTCTCTCTCAAAAATAAACATTACGAAAATAAATAAACTTAGATTAGCCAGAGAAAATATTTGTGTAACTAGTTCCTTGGGTACAGCGACTTCAGTAAAGATGCGTTACGAGGACTCTTGTTTCCTCCTGCTCCCTTTCCTCCCGGAGAGGGTCATTGTGTTCCCTTGTGCCTGTCTTTTGTGTCACTTGCCACAAGGAGGAAAACCGTAGGGTAGGACAGAAGCATGGGCGCCGCAAGCCTGCCGTTCAAGCTGGCCTCGCAGACGAGTGAGTTCAAGGTTCTTTGGCAGGTCCAGTAGATTAATGCTGTGCCTACGGGAGCCCATAAAAGTCTAAGACTCAAAGAAGTGACCGAAAGAGCCAGATTTTACACATTTTCGAAAAGAACCAATTTGCGGAGAATTGACAAGACACAAGTAGGTAATTAGCGAGGAACCAACAAGGTTTGTTTACACAGCCTTGTGGGCCTTGAATTCCCTATCTCTGGCGATAAGGATGCCTTCCACCCTCCTGGTGTCGGGAGAATACCTTCTCACCGGGAGATGTTTATTTCCTGCTCTCAGGGGAACAAAGGAGGGCCAGAGCGTCCTTCCCCCCGATATCTGTTTCTCCAGTAACTTGAGTTCAAAATAATACGCATAAGTGGTATATTTTGGTGTGGTACATTCGGCTCTCCCTCAATGACTTCTTCAGAAGCTGGCTGCCTGTTACAAACCCGTAACCCCTGAATCTCTATTTTCTTTTTCTTTGCATATCCCACTGCAATAATACGCCCCACGTGTGTACTTCCTGCTGTGTTAAGACACATTTCCTCCTATTGGTCATAAAACCACCTTGTTTAAGTTGCAAGGAGTGTTCCCTGGATTTAGTGTTAATATGTGTCTAATGACGTCAGGCTCACAGTGTTTATCCTTTTCCGTTGCCACAGACACCACTGATGTTTCAGGTCACAAGGCGGGGGGGGGGGGGGCGGGTGGGGCACAAGGCGGGGGCAGTGTCTTTCTGTGTCCCCAAACGATTCCACCTAATTTGGCCTCCAAATCCCCAGCCACGTTTTCAAAGATCTCCACCCCCCACCCCCAGCCGATCACGATTATTTGCTCTTCCTCAGTCATGCTCCATTTGTTTTTGAACCACAAGCCTTGGCTATTCCCTCTTCCTGGAGCACCTACTACCCATTAAATTTTGATTGTTGGAAAACTACTGGTCTTCAAAGGTTTGTTCAAAGCTCTAGGGGAGACGCTGACCCGAATCCCTCGCGAACATTCTCCCAAATTCCGTGCCAGAAAGCCTCTGCTCCAGCCCAAATGGTCTGTTCATCTCCTCACCATCCAACGCTTACGTCTGCTCCTGTGACTTTGCTCATGATGTTTCCTGGGCCGGAATTTTGTCGGGGGCCCATCCACCGTCATAAATCAAAGAAAAGAGAGGTGTTTGGGCGTTCAGAAGAAACTTGTAGTTGGGAGAAGTAGGAGAGCGTTCCAAATAACTTTGAACTATGGATAAGATTTTATTTCAGTGGGAAACATGGAAGAATGACTGGGTCAGTGTCTGCCTGTGTCTCTATCGGTGTGCCTGTGTTGGTCCCATCTGTCCCCTTTCCATTAGGAGAGATTGGGAGCAACCTCACAATTTTCTAAAACCTGATCCAGGTGAGATAATGACCTGAGGACCTGTGATAGCTGTTCAGGCCCGAGCAGCATAAATTTCAGCTTACTAAAGGTAGGCTCACCCTATGTTTACCTCATAAGGGAGCCTCCTTACTCTAAGAGGACTCCCCCCGTTCGCACCTAGCTCTGAGAATCACAATACAAGCTCGGGTTGGCACGGTACTCCACGTGTTGAGCTGAGGTTAAAGTTTATCGCAAGAATTCTGAATACAGTGATCACGATGCAACTCTCGAGTTCTCTGCGTAGGCCTGAACAAAGCAGCTCTAAAATGGGCAAGCAGGAAAATAAAACTACAACGAGATTTCACCTCGCCCCTGTTCGAATGGCTTTTATCATGAAGAGATAACAAGCTTTGATGAAGCTGTGGCGATAAGAGAACCTCCGTATAGTGTTGGCGGGAATGGAAAACAATATGGTGGTTCCTCAAAACACGAGAAATAGAACTACCGCATGATCTAGTAGTCCTTCTTCTGGGTATATATGTGAAGGAAATGAAAACGCTGTACTGAATAGATATCTGTGCCCCCATGTTCACTGCAACATTATTTACAGTGGTCAAGACATGGAAACAACCCAAGTGTTCATCATCGGGTAAGTGGATAAAGAAAATGTGATACACACACACACACACACACACACGTGCAGACACGCATGTACACACACAGTGGAATACAATTCACCTATAAAAAAGAAAGAAATCCTACTATTTGTGACACCTTGGATGGGCCTTGAGAGCCTTATTCTAAGTGAAATAAGTCAGGCAGAGAAAGGCAAATCCTGTGTGATCTCACTTACGTGTGGAATCTAAAAAAGCTGCACTCATCGATACAGAGTAGAATGGTTGTGACCAGGGGCTGGGGGGGAGGGGGGGGAAGGGGGGAGATGTTGGTCAAAGGGTACCAAGTTTCCATTACAAGATGCGTAAGTTCCGTTGTTAAGAGAGTAGATCTTAGATGTTATCACAGCAAAAAAAAAATGGTAATTATGTAAGAGGATGGAGGTATTAATTAACCCTACTGTGGTAATCATTTCACAATAACTACCTGTATCAAATCATCACATTGTACACTTTCCATTACCTCTGTGATATGTCTCTAAGATCTCGATAAAGCTGAAAAATTTATTTTTTATCAAAAAGTTTTAAATTTATTTATCTTGAGAGAGAAAGGGAAAGAGAGACAGACAGAGAGAGAGAGAGAGAGAGAATCCCAAGCAGGCTCTACATTTTCAGCACAGAGCCCGATGCAGGGCTCAATCCCACAAACCGTGAGATCGTGACCTGAGCTGAAACCGAGAATCGGACGCTTAGCTGACTGAGCCACCCAGGCGCCCCTGAAAAATTTATTTTAATTTAATATTTTTAATTTAAGAAAAGGAAAATGGGGACACCTGAGTGGCCCAGTCGGTTAAGCGTCCGACTTTGGCTCAGGTCCTGATCTTGCAGTTCGTGAGTTCGAGCCCCGCCTTGGGCTCTGTGCTGACAGCTCGGATTCTGTGTCTCCCTCTCTCTCTGCCCCGTCCCTGCTCACACTCTGTCTCTCCCCGTCTCTCAAAAATAAATAAAATTAATTTAAAAAAAGGAAAAAAAAGAAAGAAAGAAAAGGAAAATGTAATTGGCCAATAAAAATAAAAATACGCTCTACCACACTGGTAACTGAACAAATGCAAATTAAAACCTCATTAAGCAACTATTTATAGAATCCGTCTGTATTGCAAAAAGGACATCCAGAAAATATCCGATAATGCCGAAGCCTGGTAAGAATGTGAGGAACAAGGACTACTTGGGGAAGTGTAAAGGAACATAGCCTATTTGGAGTGTAATTAGGGAGCAGTACCGAATGGAACTCAAATTGCATACATAGGTTGTGTATTGGACCTAGGTATATACCAAAGATAGGCTCTCATCCCTGAGTTCAAGGAGGCAAGTGCAATAACGTTCATCGTGTCGTTCAGTCATATTTAGTGAATGCCCGCTATATACCTGCCACTGTTCTATGTGCTGGGGTTCTATCCCTGAACAAAGCAGACAAAAATCCCTGTTCCCGTGGAGCTTACATTCTAGGGGAGGGCCACCAGGAGACAATGAAATGTAGTAGTGTGTGCCATCGATGTAAGCGTTTATTGTTTTTAAATGTTTATATTTTATTTTTGAGAGACAGCGTGCACGCGGTGGGGGGAAGGGGCAGGGAGAGAGGGAGACAGAGGGGTCCGAAGCAGGCTCTGCGCTGACAGCAGAGAGTTGGAGGCGGGCTCGAACTCACGGACCGCGAGATCATGACCTGGGCGGAAGTTGGACGCATAACCGACTGAGCCACCCAGGCGCCCCGGTGTAAGGGGGGTGGGAGGGAGGGGGGGGTGGGTGATGGGTATTGAGGAGGGCACCTTTTGGGATGAGCACTGGGTGTTGTATGGAAACCAATTTGACAATAAATTTCATATATTGAAAAAAAAAACAAGAACATGTTCTATACTTTTTGTAAGTACACGTATAGGCATGTAAATGTGTTATAACAAAATAACAAAGGAAGGATGCCCACTAAAGTCATGAGGTGGGCTGCCCCTAGAGAGTGTGTGTGTGTGGATGGAGGGAATAAAACAGAATTGGGGATGGGGACAAGGAGTACTTCAGTTTCACCTGTATTATTTGATTTCTTTTATTTAAAAGACATAAGGCCAAAATGGCAAAATGCTAGTAATTTCCTATTGTAGGTAGTAGGTTTCCTGTGTTTCTTAAAGATTTTTTTCTTTAAGAATTTCTTAAAGAATACTAACCTATTCTATTAAATTCTCAAGAAAAAAAGGAAAAGCTAATTGACTAAAATAAATCAACCGATAATAAATGCCAAATGAATGATATACAATTTCCTCCCTCCCTCCCTTTCCCCTTCTTTCCATCCCTCTTTCCTGCCTTCCTTCCTTTCTTCCTCTCGGTAATGCCAACCAGCATACCAGACCCATTTTTTTTTTCCTGCTGACCTTGACTCCTGTCCGTATTTCAGCTCAACTGGTCAGAGTAACTGCAATGTGAATGCCTGTTGTCAGAAATAAAATTACACTCGAACCTCCCAATTCATAGCTACAGATGGGAATTACAGCATCACTTTTGCTTATCTCAGCTTTTCATCCCCAATAATGTACATCCAGTCATGATCAGAGACAATACTCAGTTTATAGCAAGGAATCAAGTTGAAGGACTTT
Source organism: Acinonyx jubatus (assembly GCF_027475565.1). Classification (NCBI taxonomy): domain Eukaryota; kingdom Metazoa; phylum Chordata; class Mammalia; order Carnivora; family Felidae; genus Acinonyx; species Acinonyx jubatus. Next base: position 92,461,401 of record NC_069389.1, read on the forward strand.
ATATTATGAGCTTACACGAAATATGAAATTGTCGATACGCATATGTTTACATATATATTGTTGACAATTGAGTAGCGCCCACCATGTTAAATATTGTAATTTCGATTTGGATTTGTAGAGGCTATACATGTTTTTTTTTTTACACAAAATTGCCTAAAAATGTATTCGTGCATCACTAATTCAACGCGGAATGAGGGAGAGACCGAGGGAGAGGAAAAGGGTACGTGAAGCTTTTTCAATGAATCAAGCACCAAGCATTAATAAGCACCAGATATAGGCAGTATGTGTGTATCCAAGTTATAGGCTTGTGGGACTTTGTTTAGGGTTTATGGACTGTGAGTTCTAGAGAACTGGGCTTTGTTCCTCACCGTTGCAACATGCGGGAGGTGAGTGAAATACTGCAGATTACTGGCCTACCTAGAGAGCTCTCAATAACTACTTCTGGTGGATAGTTTGTAAGTACTTTGGTTGGGAGAAAGCCTTTCAAATGATAAAAAGGAAAGCATATCTTTATCCTCATCTACATGATCAACAGGGGTCCGTTTAACCAAAAAGCAAACTTGTATTATAGTTGGATTCTAAATAAGCTTGTGTGTGTGTGTGTGTGTGTGTGTGTGTGTGTGTGCTTTTTAAAGTCCCACATCTCATTAAAACTACATAGGCAACCAATAAATCTCTTTTCGTATAAGCCCAAAAGCATATAAGAAAGAAGCAACGTATGTGTTGGGTCCATAAGTCAGGGGGAATGCTTCCACCAGCCTCATGAGACAAAAATGTGCCTCCACACCTTGAGGCCACACCTTGGCCTTCTGAACTCGCTGTTGTAAAATGGAAACCCTCTGACTCAGCTCAGGTCCTCAGATGCTGACAAGTTCCAAAGCTGAGTTTAGAAGGAGGAGATGGAAGTAACAGAGGAATTGAGACTGAGCAGCAGCTAACGCGGGTGGTAAAGTCGCAGACTTTCACACAAGCCGTCGAGGAACATGACGAATGGGCCGCCCGTCTGTGTCAGTGCTTTATCATTTGCTAATAACGGCATGAGTTGAACTCGAAAGCGGCCACATTGGTGTGCGCCCGCACGTGCTGCCGGTCCCTTAGATGCAAATATGTTACACTGCTGTGTGTTTGAATCGACCTAAGAGCTGGTAGTCGTTGCACGAGAGCTCCACTGATGCCCTAGAGAGATCCCATTGGTAGGAGGGCATTTTGGTCTGTACGGAGACCTTTGGAGCAACTGAGATCTAGTTATCTTACCTTTAAAATGTGACCCAGCATATGCGGCTTCTTCTTGTCTCTGGAGCTCCACAGGGGTCTCCGTGTTGCAGCATGGGGTCAATTTGTTTCTGTTCTGTTTTGACCCCGGGTGACCAGCCAAGGCGATGAAAAACATCTTAACGAACTTGACAAATCTTGTGCGGTGGCTGGGGGATAAGGAAGTCTTACTGCAAATAACCTATAAACATTAGAAAGCTACAGCTATCTTTTAAGCTATAGCCTCTGACCCCCAGGGTGAGAAAGGAACAATTTTATTTATTAACAGCCCTCCTGACTGCACCGAAAAGCATTGCCACCATTACTTAAGGCCTGTCTATGATGAGCTATAGAAATCAAAAGTAACAGAAAGGTCCTGGCCCTCTTAGAAGCACTAAGCCAAACACAACAGTGGCATAAATGGATACGGTAGCTATGTATAGATACACAGAAACAAATTTAGTATTTACCCACACGATATGAAAATGAAATAGTTACAATATAGAAAACATTTTACTTTTTCTATTACTATGGCAAATGCTCACGATAGCCATGAATATAATTCAATCAGTGATTGACTTCCATACCCCTCCCTGCTCCATTTTCAATTAAGGGTGCGTTATCTTTCCGAGGTGGGCATAGAAGCACTGAGAGATGCCTAACGGTATGGAAACGGAGTGGAGAATCATCACTAAGACTTGCCAGGCTTTACCTGGGACCCAGATGAATTTTACTAATGCAACTGGACTCCTGAAAATGGAGGCCTATGACAGCTATCTAAAATCACCTCGTGGGACTCCTGGGTGGCTCGGTCCGTTAAGTGCTGGACTGTCAATTTCAACTCAGGTCATGATCTCGCTCGGGTTCATGAGCTCGAGCCCTGCATCAGGCTCTGCGCTGACAGTTTGGAGCCTGACTGGGATTCTCTCTCTCTCCTTCCCTCTCTGCCTCTCCCCCGCTTTTGCTCTCTCTCTCAAAACTTAAAAATAATAAATAAAATAAAATCACCTAGTCATTACATTTCCCCTCATAATAAAGCAGCCCTACAATTTACAAGGTTGACTTTGGGACCCTGTTGGTTGGTTTATGGCAGAGATTTTTTGCATTTACAAGAGCTATCATATATTGAGTGCTTTAGTATGTATCAGGAATTGCGCTTTATGTAAACGTCTCATCCCTATAGCCACCTCAGGCACAATTATTATCTCCATCTAACTGGGTACAGAGGCTCAGAGAGGTTAGGTAGCTTTCCCAGAATCACGCAGCGACAAGAGCTGGAATCTAGTCCAGAGTTTTTGACATCAAAGCCCCAGTGCTTAACAACTACTATACCACAATGTATCCTTCCTTTTCTTGTGCACTTTCTTGTCTCACAGCCCATAAGAAATCCAATTAAAAAAGCAAATGTAGCTAGGGTGGGCCCCCACCTTCCTGTCCTGTTTCTACTCTGTCCTCTCCCAACCACCGAGAGGTCAAATGCTAGCCAATACGACTGCATTGCTTATTAGAATAAGAGTGAGAAATGCATTGATGCGTCTTCTCATAGGGAAGATGCTTACTTTTTTATTTAACGAAGTATGATGAGACATTTTCTGATATGTTTCTTTTTTTTTAATATGAAATTTATTGTCAGATTGGCTTCCATACAACACCCGGTGCTCATCCCAACAGGTGCCCTTCTCAATGCCCATCACCCACTTTCCCCTCCCTCCCACCCTCCACTTTCTGATATGTTTCAAGACCCAGAATGGAAGTTTACACCATTATGTTCTTATAATGGAAACGTGTTCTCTATTTAACAACTTCAAAATGAAACGCATTATTAATGCAATATGGACCAGAAGTGTGGCCAAGCACTCAAGTGGAAGAAACAACAACAACAAGAACAAAAATGAAAACCATGACCCAAATGACCAAATTAGACTAAAATTAGTGAAAGCAGAAACTGGCAAAATGAAGAAAAGCCTCTAACCTCCTTCCCCAATCAAATTAAATACACACAGGGGCACCTGGGTGGCTCAGTCGGTTAAGCTTCCGATTTCGGCTCAGGTCGTGATCTCGCAGTCCGTGAGTTCGAGCCCCGCTGTGCCCCGCTGTGCTGACCGCTCAGAGCCTGGAGCCTGTTTCGGATTCTGTGTCTCCCTCGCTCTCTGCCCCTCCCCTGTTCATGCTCTGTCTCTCTCTGCCTCAAAAATAAATAAAAATAAAACGTTAAAAAAATTTAAAAAAGAATTAAATACACACATGTAGCTGGTTAAAGCTTTAACTTTCTAAATTTTAACAAAGCAATCCTTTGCTTGGGTATTGGTGACCGACACCGGAGTCACACTCAAGTGGAATGTAATTTACTCATATATCATCTAGGCAACTGATAGGTCCACAACGATTCAAATACACCTACTCACTATAAGCATTTCAATTTTGTCTCTAAAGCTTGTCATCTGTTTTCTACAAAATGAACAGTCAAATATTCCTCACTGGATCTCTTTCCCAGAGTGAGAGTCAGAAAGAGGTTGTGTTTCATTAGACTTCCAAGTCTGAAGGTTGACTTCACCGTCTACCTCATTGACTGCACACCAGTGCCCCTAGCCCTGAACGTCCCTGCTCTTGTATGTATGCATGTATGTACTTTATTTTTCCCTCCGCTTTCCACTTCTGTTATCCTTCCCTTACCACAGACAGCCATTCTAATGCATTTGGTGTGTATCATCTTATTTGTTTTTATAAAATGCCACATCGTACTTTATGCGCGTGTATTTTTTTTTTTTCAAGTAGGCTGCATGCGAGGCTTGAACTCACGACCCCGAGATCAAGACTTTAGCTGAGATCGACAGTTGGATGCTTAACCGACTGAGCTGCCCCGGCACGCCTGTATTTTTAAATTTATATAAATGGCCTTGGTCTGTAGACCTCATTTGGTTTCTTATTTCTCACTTAACATGAGATGCACACACACACACACACACACACACACACACACACACAAGTGTATGTAGATGTGCGTGTGTAGTTATCCAAAGCCTAAAAATCACAAAAGAAGACTGTTCCTCTGCATACTTTTCCTAATTAATTTTGCCCATTCTTTTGGGGAGTGGGTACATTGAGTGTGAAATATGGAAAGGGATTTTTGTTTTGAAAGGCATGGTGCTGAAATCACTTGTGAGGGTGAACTGCAGAAAATCAATGTGTACTTTTAAAAAATATTTGAATTCAAGTTAACGTACAGTGTAGTCTTGGCTTCATGAGTAGAACCCAGTGATTCACCTCTTACATATGAACCCAGTGCTCATCCCCAAAAGTGTCCTCCCCAATGCCCGTCACCCAGTTAGCCCATCCCCCCCCCACCTCCCATCCAGCAGCCCTCAGTTTGTTTTCTGTATTTAAGAGTCTCTTACAGTTGGCCTGTGAGCTCCCAATTCTAGTCCTAGCTCGACGACAAACTCACTGTGTGACTCTGGGCAAGTCCTCTGTCTAGGCTTTCATCTATAAAATGAAGAGAGTTGGACCAGGTAACCTCTGAGGTTCCTTGCCGGGCTGTTATTCCGGGTTAATAGGGCTTGGAGCTGTGGCTCAGTGAACACTCCATTTCTTCTCCTCCCTATCACCCGGTTATACCAGGAAAGCCCGGTAAAAACAATAGATTAGGCTGCCTTTTATTTTGCCCATGAAAGCTGGAAGATGAGAAGTCCAGGAGCAGGAACATGTAACAATAGATACCTTTGAGAAGCTAGCCATAGACAGAGGTTAAGACTTGCCTTACAGAGGCGTATTGTGGATTGTTCACAGCACTACAGATAATAAAAAAATGGTCCCTGGAACAGAAACTCGAATCCACCAGGCAGGACGAACGATTTTTCAAAATATTATGCTTGAACAGCCCTCTCTGTGGAAAAACCTTGAAAATGCTATCTCCATGTCGGCGCTGAAGGCAAACATATTCCATTGAATGAATGTGCCTGAGCGTCTGCCTTACACAGATCCAGAAAACACTCAGCTGGCCCAAGTCAGATGCAGTGACAGATTTCAAGACCGTTGGGACTGAAGGCAGTTGGGAGATCATTGATCCAAGTCTGAGACTGGCTCGGAGTCAGGAAATGAACTTCAAATGCGTCATCGTCCCGGCTGGAGAAGGCCCTGCTGTACAGCAGAATTGAGCGCTGCCCCAGTACAACCTTAGCAGGACCCTTTCCAAGAACATCAACTATGCCTTTTCCAATTACATCTCCAGACCCCTGCCTCCTTCTAGTGCCTCGCTGGCTCCCACCCCGCTGCCCAGTATTCCGAATTCCTACGAACCTCTTAGGGAGTACAGTCTCCTGCATGGTGTCTTGTTGATATCTGGTGCTAAGCCCCGCGCTGTTTGAAGGAAGGTCTTAGACCACGGTCAAATTCTGGCTGTGGCGATGGCTACCCACGTGTCCTTGCAAAAGATATGATCCAAGATCCTGATGTGATGGGAAAGGTCGCCGTGGCCCAAAGAGGTTAAATAAGGGGCTGGTGCTTGCACAGGTACTCAGCGGCAGTACGAATTAGGAAGGAAGTCTTTCCTCCGACCCCTCACTGGGTGTTCTTTGGACCTGTGTGTGCGTGTGTGTGTGTGTGTGTGTGTCTGTGTGTGATTCTTTTCTTGAGAGCGTTGAGCCACAAGTTGTCGAGAAACAGTTAACAAAAGGCATCCTGGTATAAAGTGAGGATGCTAAGAGCAGTCTCTGAAATTGGACAGATCAGGGCTTGAATCCCGGGTAGAATATTGTAAGGTATGTGACCTTAAGCAAATCAATGGAGTTCTTTGTTCTGTTTCTTCGATCCCTTTAACCTGTTTGTGTTTTTACATTTCAGGTGTATTTCTTGTAAGCAGCATATAGGGGGAATCTCGCCTTTGAATCCAATCTGATGATGTGTGCCCTTAAAGCGGAATGTTAGATTATTTACATTTCATGTGATTATTGATACGGTCCCATTTAAGTCTATCATCTTGGTTTCTATTTGTTCTGTCTGTTCTTCCCTTTTTCCTTCCTTTTCTGCCTTTATCTTTTGATCAGGTGAATACTTTTTTAGGATTCATTTCTCTCTCTCTCTCTCTCTCTCTCTCTCTCTTTGGCTTATTAACTCTTTGTTTTGTTATTTTAGTGGTTGTGTTAGGATGTTTGGCTTACATCTTTGACTTACCACAGTCTGCCTTCTAGAATTTTATACTGTTACATACTATTTTACAAATTTTGTTTATTTACTGTTTTACTATTTAAAATTAGTATATTAACAGTGAGTATTAATTATTAATTAGTATGTTAATAGTGTATCTATAACAATCTTATAATAGTATACCTCCATTTCACCTCTTCTGGCCTTTTTGTTATTGGTGCTATGTATTTTACTGTTATCTATGTTTTTTTTTTTATTTTTTTAAATATTTATTCATTTTTGAGAGTGAGAGAGACAGAGCATGAGCAGGGGAGGGATAGAGAGAAAGGGAGACACAGAATCCCAAGCAGGCTCCAGGCTCCGAGCTGTCCACACAGAGCCTGACGCGGGGCTTGAACTCACGAAAGAGAGTTCATGACCTGAGCTGAAGTCAGATGCCCAACCGACTGAACCACCCAGGCGCCCCCCAGTTTTCTATGTTTTAAAGCCTTCAATACATTGTTAATTTTGCTTAAACAGTCAATTATCTTTTTTCTTTTTTTTAATTTTTTTTTCAACGTTTATTTATTTTTGGGACAGAGAGAGAGCATGAATGGGGGAAGGGCAGAGAGAGAGGGAGACACAGAATCGCAAACAGGCTCCAGGCTCTGAGCCATCAGCCCAGAGCCCGACGCGGGGCTCGAACTCACAGACCGCGAGATCGTGACCTGGCTGAAGTCGGACGCTTAACGCACTGTGCCACCCAGGCGCCCCAAACAGTCAATTATCTTGAGCCCAAAGGAGGTCCTTTAACACTTCTTGTAGTGAGGGGCTCCTGGTGATGAATCATTTCAGTTTTTGAATGTCTGAAAGAGTGTTTATTTGTCTTCCCTTTTCAAAGATATTTTGGCCAGGTGTAGAATCTAGGTGGACAGATTTTTTTTTTCTTTCAATACTTTGAAGACATTGCTACACAATTGCTTTTTTGTTTTGTCTCCCATGAGAAATCTGCTGTCGTCGTTACCTTTGTTACTCTGTATGTAACAAGTGCTTTTTCTCTGGCTGCTTTGAAGAGGTTTCTCTTCATCAGTTGGTCTTAGGCAGTTTGATCATAATGTGCCTTGATGTCGTTTTCTTCGTGTTTCTTGTGCTTAGAGTTGAGCAGATTTCTTGTACGGGCATATTTGTAGTTTTCATCAAATCTGGATTTTTTTCAGCCCATTTTTCTGTCTTGAAGTATTTTTTCTGCCACTCATCTCTCCCCCCTCTTTTTGTGACTTCAAACAGGTGCATCAGGCCAATTAAGGTGTCCCATAGCGCCGTTTCTTTGTTTTTTTCTTGTTTTTGTTCTTTGTGTTTCCTATTGGATAGTTTTCGTCACTGTGTCTTTAATTCACTGATCCTTCTTCTGCAATGTACAACCTTGCTAACCCCATCCAGTGTACGTTTCAGTTCACACATCGGAGTTTTTAATCTCTAGAAGTTTGATGCGGATCTGTTAAAAAATATCATCTGTGTCTCTACTCAACTTTTTGAACATACCTAATTGAGTTATAAAAATGTTTTCATGTCTCTCTCTGCTGATTCAACCACATGGGTCCATTCCGGGTCAGTTTCAATCAATTATTTTCCTCATTATGGGTCATGTTTCCTGCCAGACATTGTGATTTTTACCTTGATGGTGGCTAGACATTTTGGTACTTCTATAAATATTCCTGAGCCTTGTTCTAGGATGCAGTTAATTTACTTGGAAATATTTTTATCCTTTTGGGTCTTGCTTAATGATTTGTTAGGTGGTTCTGGAGCAGCGTTCGGTCTGGGGCGACTTAATTCCCACTATTGAGGAATGACCCTTCTGTGTACTCTGCCCGGTGCTCATGAATTATGAGTTTTTCCAGTCTGGATGGTGGGGACAGGTACTATTTCCAGCCCTGTGTGAGCACCAAACAGTTTCTTCTCATTTTTTTTTTCAGCTGGCTCTTTCCCAGGTGTGGTTATTTTCCTCACACGCGTATATCAATAACTACTCTGCCGAATACTTTGGGGTGTTTTCTGCAGGCCTCCAGGGTTCTCTGTGAAGCTCTGTCCTTTCTGGTCATCTGTCCTATAAACTTTAGCTGCATTAGTGTCCCCACTGTCTTTGCCTCAATTCCCCCTCCCTATGTGACAGCTCAAAAATATGTTAAGATAGTAAGTTGGGGAGCACCTGGGTGGCTCACTCAGTTGAGCGTCCAACTTCGGCTCAGGTCAAGATCCCATGGTTGGTGAGTTAGAGTCCCACGTCGGGCTCCATGCTGACAGCTCGGAGCCTGGAGCCTGCTTCGGATTCTTGTCTCCGTCTCTCTCTACCCGACTCATGCTTATGCTCTCTCTCTTTCAAGAATAAATAAACATTTTTTAAAAAGATAACAAGTTGGAACTATCGTAGGGTTCGCCTTATTTGTTTCCATCTCTGTTATCAATGTCCTTCATTGACTAATATCCAGGGTCTTAAAAACTGTGTCTTCGTGTATATTGTCTGTTTTTGTTTTTGTGGTTGTTTTAAGCGGGAAGGTAAATCCCACGCTCGTTAGTATACATTGGTTGGAGACTGAAGCCCTGGATGAATTTCTCTGAACATCAGTTTCCCCTCTGTAAAATGGAAATAATGGTGGCTCCTATGGCCACTGAGTGTTTATGAAGGTTGAGATGATACAGGTGAAACTTTCTCATAGTGGCTGCTCAATAAATATACATTACCTTCCCTTCTCCTTTCTTACATGCTACCTTACTCCTCTACCTGATTTTTCACTGGGGGACTGGTTCTTTTAATGGCTCTTAAGGCCTGCCGGGCTCATTTGAGCTGTCTGTCCCCAGTGTAAACTGTCCGTCCTTTCGAATTTATTCCAAAAACTTGTCTGGATAAAGGAAAAGAAGAGAATCACACCTGATCTATCTTAAGAAAACAGCTTGAAATTTGTATTTTCATATTTCTTCTGGTGCTGGGAGTAAGTACAAACAATCAAACTCTATTGCTACATCCAAGGAACATTCATTTTTTGCTAGATATGTCTGTTTAAGAGCTTCAGGAAAGGGAAAGACAGAGACTGAGAAAGAGAGAGAGAGAGAAGACAATATTCATCATTATAACACACAGACCTTGAGAGGGCTTTATGTTATTTCAAATTTAGTATTCCCCATGCTTAAAGACAACTAGTGTTTGCTTTTATAGCTTAGTTAAGTCTCTGGATAATTTATGTATAGTTCTCTACGCCTTCTCCAGGAAGGAACATACTTTTGAGTGAGGAAGTCCCACACCCTTTTAGAAAACTGGATAGAAAGATTGAAACAGTCTCAGATGGAAAAGGAGGGCAGACACCGAAAGACGGCACAGGCCAAGGAGTGAGTCACAGCTCGCATGCAGCATCCGAATATACTGCAGAGTATAACTTGACCTTTAAAGAAGGAAAAATTTCTCCAACGATTGAGTCACTTTAGAATTTGTATCGCCCCCATGCACATTTTAGCGTACTGCCTCGATCGCCCCTGATGAACAACACTCCATTCATTCAATTGTTTATTCAATTGGCAAATATTTATTCAGCATCTAATATGTGCATAGCACAGTGCCACAGGCAGTGATGAATAAAATAAGGTATCGCACTTCACGTCACTTTTATAATGAAACTGCTGCTGAAGGTAAAGTGACCCCAATGGGTGTCCTTAATTTTAATGGAAGCACCACCAAGTCATTGTGGGGATTGGGGATGGGGAGCCGGAATTAACCTTTTAAAGTTATGGTTCATTTAAGCCTTGACCCTGTAGCTTTAAAAAACATTTTTTTAAAAAACTTTATTCATTTTTGAGAGACAGAGCATGAGCAGGGGAGGGGCAGAGAGAGAGAGAGAGAGAGAATCCAAAGCAGGCTCCAGGCTCCAAGCTGTCAGCACAGAGCCTGACATGGGGCTCGAACCCAAAAAGTGTGAGCTCATGACCTGAGCTGAAGTCGGACGCTCAACCGACTGAGCCACCCAGGTGCCCCACACCCTGTAGCTTTTTTTAAAAAGAAAAGTTTGTTTGTTTGTTTGTTTATGAGAGAGAGAGAGAGAGAGAGAGAGAGAGGAAGCAGGGGAGTGGCACAGAGAAAGGGAGACAGAATCCCAAGCGGGCTCCCCAGAGCCCGTTGTGGGGCTCAAACTCACAAACCATGAGATCACGACGTGAGCCATCATCAAGAGTCTGACACTTAACTGACTGAGCCACCCCAGCACCTCCTTCCTGATCCTGCAGCTTTAACTGAGTCATGTTCACTGACACACCATATGCTCTCAAACCAATGAGGTTAAAGCCCATGTTCAGCATCTACATAGGACCTACAATGCATCTCTCTGGGTTTACCTGCCGTTCCGATCCGACGGCACTATTACTGATGCACGATTTTGTTTCCCCTTTTTTGATGCAGCTACTGACCTTTGGATTTGTCGCCTTGGACCAACCACTGTGCATCCGGCTTGATTCTGCAGGGGCTTTTAGCTTACCTCTCTGAATCTGATGAAGCTCTAGCACTCATGACTCGAGTTCTGGCTCAGCTATTTCTGGCTCCTGGGAAACTAAAATAGGGCATTTCAGAATTCAGACATCAGGCAATAAGGAGCATGCTCAGGAAGTAGTTCAGAAATTTATTTGTTCCTTTGACCTGTATATATTAAGCAGCTATTTTGCGCCGGGAACTCTGCTCTGATAAAGCTATCGTCTGGCACGAGAAAGCTACATTAACTTAAAAAAAAAAAAAAAAAGAACAAACAAATGTAACCTGACAATTCTGATAAGAGCCACGAAAGGAAATAGGCCAATGCTTGCTCTACGGGATAGGTAAGAGCCAGTAATGCAAAGATTCATGTGAAGAAAGAGCATTCTAAAATCCTAGAGGAGAACCCAGGCAGCCACCTCTTTGACCTTGGCCGTAACCACTTCATACTAGACACGTCTCCGGAGGCAAGGGAAACAAAAGCCATTGGGACCTCATCAAGATAAAAAGCTTCTGCACAGCATAGGAAACAGTCAACAAAACTAAAAGGCAGTCTTCAGAATGGGAGAAGATATTTGCAAATGGCGTATCAGATAAAGGGTTCGTATCCAAAATTTATAAAGAACTGAGCAAACTCAACACCCATAAAAAGCAAATAATCCAGTGAAGAAATGGGCAGAAGACACGAATAGACACTTTCCCAAGACATCCAGATGGCTAACAGACATATGAGAAGACGCCCAACGTTGCTCATCATCAGGGAAATACAAGTCAAAACTACAATGAGATATCACCTCACGCCTGTCAGAACGGCTAAAATTAACAACACAGGAAACAACAGGTGTTGGCGAGGATGCGGAGAGAGGGGAACCCACTTACACTGTTGGTGGGAATGCAAACTGGTGCAGCCACTCTGGAAAACAGTATGGAGGTTCCTCAAAAAGTTAAAAATAGAACTATCCTGTGGCCCAGCAATGGAACTACTAGGTATTTACCTAAAAGATACAAAATATGGATTCAAAGAGGCCCATGCACCCCAATGTTTATAGCAGCCTTATCAATAATAACAAAATTATGGAAACAGCCCAAACGTCTATCAACTGATGAATGCATGAAGAAGTTGTGGTACACACACACACACACACACACACACACACACTGGAATATTACTCAGCCATGAAAAATACTGAAATCTTGTCATTTGCAACAACATGGATGGAACTAGAGTATACTGTGCTAAGGGAAATAAGTCAGTCAGAGAAAGACAAATACCGTATGATTTCACTCACATGTGGAATTTAAGAAACAAAACAGATGAGCATGTGGGTGGCAAAGAGAGAGAGGTAAACCATAAAAAAAAACAGACTCTTGACTATAGAGAGCAAACAGGGTTACTGGAAGGGGGGATGGGCTAAATGGGGGATGGGCATCGAGGAGGACATTTGTTGGGATGAGCCCCGGGTGTTACACGTAAGTGATGAAACACTAAATTCTACTCCTGAAACTAATATCATTCTGTATGTTAACTAGAATTTAAATAAAACCATGAAATAAACAAAGAAACGCATAGACATAGACTCCCTCTAGATAGAGGGAACAGCAAATGAAAAAATGTCCTGTGGTTTGTAAGAGGAGCAGAATGGAGGCCAAAGAGTCTGGAGCATTGTGAGCAAGAGAACAGTGACATGAGATAAGATTGGAGCCATGGGCAGAAACTTGATCTTTGGTTTGATTTCATGTCTGTGGTATACCAGAAGCTTCCATGTTCTCTGTTGCTGGGACTCGACTCCTTAGCAGGAGCCTCAGATCAAAGTCATGAAGCCCATGTTCTAGTATTATTCTGTAATGAATTTATGTCTCTCTCTCTCTCTCTCTTTTTAATTTTTTTTAATGTTTATTTATTTTGAGAGAGATAGAGACAGAGCATGAGCAGGGGAGGGGCAGAGAGAGAGGGAGACACAGTATCTGAAGCAGGCTCCAGGCTCCGAGCCGTCAGCACAGAGCCGGATGTGGGGCTTGAACTCATGAACAGTGAGATCATGACCTGAGCTGAAGTCAGATGCTTAACCAACTGAGCTGCCCAGGGACCCCTTACATTTTTTTAAGTTTTTTTAATGTTTATTTATTTTGAGAGAGAGAGAGAGAGACAGAGAGAGACAGAGACAGAGCGTGAGCAGAGGAGGGGCCGAGAGAGAGGGAGACACAGAATCCGAAGCAGGCTCCAGGCTCCGAGCTGTCAGCACAGAGCCCGATGCGGGGCTCGAACTCACGAACTGCAAGATCACGACCTGAGCCGAAGTTGTAGCTTAACCCACAGAACCACCCAGGCGCCCCAAATTTATGTGTCTGTTTAGTGAGTCACTTCGTTTTCTTCTCCCCTCAGTTTTCTCATTGGAAAATGAGAGGATTGGCTCAGACTTTCTTGAAGGTCCCCCTAAACTTTAATAGTCTATGATCTCTAAAAATAACTTGCAAAATTCTGACTAAAAACTGATTTATGGGTTAGTTTCAGCTGAACTGCTTCAAACCTTGTGACTTATTTGGGGGGATCTAAATCTTCGGGGATCTATTCTTATGCAGAATTTATATTTCAATGAGTTTTCTCATAGTTAATTTCAACATATTTTAACTACCTCTGAAATAAGGGATAAGGCATGATATTTTTTATCCTGACTTACCTTCCCAGTATGGCTTAGGAAAGATCATCTTCTTTAGAAATGTTGAAATTGTGGCTCTGTGTATATAGATGAATCATTGAAGATGTTTGAACAATATTTTATAAATAACAGCTTTATTGAGAAATAATTCACGTATCGTGTAATTTGCCTATTTAAAGGATACCATTTGGGGCACCTCGGTGGCTCAGTCTGTTAAGTGGCAGACTCTTGATTTCAGCTCACATCATGATCTCGAGGTCCGTGAGTTCCAGCCCCGAGTCAGGTTTGGCGCTGACAGCAGGGAGCCTGCTTGGGATTCTCTCTCTCCCTCTCTCTCTCTCTGGCCTCCCTTGCTTGCACGCTTTCTCTCGAAATGAATACATAAGCATTTTTAAAAAGTAAATAAAGTATACCCTTCAATGGATTTCAGTATATTCAAGAGACCTCACACCTGTTTGCAGAAATCACAGTTTTCTAAAGCCTACGGACATCTTTAATTTGGGGGAAGTGTCATTAACTAGCATTCAAAATGGTGATCTATCATCTTGGATCTCTGTGACAGCTAATTTTAGAGGCTTTGGTTTGTCTCCTTCCACTGTGGGCTGTGGTATATAAGTTTAGAACGGCACAGTAAATATTTAGCCATGTGCTTACACTGGCTACTTAGACGTGTATTTGTGTTGCTCTGGGAGCCGGCAAAAATCTCTCCACTCCATGATTTGATGTCACTGGCTGAAGACTGCTTGGTTTGTAGAGACGATGAGGAAAGTTGATGAGCCTTAGTTATGGGACACTGATAAAACGTGAGCCGAGTCATCAGGCTTTTCTTGTTTCTCACAGGACATTTTGTGTTATAGCGAGGGCTTCTTTTGCTCTTGGCCTCTGATCTACCCAGAGTGACAGTGCGGCCACCCTGGGTGAAGACAACACTAAGTTCTAAACTTTGAAACGTTAGGTCTCAAATTGCTCCTGTGGGCAGCATTTCATCTACATAGCATATTATGGTTTTCCTCGGTATCCGGTGTTCTTAAACACCTTTGGAACTCTTCCAAGAGCGTTTATGATAAAGGAGATTAAAAGTGCACGGTGAGAATATTCTAAAAATCATGACAATGTTAAGGGTTTGAGCTCCAGCCAGTGGTCCGTCAGTTAATTACACTTTGGTCTCTGCCTAAGCAGCCGAAGCAGATTCCGCCCCCGCCCCCCCCCCCCATTGTGTGGTTGACACACAATGTTATGTTAGTTTCAGGTGTACGACACAGTGATCGACAACCCCATACGTTGTGCTCTGCTCACCACAAGTGCAGCTACCATCTCACTAGACGATTCTGTTACAATATCATCGACTATGCTGATAGTCCCCATGACTGTCATCCCCACGACTTCCTTTATTCCATAGCGGGAAACCTGTACCTCCCACTCCCCTTCCCCCCATCGTGCCCATCTGCCTACCCCCTCCCTTCTGGCAGCCATCGGTTTGCTGTCTGTGTTGACAGATCTGATTCTGCTCTTTCTTGTTGTTGTTTGCTTATCCATTTGTTTTCTTGTTTAGATTGCACAGACAAGTGAACTCATATGGTATTTGTCTTTCTTAGTCTGACTTATTTCACTTAGCACAGTATCCTCTAGGTCCATCCACGTTGTCACAAATGGCAAGATCTCATCTTTTTACGACCGTGTAATATTCTGTTCCATATTCCATATTATATATATATCACATCTTCTATCAATGGACACTTAGGTTGCTTCCATAGCTTGACTATTGTAAATAATACTGCAATAAACATAAGGGTGCATGTATCTTTTCAAATTAGTGTTTTTGTTTTGGGGATAGGGAGATACCCAGTAGTGGAGTTATTGGATCATAAGGTATCTCTATTTTTAACTTTTTGAGGACCCTCTGTATCATTTTCCCCAGTGGCTGTACCAATTTACATTCCCACCAACAGTGTACGACTGTTCTTTTCCTCCACATCCTCGCCAACACTAGTTATTTCTTCTCTTTTTGATTTTAGCCACTCTGACTGATGTAAGGTGATATCATGGTGGTTTTGATTTGCATTTTACGTGAGGTGTTTTAAAGGTACCCCAAATTACACCTATCTGCCTATTTGTCAGTCGAAATTTGGTTATGCAGAATAGTCATTGGGGTACCTGGGTGGCTCAGTCGGTTAAGAGTCCGACTTCGGCTTAGGTAATGATCTTGCTGTGAGTGAGTTCGAGCCCCGCGTTGGGCTCTGTGCTGACAGCTCAGAGCCCGGAGCCTGCTTCGGATTCTGTGTCTCCCTCTCTCGCTGCTTCTGCCCCACTCATGCTCTATGTCTCTCTGTCTCTCAAAAATAAATACATGTTTACAAAAATTTAAAAATAAAGAATGGTCATTGGAAGATCTCCTGGGTATTTTCTCTCAAGCACATCCCAACAGCAAGTTTATTCCAGGGTTTAAGAAAACGTACTTCTCAGGGGCGCCTGGGTGGCTCAGTCGGTTGAGCGCTGTCCATCAGCTCAGGTCATGATCTCGCGGTTTGTGAGTTCGAGCCTCACATCGGACTCTCAGCATGGAGCTCACTTTGGATCCTCTGTCCTCCCTGCCTCCCCGCGTCTCCGCGCGTACCACACTCATGCTCTCTCTCTCTCAAAAGTAAACATTTTTTTAAAAAAGGTACTTCTCAGAGAAACAGCAACTTGAAGGTGCTTTCACGCTACAGTGTTCTGATCTGCAAGACCTTCTTGAATATTTAATAGTGCCCCCATGAGAGATACCACCAGTCCCTACCCCAGACCTACTGGGAAATCACTAACTGAATTTTCACAAGTGCCCAGGTAGCTCGTGTACACATTAAAGTTTAAGGAGCAGCACAGCGGATAGCCTCTAAAGATATCTACTAGGCTACGCAGTACTCCTGGGACTTGAACGTAGTAGGTCTGCAGTGGGGACCATAATTCTCCATGTATATAACAAGACCCAGGGTGATGCCAATGTTGTTCGAGCAGTAACGAGCTGGTCTTTTATTTTTTGTGAGTTTGTAACAAGAATGTGGATTAGGAGGACCTAAGTACATACGCGTTCACCTAAATTCTTCCCTGGTTTGATCTGAAATGCCTCTCACATGAATACGGGCTAGCTAGCCTACCTTGAGCGTTACCTAGAGGAATCTGTGCGTCCGTTACAGAAATCAAGTACTTTGTAAGGTATTTTATACTTTCTGGGACAAATTGCAATACATGATCGATCTCATTTGATCCCAGAATGCCTGCTCTTATTGTCTCTGCGGGGGCCTTCTGGGGGTGCGGCAATAGGAAGGCAGATTTATTTGGTCTGAGACCCAAACCCAAAACACTAAAGCTGGAATGTTGAGGTGGTGACCATTAGGCTGGGTTTCTTTACCCGGCACCAGAGGTTTCCCAGGGTACTCTGGGAGGAAAGAGTGCTCCAAATGAGGACTGGCCTCTTAAGAAGTAAATGGGGCTATAAGAAAAATCCATGTGGTGCGGAGATTTAGTCTTAAGACACCAAGGTTTAACATTTCTGCCCTTTTGCTCTATCTCAGTTGAGACAGAAGAGGGAGAGGGACACTGATTTGGTAACTACTGACGCTTGAGACACGTTAGAAGAATGCTCCCAGATGGTTTGGGATGGCGCGATCAGTCATCAGTTACAATTCCTATCTTCTTTTTCACTTCTTAACGGCAGTTCCCTAATCAAAGGGCCAAGAGCAATGTAGTGTAAAATCTTCCCCCCTCCCTCACGATTGTGGCATGGAAACATCCTGAGCCCGCCTCCTCCTATGAACACGACAAATCTCCAGCTACATATGGAACAACTCCTTCTAAAAATGATCTAAAATCTAGTTGATCAGTGCCACCACGGCCAAGGACAGAAGGTTCACACTGAGATGGGTAGGGCGGGGGGGGGGGGTCTGGCAAGAAACCACACCCCAGGCGTGGTGACCCACGGTTGAGAAGGATCTCATAATATGGTGCTTGTTCCTGAGGAGCAGTGGGCTTATGCCCCATATCAACATGCCAACCCTTGGGAAGTGCACACGCAGATGAGCCCCCAAAGCGTCTGGCCTTGAAAACCAGCAGGGCTATCAGGAGAATCACAGGGCTCTCAGGAAGAAAAAATCCACTCTTAAAATGCTTGCACACAGACCCACTCAACCTGGGACCCGGCACAGAAGTAACAGTTTGGAAGGCCTGAACCATATGAGGAGACTCATTTGTTAATGTTAAAGCATCTGCTGGAGGGGCAGGGACCCGCTGGGACTTTCCTGGGGATGGAGGCACTGGGAGGCGTTAGTTTGGGGTTCTCTTTCTGCCTTGTTGGAGCCTGTGCTGACAGGGGCCATTTTTCATACCCCTGTCTCACCCGCCAGCTCTGGTGGGACCACCCCACCCCCATGTGCCACAGGCACAACCTGCCTGCCCCAGCGTGGCCAGCCGAACCCCCAACCCCCCACAGGCTGTAGTTATGGTACACCCAGCCACAGCGGGAAGATGCCCACAGGCCACACAGAGGATGCCCCTGGAGCTCCTGGGTCTGAAACAATTGGAGAGATAGTCTTTGGCAGGCTACCGTGCCCAGGGCACGGCACAAACAGCAGACTCTAACATATCCCCAGTCTTTACCAGGAAAAGACCTGTTTTCTTGTCCTGGAGCTTCCCCTTCAGGGGCAGGCTTCAAGTTTGCCACTACAGAAGCACCACTAGGAAACCTGGGCAGGGAGCCATCATATTAGCCCCCTTCCCTGGACAGGACACGGCTCACTGGTACCTCCACATATTTAAGGCCACCCTTTTTGCAACTATCACCCAGGGGACACTTCCAGATCTCTGGGTCTGGAAGCCAGCAGGATTGATGGCTGTGGACCCATATGACTGTGTATATTTACATACTTTAAGTACTTCTGTTTGAAGAGGTGGCTTACAATTAGACCAAGATTAGGCAGTCCGAACCCCTCCCTTTGGAACACTGTCAGTCGTCGACACACTGTCAGTAAGTGGAACCTATTAAGAACAAGCCAGACTACGTAGACCATCACAAAGGTTTGAGAGACAAGCAAAAGCTAGGGCAAGGTTGAATGATAAGTTTCATATCCTACACAGGGTCACTCCTTTAATACTGGGAGAGACAGTAGTTTTCCTAATACGTAGAAACAAACACAGAAAGTCAAGCAAAGTGAGGAGACAGAGGAATATGTTCCAAATGAAAGAACAAGACCAAACTTTAGAAAAAAAGACCTTAGTGAAACAGACATAAGTAGTCTACCTGATGAAGAGCTCAAAGAAATGGGCATAAACATGCTCATCGAATTTGGGAGAAGAATAGATGAACAGAATGATACTTCAGCAAAGAAATAGAAGATATGAAATAGAAATAGAAAAGGAAAACATAATAAAATGCCAAACAGAGGTCACAGAGCTGGAGACTACAGTGGCTGGACTGAAAAATACACCAGAATGGTTCAATAGCAGAATAGATGAAGTAGGAAAACGGATCAGCATTCTGGAAGACAGGGCAGAGGAAATACTTATATCAGACAAGATAGACTTTATTTATTTAAAGTTTATTTATTTATTTTGACAGAGAGGGGGGCGGGGCATGGGAGCAGGGAAGGGGCAGAGAGAGATGGAAAGAGAGAACCCCAGGCAGGCTCTGTGCTGTAAGCACGAGGTTTGATCTCACAAACCATGAGATCATGACCTGAGCCGAACTCAAGAGTTGGATGCTTAACTGACTGAGCCACCCAGGTGCTCCAAGACAAAATAGACTTTAAAACAAAGACAGTCATAAGACAAGGAAGGACATTACAAAAAAATAAAGGGGACAATCCAACAAGAGGATATAACAATTTCAAATATATATATGCACCCATATAGGAACATCCAAATATATAAAGCAGATCTTAACATACCTAAAGGCAAAAACCGGTAGCAATAATAGCAAAGGACTTTAACACCCAACTTACATCAATAGATAGATCATCCAGACAGGAAGTCAATAAGGAAACATCCACCTTAAATGACATATTAGACCAAATGGACCTAATAGATAAAGAACAATTCATCCAAAAGCAGAGTCCACACTCTTCTCTAGTGTACATGGAATATTCTCCATGATAGATCACATACTAAACCACAAAACGAAGTGCAAATAAGTTTAAGCAGAGTGAAATCATGTCAAGCATCTTTTTTTTTTAACACAACAGTATGAAACTAGAAATCAGTTATAGGAAGAAAACAAAACATCACAAATATGAAACATGCTACTGAGCAACCATTGGGTCAATGAAAAAAATCAAAGGAGAAATAAAAAATTATCTAGAGACAAATGAAAATGGAAATACAGTAGTTAAAAAACTATGGGATAGGCCCACCTCAAGAAACAAGAAAAATTTCCAATAAACAATCTAACTCTACACCGAAAGGAAATAAAAAAATAACTAAAAAAAGAACAAACAAATTAGTAGAAGGAAGGAAATAATAAAGATCAGAACAGATACATGAAATAGAGTCTAAAAAGACTATTTATCTATTTATTTATTTTTTAATGTTTATTTTTTTGAGAGACAGAGACAGAGCATGAGTGGGTTAGGGGCAGAGAGAGAGAGGAAGACACAGAATCTGAAGCAGACTCCAGGCTCCGAGCTGTCAGCACAGAGCCTGGTGAGGGGCTCGAACTCAGGAACGGAGAGATCATGAGCTAAGTGGAAGTCAGATGCTTAACTGACTGAGCCACCCAGGGGCCCATAAAAAGACAATTTAAAAGATCAATAAAACCAAGAGCTGGGTCTTTGAAAAGGTAAACAAAACTGACACACTTTTACCTAGACTCACACAAAAGAGAGAGAGAGGACTCAAATAAAATCAGAAATGAAAGAGAAGTTATCATTGATACCACATAAATGCAGAAGATCATAAAAACTACTACAAATAATTAGATGTCAACAAATTGGACAACTTAGAAGAAAGGGATAAATTCCTAAAAGCATAATCTTCCAAGGCTGAATCATGAAATACTAGAAAATCTGATTAGACGAATTACTAAGAAGACGACTGAGTCAGTAATAATAAAAACAAAACAAACAAACAAACAAACAAACAAAAACTCCCAACAGCCAAAGCCTAAGACCAGATGGCTTCAGTGGTGAATTCTACCAAATATTCAAAGAAGAATTAATGCTTACCGTTCTCAAACTCTTCTAAAAAACTGAAGAGGAGGGAGTGCTTCAAAAATTATTTTACAAGGCCAACATGACTCGGATATCCCCAAACCAGACAAGAGGCACCTGGGTGGCTCAATTGGTTAAGTGTCCAACTGTTGATTTTGGTTCAGGTCATGATCTCACACCTCCTGAGACTGAGCCCTCTATCTCCCTCCCTTTGCCCCTCCCCCACTCATGCTTGCTCTCTCTCCCTCTCTCTCTCAAAACAAAAACAAAAACAAATGACAGACAAGGACACGACAAAAACCAAAATTATAGGTCAATATCCCTCATGAACATAGATGCACAAATCCTCAACAAAATATTAGCAAACTGAACTCAATAATACACTAAAAGGGTCATACACTATGATCAAGTGGCAATACAAGGAGTGTTCAACATCCGCACCACCTTAACAAAATGAATAACAAAAATCATCCGGCCACCTCGATAGATGCAGAAAAAGCATTTGACAAAATTCAACCTCCATTTATGACAAAAACTCTCAACAAAGTGTATGTGGAGGAAACATATCCATCTCAATATAATAAAAGCCATATGGAACCAACCCACAGCTAACATCACACGCAATGTTGACAAGCTGAAAGCTTTTCCTCTAAGATTCTTTCCTCAAGAATGCACACACTCCTGCTTCCATTTGACATAGTAGAAATAAAAGTCATCCAAATAAGAAAGAAAGAAGCGAAACCGTTGCTATTTCAAATGATATGACACTATATCCAGAAAACCCTACAGGTTCCATGAAAAAGTTTTTAGAACTAATAAATGAGGTTTAGCAAAGTTGCAGGATACAAAATCAATATGCAGAAATCTGTTCCATTTCAATACACTAATAATGAACTATCAGAAAGAGAAATTAAGATAGCAATCCCATTTACAATGGTATCACAAAGAAGGGCCAGAAGTACACACGCCCTGATTTCAGTCTATACTACAAAGCTATAGTAATGAAAACAGTATGGCGTTAGCACAGAAACAGACACAGAGATCAATGGAACAGAACAGAAAGCCAGCAATAAAGTCATGTATATGTGGTCGATTAATTTATGATAAAGCTAAAAATATACAACGGGTAAAGGACAATGTCTTCAATAAATGATGCTGGACCATAAAAAAGAATGAAATCATGCCATTTGCAACATGGATTGAGCTAGAGATTGTTATGCTAAGCAAAATAAGTCAGTCACAGAAGGACAAATACCATAGGATTTCACGCATGTGGAATTTAAGAGACAAAACAAGTGAGCAAAGGGGAAAAAAAAGGGGGACAGAGGCAAACCAAGAAACAGACTCTTACCTATAGAGAACAAATGCATAGTTATAGGGGTGGACGGAGGGGACAAGGTGGGTTAAATAGGTGATGGGGATTACGGAGGGCACTCATCGTGATGGGCACCGCGTGGTATACGGATGTGTTTGTTGAATCGCTGAATTGTACACGTGAAACTCATTTCACACTGCACGTTAACTCACTGGAATTTAAATAAAAACTTCAAAAAATGAAATTACATTAAAATAAATGGTTCCAGAAAACTGGACAGCCACATGCAAAAGAATGAAGCCAGACTACGACCTTACACTGTATACAATAATTAAAGTAAATTAAGAAAGAAAACATAGGCAGTAAGGTCATTGGCATTGGTCTTAGAGATTTTTTTGGGGGGGGGGAGGGGGGATCTGACTCCGAGAGCAGGAAAACAAAAGCAGAACTAAGCAAATGGGGCTGCATCAAACTAAAAAGCTTCTGCACAACAAAGGAAATCATCAACAACAACAAAAAGGCAACCCGCTGGAGGGGAGAAGATGTCTGCAAATCATATATGCAATGAGGGGTTAATATCGAAAAATAGAAAAAACTCCTACAACTCAACAACAGCAACAACAAAACCAATTTCATTTAAAAGTAGGTAGAGGATCTGAAGAGACGTTTTTGCAAAGAAGACATGCAGCTGGCCAACAGACACATGAAAAGATGTTCAACATCATTCATGATCAGGGAAATGCAAATCAAAACCACAATGAAGTATTACTCTACACCTGGTAAAGTGGTTATTACCAAAAAGACAGAAATAAAGTGCTGGAGAAGATGTACAGAAAAGGGAGCCCTTTTACACTGTTAGCGGAAATGTAATTTTGTGCAGCTATGGTAAACATTATGGAGTCTCCTCCAAAAACTAAAAATAGAACTACCCTGAGATCTAGATATTTTACTCCTGAAGAATACAAAGGCAGTAATTCAGAAAGATATTTGCACCCATATGTCCATGGCGGCATTATTCACAACAGCCAAGATATGAACACAGTGTGAACGCCCATTAATGGATGAACGGATAAAGGAAATGTGACACACACACACACACGCGCGCGCACGCACACACACTGGGATAATATACTCAACCATAAAAAAGAATGAGATCTTGCCATTTGTGACCACATGGATGGACGTTGAGGGGTATTATACTAAGTGAAACAAGTCAAATACGGAAAGGCAAATACTGTGTGATTTCACCTATTAGTGGAATCGAAATAAAAACAGATGAACAGACAAAACTAAACAAAACCAGACTCACACAGAAAACAGACTGCTGCCTACCAGAAAAGATAGGGGTTAGGAAGGTGGGTGACAAGGGTAGAGGGTCTCAATTTTATGGTGTTGGTTGGTAACTAGTGTGTTCAAATATCAAGTTATAATGTTGCACACCAGAAGCTTACATAATGTTATATACCAATTTTTACCTCAGTAAAATAAAACCTTCTCTGGGGTGTTGTGTTGATGGTTAAGTGGAAGCCAGATGAAATTTCAGATGAGGCTGAGCACAGGGGGAAAATGAGCTGTATTATTGATTTCAAATACCTCTGAAATCTTTGTTGCTGGGCGATGTGTTGGACCGGTGGAAAGTTTAGAAATGCCTTTATATTCTAAATATTTTTTTAATATTCTTAACCGATAATGGTAGGCAAAATATCTCTGGAAAATGTCAAATGATCCAACCAAAGGTTTACTTCCTAAGTATTCAGAAGACTGTAAGACTGTGAAGTCAGTAGATACTTTGAAAAGCCAGACTTTTTGGGGCGCCTGGGTGGCTCAGTCGGTTAAGCGTCCAACTTCAGCCCGGGTCATGATCTCGCAGTCCGTGAGTTCGAGCCCCGCGTCGGGCTCTGGGTTGATGGCTCGGAGCCTGGAGCCTGCTACTGATTCTGTGTCTCCCTCTCTCTCTGCCCCTCCCCCGTTCATGCTCTGTCTCTCTCTGTCTCAAAAATAAATAAACATTAAAAAAATTTTTTTTAAAAAAAGAAAAGCCAGACTTTTTGATGCAAAGATATGGCAGGCCTCACCATGATTAGAAGTAAATATTTATTGACGCCTTATTTACTTGGCTCTTGTTTGTATGTATGTATGTATGTATTTATTTAGAAATAGAACTTGAGCAGGGGAGGGGCAGACAGAGAGAGAGAATCCCAAGCGACCCTGGGATCATGACCCAGCCGAAATCAAGAGTCAGATGCTCAACCAACTGAGCCACCCAGGCACCTGGACTTAGCCCTTGTCAAGAAGCTCGTCAAAGGAAGGAAGTCGAAGGCAGAACTAGCCGCAGATTCCATTATTTACAGAGTTCAAGCAGAAGACCTAACATTGACTCAATCTTTCCACGGGTATTTACCGAGCACTGTAATGCAGATAAAACAGAAAATAAATTTGGCATTGTTTCTTTGACCTCAAGAAGCTGACATCTTAATGGGGGAGACAGACAGAGGAAACAAGAAAATTTAGAGGAATTATGCTAATTACGGAAGGTGATGGCCGCTAAAAGGTAAATTTAAAAGGGGATTTTGATAGAGAGTGATTAAGGGCGCCTGGTTTAGAGTCATGCAGGGGAAGGCCCCTCTTTACGTGGTGATTTCCAATCTGAGACCTGAAAAAAGAGAATACGGAACAGGCAAAGAGCTTGTGGAAAAGCCTTCCAGTTCAAGGGACTATGTTGAAAGAACTTGAAGTTGTGAGGAGCTTGGCATGTTCTAGAAGGGGACAGAAGGTCAGCGTGACACTACATTGCTGAACATCACTGTGTCTTACTTTAGCCGCCAGTGAACTGCATGGGATTGGGGGAGGGGTTTGGTGGCAGGTGTTACTTCAGTGGCTACCTAGTGTTGACATTGTCTTAGGGATCATGAGGACGACCAGTGGATACAGGCCCCCCTTGCCTAATCATAGTCACAGTCCCCCCCCCCCCCCCGAGGGTGTGCCCTTTACATCCAAAACAGAGCATACCGACTTCAGTGTGTCCCGAGAGATGTCATGCCTTAGGGTCTGGACTTTGACGCATTTTAGCAAAGCAAGACATATACTGTTGGGGTTGGCTGTGATGTTGATTACACACACTTGAGGACCCCGCACTGGAACTAAGGCATCTAAAGCATGTGAGCCATGGAGTTGAAGGAAAGCCATTACCACCACCAAGGCTCGAGGAAGATGATGTCTAAAAAAGGCACAGACCCACGCTGAACTTATTCTGTCGTCTCCCTTACTCACTACCACTGTCTGAGCGATCAGCTCCTCGTTACAGCTGACCTGGACTATTGAGATATTCCTTGAGGTGGTCTCCCTGCCTACAGTCTCTGCTGCCTCTGCTCTGGTCCATTTTTCATACTAGTTGCTTTGTGTTCTGACGATTTGCGTACATTTCACGTTTTCATTGCTGTATTACAAGCTGGCAGAGGAATGAGGATACTGTCTCAATTATCATTCTCCCACAGTCAAAGCCAACTCTCTTCATTGATTCCGTAAATGTAGATCAGTACAAATTCCCATCCAAACATTTTGCTCACCTGCTACCGAAGATCTGCACGACTCGCTAAACTAATCTACCCGAATACGTGCGAGATCAAAACTCCTCTGCTAAAGACCCAAGATTTGAAACAAGTTGGGATGCAGTTCTGAGTTCATTGGCAAGCTGTTCGACATGGAGAGCTGAAAGTAGTTCATTGGCACCTGAAGTATATAAGCTTCAATGTCGATAGAAGAAAATTATCCCAAAGGCATTAAACGGCTATAAGTGCAGATAACCAAATGTGTTTGGTGTAGCTCTAGATTCTCTCTCAAATTTCATTTAGACATCGATGTTTAAAATTCATCATCGAGGGGCGCCTGGGTGGCTCAGTCGGTCGAGCGTCCAACTTCGGCTCAGGTCACAATCTTGCAGTTGTGAGTTCGAGCCGCACGTCGGGCTCTGTGCTGACAGCTCGGAGCCTGGAGCCTGCTTCAGATTCTGTGTCTCCTTCTCTCTCTCTCTCTCTCTCTCTGCCCCTCCGCCGCTCATGCTCTGTCTTTCTCTCGCTCACGA
Source organism: Acinonyx jubatus (assembly GCF_027475565.1). NCBI lineage: Eukaryota > Metazoa > Chordata > Mammalia > Carnivora > Felidae > Acinonyx > Acinonyx jubatus. The sequence continues at coordinate 92,487,508 of NC_069389.1, forward strand.
ATAAATAAAACATTAAAAAAATTAAAAAAATAAAATTCATCATGGAGGATTTCAAACACATACACAAGTGGAGATGATTGAATTATGATCCCCCATGTACCCATCACTCAGCTTCAGTAATTATCCAACATGGCTAATCTTGTATTGTTGATAACTCTCATCCAGTGTCTCCTTCCCCTATTAGTTTGAATCAAAACCTAGACATCATTTATTTCATCTGCAAATATTTCAGTATGATTTTCTAAAGGACAAGAATTTTTATTTATTTTTTTAAAATGTTTATTTTTTGAGAGAGAGAGAGACAGAGTGTGAGTCGGGGAGGGGCAGAGAGAGAGAGGGAGACACAGAATCTAAAGCAGGTTCCAGGCTCTGAGCTGTTATGACAACACAGAGCCCGACGCAGGGCCCGAACTCATGGGCTGTGAGATCATGACCTGAGCCAAAGTCAGACACCGACTGAGCCACCCAGGTGCCCCAAGGATAAGAATTTTTAGAAACCTAACCATAATTATCACAGTTAAATAATGAGCATACCTGGAAAATTACAAGAATTCCTTAGTATCATCACACATCCAGTAAATCATTCAAATGCAGAATTGTATAATAAATATCGTGTTTGCTTCTTTGAACGGTGATCAAAATTGAGATCCATGTATTATGATTGTTGGATATATTTCCTCAGTCTATTTAACCTATGGGTTCTCTTTCTGGTTTCTTTTTCTTTTTCTTTTTTTCTTGAAATTTACCTATTGAAGGAACTGATTTGTTTATTCCTTGGAGTTTCCCCAGTCTGGGTTTTGCTGATTTTATCCTTAAGGTATAGTTTAACATGTCCTTCTGTTCTCTGTATTTTTTTTTAAGTTTATTTATTTATGTTGAGAGAGAGAGTGCTCAAGCAGGGAAGGGGCAGAGAAAGAGGGAGAGAGAGAGAGAGAGAGAGAATCCCGAGCAGGCCCTGTACTGACAGCAGAGCCCGACGTGGGGCTCCCTCCCACCTGCTGTGAGATCATGACCTGAACTAAAATCAAGAGTTGGATGGTCAACTGACTGAGCAACCCAGGTGCCCCGACAGGTTGTACTTTTTAGGCAATACTAAGGTCTTTCATCATCATGCAGAAAGCAATAGAGAGTTATTGAAGGATTTGAAGTAAGAAAATGGCATGATCAGATTTGGGTTCTAGAAATGTCACTTGGGCTGTGTGAAGAGTAAGACCACATGACTGGAGGCCCAGAAATCAGTTTAGGAGGCTTTTGAGAGAGTCTAAATGAGAGATGCTGAAACTTTAAAGTAGGGCAAGGAACTAAATGGGGATGAACAAGAGAAGACTCCAGATAGGTTCTAGAAATAATCATTTGTTGAGACCTTGAATGTCATAGCATGGAGTGTTTGTGGAGAGAGGAGAACTAACAGATTCCCAGGTTTCTGTCTTAGGTAAATGGATGGCTATGGATGCCATCCACTCAGGTAGGAAAGGATTTAAAAGAAAGAAGTTGGAGGAAATTATTTGAAAGAAGAAAGGGAAGATGATGGGGACAGGTTTGAACATGTTAAGGATTACCTGAGGGGTGCCTGGGTGGCTCAGTTGGTTGAGCGACCGACTTTGGCCCAGGTCATGATCTCACAGTTCGTGGGTTTGAGCCCCGTGTCAGGCTCTGTGCTGACAGCCTGGAGCCTGGAGCCTGCTTCAGATTCTGTGTCTCCCTCTGTCTCTGCCCCTCCCTAGCTCATGCTCGCACTCTGTCTCTTTCAAAAATAAATAAACTTAAAAAAAAATTAAAAAAAAAAAAGAATTACCCGAGAAATATCTTAGTGGAGATGTCTAGAGCACAAGAGAGCAGTCTGGCTGGAAATAAAGGTTTTTTTTTTCCCCCTAAACTTTTATATCAAAGCATAACAAATATATAAAAAAGTGTGCAAATTATACATGTACAGCTTGGTGAATTTTTACAATATAAACACACCTAGATAATCACCATCCAAATTAACACATAACACATTACCAGAGCCCTAAAGCCTCCCCTCAGACCCTTTTTCAAGTCATTACCCACCTCCAAATTTAATCACTTTGAACTATCATTTTAGATTACATTCACAAGCCTTTTGAATTTTATATAAATAGAATCACAGGATATGTATTCTTTTGTGTCTAGCTCCTTTCAAAAAATTTTTTAATATTTATTTTTGAGAGACAGAGCAAGACAGAGCACGAGTGGGGGAGGGGCAGAGAGGTGGGGGGTGGGGACACAAAATCCGAAGCAAACTCCAGGCTCTGAGCTGTCAGCACAGAGCCCGACGTGGGGCTCGACGTGGGGCTCGAACTCAACGGGACGCTTAACCGACTGAGCCAGCCAGGCGCCCCATCTAGCTACAGTATTATGTTGGTGAGATTTATACACACAGTTGTTTTACGGAACAGTTTATGGCTTTTCATTGCTGGATAGTTTTCTATTGTATATGTACACCACAAATTGTTTATCCACCCTATCGTTGCTAGATATTTGGGTTCTTTCTAATTTGGGGCTATTTGAATAAGCAACAATGAGTATATTTCTACATTGTGTTTGGATGCACATTTGTACACATTTTTATTGGTTAAATACTTTAAAAAGTAACATTGATGGATCGTAAGGTGTGCATTATGTTCAAGTTTAGTAAATGCTGCCAGTCAGTTTTCCAAGAATTGTCCCAATTTATACTCATTGCTTCACCATATATAAAACAGAAGTCCGGGGCGGGGGAAACCAAAAGAAATGTAGAGAACTAGTTTCATAACGGGAGATAATGTACTCAATAAACCATAAAACAAGTAGGCAAAAAAGTGTAAGAATGCAAAAGACCTGAACATCAGTTTTCATCGCTAATATGCTAAGTGTCAGGAAATGTAACTCACAAAACAAAAGTTTATCGGAATCCTTAGTAAATTTTAGGAGTGCCTGAGAACACAAACTTGAGAACCACTGCCCTAGAGATTACAACATGCATCCTTCATACAGTTCAACTTAAATTAGTACTTTTACCCCTTCCTTGATAATGTCGCGACCTGACAGTAGTTCAAGTTCATTGATCCTTTTCTCTCTTTTGTGTTGCTGCAAAGTGTCTTAACTCTACATACAGTTTGGGCCACACAAGGCTTTATTATGAACTTTATGTGTAGTCAATATCGATTTATATTTATCAAGATAGAAATCTTTCCATTGCCTTTCATCCTTTCCTGACTTTTTTTCTTTTAGTAGGGGATTATTTCTGCATTACCTGATTGAATGCTGGACATTATGTTTGAGAGCTTGCTGGACACTCTATGTGAAAAATAACTTTGACACTGCATATGAAAAACCGTAGAGACTGTGGATGATGTTATCTTCCTCTAGAGTGAGCTCACGCTAATCTCTAACGGGCAGGCTATTTAAGGATAGTTCACCTTGATCCAATCAGGGATTGAGTTTGGTGGTAGGATTTTTTTTTTTTTGAGCCTCAGTCTATCTCTAATTTGCCCCAGACCTAGAGTTTAGCTCCCTACAAATCTCATTGGAGAGCAGTTGTGATTACTAAGAACTCTCCTGCTTTGTGAGACTGCATCACTAAGAAGTTGCTTGAAATTTGGCCTCAAGTTTTGCAGCTGCCTACTTAGCTCCTTACCCAGTCTGCTGCCCTGTCCAGGCGATGGCTTTGGCAAATCCTCCAGATGGAAAAGGGCAGGATGTTAGGCTCACTTTTCTTTGCCTTTCTCCCATCTGAAATGTTTGTCCTACACGCCTTGGTTCCCTTGACAGCCCCAAGCTCTTATTTGGTTTTGCTCCTGGTCCTGAAAGTTTGCCAGAAGCTTTGTTTACTTCTCTGCCTCTTAGCTACAGCCCTGTGCCTCCCCAGCCTCTCACCCTATACCTAGAATAGGCAAATACCCTGAAAAGAAACGCCTCTTGTGGAGAGTGTTGGTTCACTTCTCTGTACTTCCCTTTTCTGAGGTCCTGGTCCCTCAGGTTTCAGTCATCTTGACACCACTCGAATGCCCTCACATCACTTTGTAATGTGTCTTTTACAGTTGTCCCCAGTGGAAACGTCATGCTGCAACAAGAGAGTCTACCATAGGAGGCCTCAGCAGCATCCAGCAACTTTGAGAGGAGGTTGTTATAAGCAAAGGCCCTGTGTTTGGACTGTCTGGGCTTGATTCCTGCCTTCTTTGTGTCCCTGTGAAGGTTAATTGTTTTTCCTAAGCTTCCATTTCCTCATTGGTAGCACGGGAGTGGTCAGAGAGCCTGTCTCAAAGGTTTGTAAAAATGAAGTAAAATAATGCACACACTCATCGCGGTGCTTAGCACACAGTGTGCGCTGGGCGGATAAATACTAGCTTTTATTACTAGTAGTAGTATCTGTAGATTTTGTGTAAGCACCACCATAATGAGGGTTATTCAAGATAACACATCTCATGCACTTGACTTATATGCTTTTGCAATGAATATTATTAAATACATAAAAGCCGAGAACAAGTGAAAGAGAGCTTGAGTGGATTCATATAAATGCACTTTCGCTTGTTTGGTTGCCTTGATTTTATCATCTGTGAATAATCTACCAATTATTCTCTTCGTTCCAGAGCTTAATAGCACTTAGGAGGGCTGTATATATTAACACCCTCATCCTCAAATTAAAGTTTTATGTTGAAAGGATATTTGGATCATTACATTTCACAAAGTAGATGTTTTCCCTTCTTCCGCTCGTCCAAAATAAGTTTTTGATGTCATTATGTGACTCTAGATCTGGAGCAGAAGTATTTGCTGAAGCCTACATTGCTTTTTCTCCTCTCGTAAGTGACCTACCTACGGGCAGGCCAGTGGGCCTCGTGAAACATGCCCACCAAGGGGCTTATTTGAAAGGAAACCTGGGGTAGAATGGACTTTATTTGTATTTATTTTCTGAACCACTTTATTTACGCCAGACCGACATACCAAAAGCTGTAGATATTTAGTGTGTGCGGCTTGATGAATCTGGAGATAAGGAGACACTGATGAAACGATCAACACCATCTACGGCATAAAACATATCCATCGCCTCCAAAAGTTGCAATGCACTCTAACTGGAAAGAAACAGGAGACACGCTTGCTTGGTTCAAAGGACAGTGGGCCATGGTTTGAAAGGAGAGAGTTTTCTGAACTCAGTATGTGCACCGTAAGGCACGGTTGTTTTCTGGCCCAGCCCGTCTGGACTCCTGCCTGGGACTTAGCCTGAAAGGCTAACGCAAGGGCATTGAGTAAAATCTCAAAGGGCTGTTTTCATTCCAGTCTCTTAGGTAGATAAGAATACTCCGTGGCAGGTGGTGCAGGTGGCTCCTGAAGAGACGGGAGACCATGCCTGTGGTCTCGGCGACAGAAGCCAGTACCCTTGTTGGGGCCATAAGCACCCGCTAAAGTGGACGGTGGCAGGCTCGATGTCGATCTAGGTAAACCCGAGGACTGGAAGCAGTGTCTCTGTCAGGCATCGGCATCATCGGCCTCTTTGCTGAACATCAGCAGCGTCGCTGTGACTTTTTGACGCTGGTGGTAATGGGATACCTGCCCAAGAAGAGTTAGAGCAAGCAAGGAGACTAGAGGGAAGGGGAATTGTGAATGCCATGGGCCGACTAAAGAGGACGTGGGGAAACACTCCGTGTGTATTCCCAGATACATTTGAAAGTTTTCTGAAGGGGGTTGGGGGTTGCCATCTCTACAGATTGGGCAGAAGCAGAACCATAACTTGTGACCATTACTGTAAGGCCTCTAAGGTAGAGTAACCCGGAGAATGCAGGGGTCAGGAACCACGCTACTGGTGACGGTGATTTAGGAGCGACTAGAGTTTTCCAAATGCATCAACAAGATGCAAGGAACTCCCAGAACTCCTACGCCCGTGTTCACCATACATGTAGCTCCCAGTTTCTGAATGGAGCGGGTAAGCGTACCAGATGTAACATTAAAGATTGTTTCAAGACAGCGGTCCAGGATCTTGGGCAGCCACGCGGGAATGTTTAATCACGTGTATGACTCCTTTGCTAAATTGTCTTCAGAAATAGGTGATAAGTCACATAAAAATATCAGTCTTGTTTTAAGAACATGGCTTAGTTGGGCTTCCGTAAGGCACGATTGGTAGATAACTTTCGCTGTTGCCCAAACTCAAGTCTACCCTCCAGGAGTGATTAAGTGAAAAATCTACACCAGAAGCTCTGGAGGCATTTCTCAAAAAGGATTTCTAGGGCGGTAATATGAGCAGTATAATTATTATATAAGAACGGCTTCTTCTTTATTGGTAATAGAAATTTAGGCACATCGGTTTGTTATAGCTCATGTTTTGTCCAGGATAACATCCGCTCACTAATTTCCTCACGAAATGCCTATTGAATATTTACTTTGTGTCAGTAGCCATCAAAGAATCAGACAGATGTAAAATCACAATGCCAATAACCCCTGGAAAAAAAGAGCTACGTAAGCACCGTGAAAACATATTCTTGCCTGAGAGGTCAAGGAAGTCTCCCCAGGGGAAGTCCTATTTGAGCCAAGAATTGAAATATGAATAAGATCTGAAGTCATTCAGATAAGGCAAAACATAAGGCAAAACAGGATAATGGGAAATTGTAGAACTCACATTTTACAGACACCACAGGAAGACAAGCTTTCCATTTAGGAATCAGAATTCACTATGACCTTTTCCCCCTTTTCACTCCTTCCCACCTACTGAGTAGGCTAAATTTGTGTATTTCCTCATTGTTCTCATCATGGGCTGCAGTCACTTTAATCCTCTCTATTTATTTAATCCTTCATCCCAATTGGCTGCATCCCACCTCTCTCCTCAATTGGACCCCACAGGAAGCCATTTCAACAGTACTTTGTCAATAATTTCTTTTATCCTCTTGGGTTTATTCCATACTATTTCGCGGATCCCCAAATGTAGGTAGCCACCATTTGCTGTGTTCTCACTCAAGAATTCCAAGCTTTTGGAAGTAAAGGCCTTGCTAACGTGGTTTAATGAAAATTCGTGCTGCCCTCAGCTAGGTCCTTATTGCCACGTGTCTGTTCTTTAAAAATTTTTTTAATGTTTATTCATTTTTGAAAGACAGAGAGAGACAGAGCACAAGCAGGGGTGGGGTGGAGAGAGAGGGGGACACAGAATCTGAAGCAGGCTCCAGGGTCTGAGCTGTCAGCACATAGCCCGACGCGGGGCTCGAACTCACGAACCGCGAGATCATGACCTGAACCGAAGTCGACGCTCAACCGACTGAGCCACCCAGGTGCCCCAGCCACATATCTGTTCTTTAACTAATATTTTATTAGCACCCTAAGCCATTCGTTCTTTAAATATGCATTCTGCCCCTTTCTCCCTTTCTTTTTCTTCCAAGATTTCAATAATGCACGGATTATTTCCACTAATGGTGTCCCATAATCCACGAAGACTTTCTTTAGTCTTTATCACTCCTTTTTCTTTTTGCTACTCTCACTAGAGGAATCAAACGACCCGTCTTCTAGTTCACTAATCCTTACCAATAATCGTGCCTCAGGTAAACCTCATTGGTTACGATACTGCCACTGAGTAAAGCTAGTTCACTAATTCTTTCTTCTACTTGGTCGAGTCTCTTTAAGTTTCATTGAACTTTTTAGTTCAGTCATTGTAGTCTTCAACTCCAGGGCTTCCGTTTAATTTTTTAATGGTTTTTATTTCTTTGTGGAACTCATTTTGGTCATACATTGTTTTCCTAATTTTATTTAGTTCTGTATCTGTGTTTTTGTAGTTCACCGAATTTCTTTAAGAAGACGTTTCTGAATTTTTTGTAAGACAGGTTATAGATTTTCATTTCTTTAGGGCCAGTCGTCGGAAGTTTATTAGTTTTGTGTGTGTGTGGTGTCATGTCTCCTCGATTACGATCTTTGTAGGCTTGCACTCGTGTCTGTGAACGCCTCTTCCAGCCTTTGCAGACTGGCTCTGGACAGCAAAGATTTTCACCGGCCAGCCTGTGAAACCGGCGATTCTGGCTGGGCAGTCTGGTGGTGTCCATGAGTGGGCTTGCTCCTGGAGTCCTTGGGCAGCCTGGTGCTGGGCTGGGATTCAGAGATTCTCCCCTGGAGCCTGGGTTCATGGGTATTGAGAGGCTGAGGCCATAATATCCACCCAGGCTGCAGGCTCTGGCCAGTGCTTGGATGTACTTGGATCTGGGGGACTGCCTGGGGCCGTGGGAACCAGCCGGGGCCTTTGGAGGTGGCAGGCACTGCCTTGAGACAGGGGCTTGTGGTCCCAGGAGCCTGCAGGGAGCTCTGCCCCACAAGTTGCCGGGAGGTGCCAACCAGCCATGAGAGACGCCTGGAACCAGGGTGAGCTAGGAGCCCTGGGTTCTCGGGAATCTCTAGGGAGCTGTCTGTAGAAGCTGCCTGGGGTCATGGGTGGGGGGGGGTTCTTGGGGCCCCTGGATAAGGCAGACACCTGGATGAGCTTGCTGGAGGCGTGGGTCAGCGAGCACCAGAAGGAGACGGGGTCCTGAGTTCCTGGGAACCCACAGGGAGCATTGCCGTGCAGGTCACCTGGGGCTATGGGAGGAACCCAGGGCTACTCGAGGAGGTAGGCACAGGGTGAGCCAGGGTCTGGGTTCACAGGAGCCCACAGGAACCTGGTTCCAAGGACATCATTTGGGGTCGCAGGAGCCACTTGGGGCTGCTGCAGCTGGCAGGTGCCAAGGGAAGACAGAGGCTTGTGTTCCTAGAAGCCTGCAGGGGGTCTCTGCGTGGAAGCTTGGGGAGGTGCTTGGGGCTGCTGGAGTAGGCAGGTGCCGGTGCAAGCAGGTTTTTTGATTGACGTGAGCCTGCTGGGAACCTCATGTCATGGGGGCTGCCTGGGGCTGTTGGAGCCATTTTGCTGATGTCACTCCCCCACAGCATTATTTCTATAGTTTTTTTTTTTTAACGTTTATTTATTTTTGAGAGAGAGAGAGAGACAGACAGACAGAGTGTGAGCAGGGGAAGGGCAGAAAGAGAGGGAGACACAGAATGCGAAGCAGGCTCCAGGTTCCGAGCTGTCAGCACAGAGCCCGACGCGGGGCTCGAAACCTCAAATTGTGAGATCGTGACCTGAGCCGAAGTCGGACGCTCAAGCAGCCGAGCCACCCGGGCACCCCCATCCACAGCATTATTTCCAATAGCGAGATGTCCAGGATCATGCAGCCAACAAGTGGCAGAGTCAGGACTGGAACTCAGATATTTTGCCACTGATGGAAGGGGCTCTTTTGGTTAAACGTTCACCCCTGTGTTGTACGGATTCAAAAACCTGCCTTGGAGGCTTTTGTGACCAGAATGGGGAAAGGGTCTAGGGCATTCTAGAGACAGAGAGGGAGGCTGGGACGTCTAATCTTAATTCTACAGCCACCCATTCTGACAAAGCAGCTTTGTCAATGACTTCCTAATTTCAAACCCAAGTGGCTTGTTATCAGTGTCCTTGCAGCATTTTCCATCGTGAATCCCCTCCCTTGGCTTCCGTATTATCACACTCTTCCAGTTACTGCTCTGTGTTTGATGTTATCTGGTGGCGAGCCCTGAAGAGGGCATTCCCGAGGGCTTAGTCTCCGTTCCCTCCCTCTTCTTTCCGTATACTTTCACAACCCACCAACGTCACCGGCTTGAGTCATTGTAACATCCCTGTCCCTATCCGAGATCTGCCTCCTAAACTCTAGCTCCACGTTCGTACCTAGATACAGCACAGACACCACAGACGCAAGTAGAAACAAGCCAAAACAAGCCTCTTCTCCTTTCCTCCCCTTATCTGAAGGGAGTCTTCTCTGTTATCGACTCGCTGATTTCGATCCACCATCAGCCTTACATTTTCTCTCTCTATCGTTGCCTCTCCCCTATAGCCAAACTACCTGTGGCATGAAGGCAAGTCTGAGGAGGGCAGGGGCACATCTGCCTTTTCCTCTACTTTATTCCTAGAGAATGACAGCTTAACACTCCATGAATATGTGTTGATTAGCTGAATAAATGAACGTGCTCATCCATGTAATCTACTCATCCCTCTCGGTTTACGTATTTCGTTTCTTCATTTGGAGGGAGGGAGACAGCGCGTGAGCGCATGTGCACAGGCAGGGGAGGGACAGAAGGAGGAGAGAGAGAATCCCGAGCAGGCTCCGTGGTCGGTCTCATGAACTGCGAGGTCACGACCTGAGCCGATATCAAGGGTTAGACCCTCAACCGACTGAGCCACCCAGGCACTGCCATCCATCTCTCTTCAGATAGATGACTAACCATTGACTGAACGGCTGAAGAAATCCACCTGATCCCTCTTCCATTCCAGAAGCCATCGCATCAGTTCCGCCTCACATTACTTGCTGCCTGGATCACCGGTCCAGCCTTCTATGTCACAGACGACACAGATGTGAGATCAATGTTCTTAAGGGGCAGCTTTGAGTTTTTCCCTCTTGTTTAGAAAACCTCTATTGTGTCTGTATCTCCCTGGAGGTGACCTAAAACTCCTTAGCATGTGTCCCGAGACGTTCACCATTTGTCTATTTTATGGCACCTGTGCTTTCAGCCCCTGGTTCTCAAACCTGACTTCACATAAGAACTATCTGGGGAGCTTATAAAAATACCTATGCTTGGGACGCCTAGGTGGCTCCGTAGGTTAAGTGCCCGACTGTGGCTCAGGTCATGATCTTGCCGGTCGTGAGTTCAAGCCCCACCTCAGGGTCTCTGCCGTCAGCGCAGAGCCCGCTTTGGGTCCTCCGGTCCCCCTTTCTCTCCGCTCCTCCCCTGTGTATGCGCACACAGGCGTGCACACACGTTCTCTTTCTCTCTCTCTCTCAAGATTGAAAAAAAAATACCCATGCTTGGGACTCATCACAAACCAATGGGTCAGCACTGGCATATGTATACGTCAAAGCTCCCCAAGTGATTCTGATATGCAACTGGGAAGTAGAACTTCTCCAAGCCAATTACACTATTTTTGTTTTCTTTCGGTTTCTAAATTTGAGGCGCGTATCTTGTTTTTCATACTAAACTTTTTTTAAAGGCGTAATTAACATACAATAAGTTAAAGAAATGTCAAGTGTTTGGTCTTATGCATTTTGAAAGTTCTAGACATTCATAGAACTACTCCCCCGAAATAAAAACATTTTTATCACCCTAGAAAGTTCTTTTGTGTCCTTTTTCCAATTAGTTTTCCTGCCTCCCAGAAACCACGTTTGGATTTCTAACAATATAGTGTTGCCTGTTCTTGGACTTCATATAATTACAACCATACGGTGTGTAGTGTGTTTTATCTGGTTTCTTTCTTTTCAAAATTGTCCATCAGATTGATGTCTCTTACATTATACACCATCATTGGTTCTTCTTTTATTGCTGAGTAGTAGTCCATTGCATGAATATGCCACAATTTTGTGTATTCATTCCTTGATTGATGGACGCTGGATTGTTCTGATATATTCACCATTGGAAGCTCTACCAATCGTTCAGGGCCCGGTTCAAATTCTAACTGTGTCAGGACACCTTTCCTCGTGCCTTGGTTACAAGTGCTCTCTGTTTTCACTGAACCCCCATAGCATTTTGTGATGCCTGACACAGGGCAGGATACACGAGTCAGAGCTGGGTTGAAAATGTCTTTATCACAAACTAGTTGCTCTCGGGTAACTCAGCCTATTTACTTTCTTGGCCGCAGTAACAGATTGCCACTAATTTGGTGACTTAAAACAACACAAATTTATTGTTTTACAGTTCTGGAAGGAGGCAGACGTATGGCATAAGTGTCACTGGGTGAAGATCCAGGTGCTGGTGGGGCTTGATTCCTTTCTGTAGCCTCTGGGGAAGGATCTGTTCCCTTGCCTTTCCGGCTTCTAGAAGATGCCCGTATTTTTGGCCTTGTGGCCCCACCCCCCATCTGCAAAACCAGCAAGGGCAAGCTGAGTCCTTCTCACATAATATCACTTTGACCTTTCATTCTGCCTCTCACTTCTACTTTTAAGGACCCTCTTGATTACACGCGGCCCACTGAGACGATCCAGGATAATCTCCCCATTTCAAGGCAAACTAACTATCAACCTCAATTCCTTCTTCATTCCTTCTCTACCCTTTAATACCTCTTTGCCATGTAACATAACACACCCACAGGTACCAGAGATCGGGATGTGGACATCTTTGGGAAGGAGGCATCAGTTTGCCTACCATACATCGTTAACTCTCGTGTTATAATTTCCTCATCTGGAAAATGAGAAGGATTCTACCTACTTCATGGTATTGTAGTGAGGAATTCAGCTAAATGAGTTCACGTAGCTGCATTGCCTGGCACGGTTTCTAGGAAAACTGCACAGCATCATTCATCCACCAAATGTCATTGTTGGTGCTGGTGATACAGTAATAACCAAAACAGACCAAGGATCTCCTTCACCTTAGCATTCCAATCGGAGGTTACAGGTAGTAAAGGATTAAACAAGACAATGGATAGCATTTCATAAGGCGTTAAGTATCGTGGAGAAAAATGAAGCAGGGCACAGAGAGAGTGATGGATGTTATTTTCAGTCAGGTGGCTATAGACAACCTCTATGGAAGGTGCTATTTGAGCAAAGGAGGGGAGGGAGGGAGGGAGCCCCGGAGACATCTGAAGGATGAACATTAACAGGCAGAAGAAACAGCAGGTGCAAAGGCCCAGAAGTCGAGTAGGCCGTCTCAGTGGGCTGGATGGGAATGAGAAAGGTAGGAAATGAGGTCAAAGAGGTTGTGCAACCTACGATGATTTTTCAATTGTCTGCTCCTTTTCAACTCTTTGCAAGGGGGGTGGGTCTCATTCAGTTCTACCTGCCTCTCAGCTTCGCACACGGTGACCAACACACCATAGCTGCTTAAGGCGACTTTGTTACATCAACTGATCTCTGCAATACTTACTATCTATGTAACATTTATGTCAATCGCTTGGTGCCCGTATCCCCTTATTAGCCTAAATCTTCTTTAGTCATCCATCGTAGAATGAAAATGTTCTTCTACCCTACCCTACTGCTTTTGTCTTTCATTTTGGTGCCTGCCTCTGCCTAGGAAAAAACCACCTTGTTCACCCATTTCTAAACAACTACAGATGGTCTGAGGATGATTGAGTACTCTTAGATTTCTTGCCAAAGAGCAGTCTTGGACTATGTGATTTGCTTTGCCTTTCTACAGGGTCCCTGGTGAGAAGAGAATATTAATCAGTTTTGTTTTGTTTTCTTCCTGTCCTCAGAGATACATGCTCCAGACCTTTCCATTATGTCACTAGTTACCTTGTTCTCTGAGGTGGCCCAGGAAGCCAGGAACATTTCAGAAATCTAGACAGATTTGGAAGTGCTGGAAATTTTAAATTCATGTCTATCCTGTTAGAGTTTATCTGTAGCTAGAGTTGCTAGGTAAAATGCAAGATGCCCAGTTAAATTTGAATTTCATATAAACAGAGAATTTTTAGTACACATCTATACCAAATATTGCATTGAACATATTTGTACTAAGAATGGTCTATCTAGAATTTTATCTGAAATTTGTCTGAAATGACCTGTTTACTACAAATTCCAATTTAACTGGGTGTTCTGCATTTTTATTTGCTAAATCTGGCCACCCTATGTGTAACCTAAAGTCCTGAGAAGCTTCCGTAATGTATCACTACTTCAGTTCCTATCTTCAAAGAGTTGTCACTATTCGCTGTTTTCATTTCTTCTAGTCCCGTCCGATTTTATTTAATTTTTTAATTTTTTAAAAAAATGTCTATTTATTCTTCAGAGGGAGAGTGCACACGTGAGAGCCAGGGAGGGGCAGAGAGAGGGGGACAGAGGATCTGAAGTAGGCTGTGCACTGACAGCAGAGGGACCAGTGCAGGGCTGGAACTCAAGGACCAGTAGATCATGACCTACTGGACACACTTAACCGACTGAGCCACCCGAGACACTCCTCCCATCCTCTTTTAAACCAGTTCTCATCAGGCTTTTGTTGTCACCATGAACTGAAATTATTCTTGTCAATATTCCCAGGAACCTTCAGAGTCTAAATCCAATGATCGTTTCTCAGCCTTCATCTTACTTGACCATCAGTGGGATTTGCTCAGTTGATGACTCCCTCCTCTTTGGGACGCTAGATTCCCTTGGCTTCTGAGACATCACTCTTTCCTCCTACTTCATTTTCTTCATTTCTCATCTACCCTACCCCTCAACATTGAAGGGGTCTGATACCTCTCAATGGCTCAGTCCTCATAACTTTGATCTCCCTCCGTGTCTCCTCTGATCTCATCCCATGTTACAGCTCTAAAGCTCATTCATCTGGGGCGCCTGTGTGGCTCAGCCAGTTAAGTGACCGACTCTTGATTTCAGCTCGGGCCATGATCTCATGCTTTGTGGGATCGAGCCCCACATCGGGCTCCATGCTGTCAGTGCGAGCCTGCTTGGGATACTCTCTCCCTCTCTGTCTGCCCCTCCACTGCTGGTACTCTCCCCCCCCCCAAATAAAAAAACAAGTAAATAAACAGACCTTAAAAAAAACTGAAGGTCATTTGTCTGTTGACGGATCCTAAATTTATCTCTATCCCAGACCTCTCCGCATAACTCCAAACTCACACATCCAGTAGCCAACTCAAGGCCTCCAACTCAGATGTACAGTAGGCATTGAAAAGACAATACATCAAAAACTCTAAGTCTAGCTCCTCCTTCAGTTTTTCCATCTCAATTAATGGCGGCTTCGGGGCGCCTGGGTGGCTCAGCCAGTTAAGGGTCAAACTCTCGATTTCGGCTCACGTCGTGATCTCACGGTTTGTGGGATGGAGCCCCCGTCAGACCCCGCACTGACAGCATGGAGCCTGCTGGGGACGCTCTCTCTCTCTCCCTCTTTCTCTTTAAAAAACGGCGGCTTCGTCTTGGCTGAAGTATCGTAATTGTCTCTCAACTGGTCTGTTCCACGGTAGTCTGTTCTACCTACAGCTTCTGGAGTGATCTGTTTACAACATCAAATCAGGCCGTGTCACTTCTCACAGCCCTCTAGGGGCTCCCTGTCTCACTTAGAGTAAACTTCAAAACCGTGATGATGGTTTACAATGCCTTACATGCCTGGTCCCACTTCCAACTTCATTACTGACTTGATTGCACCTCCTCTACTCCCTTCCTTGCTCGCTTGGCCCCAGCCCTGCCGGTCTTTATGCTGTTCTCTGAATCCTCCGGGAACAGTTCTGCTTGAGGACATTTACACTTGTTTTTCTCTCTGCTTGGAACACTGTGATATCTGCCCAGCTCATCCGGTCTTTTAACATTTCATCGCCTCTTGGGGCGCCCAGGGAGGCTCAGTCGGTTGAGCATCTGACTCTTGATTTCAGCTCAGGTCATGATCCCGGGTCGTGGGATTGAGCCCACGTCAGGCTCCACGCTCAGTGTGGAGCCTGCTTAAGATTCTCTCTCTCTCCCTCTTCCCCTGCTGCTCGTGTGGTCACTGTCTGTAAAATAAAAAAAAAAAAACAAAAAAACCTTAAATTTCATCCCCTCTTGACTATCTCTCACCCTCTCTCTTGCTCTATTTATCTCCCTAGCACTTATCACATTCTAGTGACTGATATAGTTTACTCGCTTTGTTTTATTCCAATCTCATCCCACTTAGAATGTAAACTCCATGAGGATAAGGATTATTGTCTGTTTTATGAACTGTGTTATATGTTCAATGCCTAGGATGGTTCCATACATGTAAAATAAGAAATAAATATTTATTGCATGAATGAAGGAATTAATTCCCTGGGCTATGAATGTATCTGTCACATTAGTTTAGTCTGAAGCCATCAAGAACCCACTATATAGTGGTTCAAAACTGCCTGACATTTAGAGGGATCAGAGATGGCTTAGAACCAGGGTAAGACTTTCTTTCAAAGAAGATTTCCCGTAACTTACCACCTATTGATCTAAGAATGCAACTATGTGGTTCCAGAGGGAGGACTTACAGGTAAAAAGCCACAGGAAAGTGGATGTTCTTTCTTTCATTTCATAAACACATACGGCGCGCTTTTCACGTACCACGAATTGTGTTAGGTGCTTGGGATCTCATCATAACCCAGTAAGATCTAATTCTCAGCCCTGAGGAATTTTGGTTTAGTGGGGGAAACAAATACATAGATATTTACATTAGGCAATGACAAGCACTGAAAAAGAGAAATTGTAGGATATTAGGGAAGCATATTAAACAGTCACCTAACTTAAACTTGGGGTATTCGGGAAGGCTTCCTGGAGGAGGTGATATCTAAGCTTACACCTGAACGTGGCAATTAAGTCAAAGGGGAGGGAGGGAGGTGGCAGGGCGGGAGGGAGAGCATAGTATGAACCAAAGCCCAGAAGTGTGAGAGCACTGTGTTTGGCTGGATCCCAGAATTGAAATGGGAGGAGTGTGAGAAGATTCTAGAGAGGTTAGAAGGGGCTAGATAATGAGGGACCGTGTATGCCATGTAAATGAGTTTGAATTCAGTTTTGAAGGTAATGGAAAATCAGTGAAAGTTGTTTTGCTTTGTTTTTAATTTTTTTAAGTTTACTTATTTATTTTTAGAGAGAGAGAGAGAAAGAGAGACGGGGGGAGAGAGAGAGAGAGAGAGTGAGTGCAAGTGGAGGAGGGGCAGAGAGAGAGAGAGGGAGAGAGAGAAAATCCCAAGCAGGCTCCGCACCATCAGCACAGAGCCCAATGCAGGGCTCGAACTCACAAACCGCAACATCCTGACCTGAGCCGAAGTCAGACGCTTAACCGACTGAGCCACCCAGGGGCCCCTGTTTTGTTTTTAAACATAAGAAAGTGACTTTACGAGTTAGGTATCTGTTAGTGGTTTAGAAAAAAGATCCAGGGGGATCATTTGGAGCATACATTGACTACGTGGAAGGAAAGAAGAAAGAAAGAAAGAAAGAAAGAAAGAAAGAAAGAAAGAAAGAAAGAACAATGTGCTTCAAATTAGGCAAGGAAAGTGCAGAGGATCCTTAATAGAACTCTGTGGACGTGCGTGTTTGTATGCGCGTGGAGCTGTTGCCTTAGTTCTCGTGGCAAAATAACTATATTAAGTCCCTAATGCCCAGAGAGGATCAAATTCTCTTCTCCTTGGCCTTGGTTAACCTTGGGCTCATATTCAGGTCAGTTCCCATCTCTCCATGATACTGAAGCGCCACAGAGATACTGCAACGTTCCCCAAGGAGCAAGACCACCTTTAGGGAAGACTATGGACATGTTTCACCGCGGCTCTTTTGCCAGCTACTGTCGAAAAAACGAAAAATGGTCCTGCAAGGAGGTGGTTGCACAAACGCACTCTCTTTGAATGAGTTTTGACAAGAAGTTGAAATCGTTGCGCTGCACTGAAGCTTTCTTAAAATGTTGTTACAACGTGCAGAGCTGGTGCTCTCGGTCGGCTGCAACATCTCCTGCCTATTTACAGAAAGCAGATAGCTGATGTTTAATTTCTGCCAACAGCAATAGACCAAAGGTAAAAATACACAAGTAGGGATATCTGAGGATTTCCAAAGAAGGAGTCTGGAGAAGCCAACTCTCCGTTTGGGGCTACGGTGTGCCTGCGTTTTGTTTTGTTTTTCGTTTTGTTTGTTTGTTTGTTTCCCTTCCCCAGGGACGCAATGTAAAAGCTCAGCGCAAGTCGAGGCATTATATGGGAAAGATGTAGGGCTGCTTGTGTATCAGCCAGGATTTCAGCAAGAAATGGGGCATACGCTCTGGGACGCCCGGGGTTAAGCTCAGTTGGTTAAGCGCAGACTTCAGCCCAGGTCATGATCTCACGGTCCGTGGGTTCGAGCCCCGCGTCCAGCTCTGTGCTGACAGCTCGGAGCCTGGAGCCTGCTTTGGATTCTGTGTCTCCCTCTCTCTCTGCCCCTCCCCTGCTCATGCACTCTCTCTCTCTCTCTCTTTCTCAAAAATTTAAAAGAAAGAAAGAAAGAAAGAAAGAAAGAAAGAAAGAAAGAAAAATGGGGCATGCGCTCAATTAAGAATCTGAATGAAATTTAATGAGGGGGCTCTTCACAGGGGTGTAGGCAAAGTTTAAGGGAACCAGGAAGAAATGGGACTAGCAAGCGTGGGAAGTTCTTACCCTCAGGCCAAGGAGAGCTGGGATCTGTGGAAGGTGGGGGGCAGCCATGAGCAGGAGCTGGGGTCACAAAGGAGCACGGTCACTGCTGATGCAACCCCACTGGGCAGAGAAGGGGTTTGGATCGATTTGGGAAGGTAGGCGCAGAAGAACAAGCAATACATTTGTAAATTGCTCCTTCTTTGGGCAAACGGTTCTCAAAACCATACCCCAGACAGCCTTGCAGTGAGAAGTACGTGTGAGTCAACATTGTAGTCAGACTTACCTGGTGATTTGAACAACGCAGGAGGCCGCCGGTGTCGGCCAGGATGCGGTGAGGGGACCCTCTTGCACTGTTGGCGGGAGCGTTGGTTGGTGCAGCCACTCTGGAGAACGGTGTGGAGGGTCCTTGGAAAGTTAAAAAAATGGAACTGCTCTTCTCTCTAGTGCAGGGGTATATGTGCACCCCGATGTTTCTGGAAGCCTCATCTACAGCGGCCAGATGGTGGAGACAGTCCAGGTGTTCACTGACTCGTGAACGGATGGAGAAGATGTGGTGTATATATTCTTTGGAATATCGCTTGGTCGGGGAACGGAATGACGTCGTCGTGCCTTTGTGGTGACTCGGATGGAGCTGGGGAGTGTCGTGCTGGGTGAAGCGGGTCAGTTGGAGGGAAACAGGTGCCATCTGACTTCACTCATGTGTCGAATTTAAGAAACAAAACAGGTGAGCAAGGGGGTGGGGAGAAGAGAGAGGGGGGCAGGCCAAGAAACAGACCCTTGTCTATAGAGGGGAGACGCATGATTGCCATTGGAGGAAGGGTGGGAGGGGGACGCGGGACATCAGTGATGGAGATTAGGGAGGGCGCTTGCTGTGATGAGCAGTGGGTGATGCATGGAAATGCTGAATCACTGTATCGTCCACTTGAAACTGATATTACACTGGATGTTCACTGACTGGAATTTCATTAACAATAAACAAACAAGAATGGTGAAAACAGCCGTAAATTGGGATTGGAAGGTCAGTGCCACTTCGGATTGGTTGAATGACCTTAAAACAAATCCTCTTCCTCCTCTGTTCATTCGGTTTCCTCATCTGCAGAATAGGGAGGTTGGACCAGCGATCTTAAAGGTCTCTTAGAGCTCTAACATTTTTGGCTTCGAGAGTCAGTGGATGCAGTTTTCCTGCAGCTTGGACTGCTCTTTACTCCGTAGCAAAAGTCAATAAAAAGGAAGGGGGAAGATAGTTCTAACACCTCCTTTCCTTTCTTTCAATCATCCATCCAACAATTCGATAAGTCAGGATTTATTAAGAAATTTAAAAGTCATACACATATTCAAATGTTGGTGCTATATAAACAGATATTCACGAAGGGTCAACTTTCTCATGCCCCCCCCCTTTTTTTTAAACTGCCTACTGATTTTACAGGAGTATTGATTTGGATGGTTTGATAAAGATGGGAATAGCTTCATCCTATAGGACCAGATGTCATGACTTATTACTTGAAAATAGGCTATACCTGTGCTTTTAGAAGATTATTGTTCTTCTGTAAGCTGGGTTTACATAATCATATTTACTGAAAAGTACATTGAGAAATGAGCACTGACTATTTTTTTAAGTTTATTTTATTTTGTTTTTTAATTTTTTAATTCAAAAAATTTAATGTAATTTATTGTCAAAGTGGCTTCCATACAACACCCAGTGCTCACCCCAACAGGTGCCCTCCTCATTGCCCATCACCCCCTTTCCCCTCTCCCCCACCCCCCATCCACCCACAGTTTGTTGTCTGTATTTAAGAGTCTCTTATGGTTTGCCTCCCTCCCTCTCTGTTTGTAACTATTTTTCCCCCTCCCCTTCCCCCATGGTCTTCTGTTCAGTTTCTCAAGATCCTCATATGAGTGAAAACATAGGATATCTGTCCTCTGACTGATTTATTTCACTCAGCATAATACCTCCTAGTTCCATCCACGTTGCCGCAAATGGCAGGATTTCATTCTTTCTCGTTGCCAAGTAGTATTCCATTGAGAGAAAGAGCACAAGCGAGGGAGGGGCAGAGAGAGAGGAAGAGAATCCCAAGCAGGGCCGCACTGTCGGCATAGAGCCTGACGCGGGTCTCGAACTCACAAACCGTGAGATCGTGACCTGAGCCAAAATCAAGACCCCGACCCTTAACCGACTGAGCCACCCAGGCGCCCTGAGCACTGACTTTACATAGTTGAAAGACTGTCACATAAACAAGATTTACACTATAACTCTTGTAGCCCCAGAGGGTAAAACTAAGGCCAACAGTGGAAGCACAAAGAGATGACATTGGCCCCCAGACTCAGGGTTGCCATTAAGGGTAAGCTATCTTTGGCATAAGTGCCAGTAAGTTGAAATAACTAACCAATGCATCATACCCTGAGTGCTTTCTGCTCATTTTATGTCACCACCCTCAGATCAAAAGGTGTACCCTGAGAGTGTGACTCAATTATTTCATAACTAAACGTACCTACTCTGATCCCAATTAGTCATCTCTAAAGTAGGACTTTACCCTGGCGTTTTAGCCTTACATGACATGTTAAAAAGTCATCTGGAGAAGATATTTACATGGACATTCCGGTGACCATGGAAAATAAATGATGTCATTAATAATATACACCTTTTTTTTTCTCTCCAGGCGTTTTTCAAGCCTGAGAAGTTTAATTTGTTGACATGTACTAAAGCGAAAGGAAGATCTTGATGGAGGAAAAGACATACTTTGTTTTGCTGAGCATCCTCAAAGAAAAACTAGATAATCCTTTCCAGATTCTTTTCCTTCCTTCCTTCCTCTTTCTTTCTTCTTCTTCTTCCCCTTCTCCTTCCTTTTCTTCTTTGTGTCACAGCCTCTTAACTCAGAGAGACTAAAAGAAAAGTCATTCACTGACTGTCAGCTCTATAAAAATACAGTAGCAAGGGCTACTCATTTTATCTTCTTAGCAGTCTTTTAATATTAATATGTTCCTATTTTATTGGTGAAGAAACTCAAGGTTTCAGCAAGCATGGATTTGCCTAAGATTACATGGCTGGTAATTGGTACGTGAATCTAGTGTTTCTGACTTCATTTACCTTGCTCTCGTGATGATCAGTTTGGGTTTCCCTGAAGCCACATTCAATTGTTTCGTGAAGTGTTTTCCCAGGTTATTAAATTTTTTTACATTTTATTTTTATTGTTATTTTTTATTTTAGAGAGAGAAGAGAGGGAGCACACGCATGTGAGCAGGAGAGAGGGGCAGAGGGAGAGAGAGAAAGAGAGAGAATCTTGAGCAGCTCCACACTGAGCATGGAACCCCAAGCGGGGCTTGATCCTAAGACCCTGGGATCATGACCTGAGTCAGAATCAAGAGTTGGATGCTCAACCAACTGAGCCACCCAGGTGCCCCTGAGGTTATTTTTAATTTTAGCACTAAGGTATTTAGATTTTTCACTTCCTAGTTCCTGTGTCCTTTGAATAGATATCAGTGTTCAGCCAGGGCCAATAGGAGAAAACTCAAGAGAGTATTAGGGAGCTTCTGCTATCCGGGAAACCTACAGACAGCAACCAGGAAATCTGGATTCTATTCTTGGCAGTTGATACTTATAAAGCTATTGCTGAATTCAAGCAAAACAAAGAAGACTTTGGAAAACAAGTATAAGCTAAATATGTATGCCCAAAGGTGTTCAGTGCAATGCTGTTTATAATGGCAAAATTTTCAAAACAACTTACATGATAGTGCATCAATATGGGAATGGATTCAATCATTACACATGATAAAATAGACCCATATTTACTGACATGGTCAGATCCTTGTAACATGTTAAATTTTGTATAATGGAAAATCCTCACGTGTTATCAAATAAAGTGCAGTGCTATATTAAAAAAGAGAAAAAAAATCCCAAATAGGTTAGGCTTATTTCAGAGACTGTAATTCACATTAATAGAATCAAGGAGAAATTCGTATTTTATTTCACCAGATGCAGAGAAACACATTCGATAAAATCCATTCAAAATTTAAAATTTTTTTAAATGTTTACTTATTTTTGACAGAGAGTGAGACAGAGCATGAGCAGGGCAGGGGCAGAGAGAGAGGGAGACACAAAATCCGAAGCAGGCTCCAGGCTCTGAGCTGTCAGCACAGAGCCCGACGCAGGGCTGGAACTCACAGACCGCGAGATCACGACCTGAGCTGAAGTTGGATGCTCAACCGACTGAGCCACCCGGGTGCCCCAAATCCATTTAAAACTTAAAAAAATAAAACTTGTAGCAAACTAGAAAGAGATACAATTTTTTTAAAGATTGATAAGTATATATCAAAAGCTTACAGGAAACCTGTCTAATGACAAAATATGAAAGGCTCTCCCCCTCAATACACCCTAAGATGAGACAAAATTGGGGATGAGACCAAAAATGCCCATTTATTATTGTACCAGAAGTCCTAGTCAATGCAAGACAAGGAAAAAAATGGTGTAAGGATTAGAAAGGAAAAAACAAAACTGTTATTATTCACAGACGAGAGACTGTGTATGTAGAAAACCTAAAAGAATCTATAAGCAACTTTGGCAATTAATAAGTGAATTATTAAGGTTATTAACCACAAAATCAAATGTAAAATTGTGTTTATATTCCAGAAACAATCATAGAAGATGAAGTTTTAAAAGAGCACATTTTGCCAGGTCAATACATAGTGAACTATAAAAAACTACTGAGAGATATTAAAAAGACCTAAATACGTGGAGACATATACCATGCATGTATAGCACTGCAAACTATTATAAAAATATCAATGTTTATGATTGATCTGTAAGTTCCACAAGAGTCTCAATTAAAACCATAGCAGGTGTTTTCGTGGAAACTGACATGCTTATTCTAAAGGTTTTATGGAAATGGGAAGGGCCAAGAATAATCAAGAAAAAAAGAGTAAAGATAGAAGACCTACATGCCTGATAACAAGACTTACAATAGAACTTGCAATAATTAACATAGCATGATGATATGGGCACAAAATGAGAGAAATAGAGCAATGAGGGCACAAAAGAGAGTTCAGAAACCAGTCTCTACATATATGAGTATTTGGTTTCCCTGTAGGGCGGCAGGGACCTCTTCAATAAATGGCGTTGGACTCATGGTCAATCGGTAGCAAATAGAAAAAAAGGAAATCTCCCCTTCCTATTACATGATACACAAATCAATTCCAGACAGATTATAGATCTAAATGTGAAAGATAAAATGGTAAAGCTTCCCGAAAAAACACACAGGAGAATATCTTACTGACTTTGGGCAAAGATTTCTTGAATAGAACACAAAAAACTCTATTAATCAAGACCGTGCTATAAAATTGGATAATTAAATGAAGAACTTGTGTTCTTTAAACCATCATTAAAGAGAGTGAAAAATTGGGAGAAGATGTTTACAGTACATATATCCAGCCAAGTCGGTGTAGCCAGGATACCTAAAGAATTCCTAACACATCAATAAAGATAGGCAACCCAATAGTCAAAAGGGTTAGACAGATTGAGACGTAAATGCACATCCGCTTGAATGGCTAAAATGAAAAAGATAGGTAATAACAAGGCTTGGCCAGGATGTAACGCAGCCAGATGCCCACGAACTGCTGGTGAGAATGTAAACTTACACCACCACTTTGCAAAACGGACATTCTA
Organism: Acinonyx jubatus; assembly: GCF_027475565.1. Classification (NCBI taxonomy): domain Eukaryota; kingdom Metazoa; phylum Chordata; class Mammalia; order Carnivora; family Felidae; genus Acinonyx; species Acinonyx jubatus. The sequence continues at coordinate 92,511,183 of NC_069389.1, forward strand.
TACGCTAAAGCTAACGTAGCCTACAACCCAGCAGTTCTGCTTTTAATTAGATACAAGAGAAATGTGGACATAAGTGCACCAAAGATATGTACAAGAATCTGCTTAGCGGTTCTCTTCATAAGAGCCAAGGATTGGAAACATTCCAAATGTTCATCAAGTATAGAAGGAATAAACAACTTGTTGTATATTCACACAATGGGCTTCTGTACAATTGTAAGGGAAACTCGTTACTGCCATACGCAACCACTTGGGTGAATCTTATAAATATAATGGGACACAGAGGAATCTAGACACAACAATAAGTACATAGCTACAATTCCATTTGTACAAAGTTCAGAAACAAAAGTAGTTGGACGGTGAGAGAAGTAAGGGTAGTGTTTTACTTTTGGCATGGGTGGTGTGGTTGGAAGAAAGCTCAAAGCACAGGGAAGCCAGTAATATTTCTTGACTTGGGTGATGATTACATGGGGCATGTTCACTTTGTGAAACATCGTCCAACCATATACTTACAATTTGTTCATTTCTTTATCAGTATGTTGTGTGTACATACATAGCACTTCTATTATATGTACACATGTATGTATACACATATTCACGTGTAAGATAATAAGTAAGGAAAAACACCTGCTAAAAAATATACCAAGCAATCACTTGTTTAAAATACAGTAGACCTTGGATTGTGAGTAACTTGTTCTGCGAGTGTTCCTCAAGACGAGCAAACATTTCTAATCCATTTTAACTTGATAAACGAATGATGTCTTGCGACACGAGTCGTACGTAACGCCGAACGTCACACGATCACAACCGAGCCAATGGTTTTGGAAATTCGCTTTGATGTACGAGTGCTTTGGACCACAAGCATGTTTCCGGAACGAGCTATGCTCACAAACCAAGGTTTTACTGTACACATCTCCGCAGAAAAAAGATTTAAATTTTATGGATGTGCCAAAATATTACATTTTGGTGGGTGGGATCACTGATGAATTTGATTTCATGCTTTGGACTTTTATTTCTCGGAGGTGGGAGTAACGTAGAAAGAAACATGGACTTCCTGAAGGCTTAGTTCAGATCTTGAGTAAACCAAGGGAATCTATACTACACATTGAAATAGGACAGATTTAAGTCAGGCTGGCAAGAGAGGCAAATGCTAGAGAAATCTCTCAGATTCCCCTTAGGTGTAATCATTCCCTCAATCAACAAGAGCTCAGTAGAGATCTTCTCCGCCAGTACAAACAACACTTTTCTTTCTTGAAGCACTGAGTTATTTGGCTGAGTTAACATTGACACTGAAACGTAAGGGTGATTTAAGGAGGCTGAGACAAAACCGGAACATTTTCCTCATTTTTCTCATGGCCCTCCAGGGATCTTAGACTTTGTGCCTCGAAGAAAGAGAACAAAAAGGGAGGGGCTGAACAATACAGATGTTTTTAACAGAGCTTTTGACTGCTCAATCTCTATGTACATGGAAACCAATGTCTTTCTTTACCGTTCAAACTACTCTGTAGTTGAAGCTTCCATGTTAAATTTGTTGTGATTTAAGCGGGGAGGTACAGGAGCTTGAACTTTCCATGCTTTCCGTTCAACTGGTGGGTTTTTCTGAGTGATACAGAAAAGATCAAGCTTTTGGCCTCATAATTGTGTGTTTTGTCACAGGCCAATTCAGTCGCACGTGAACCAAACAGGTTTAACATGATTTTATTGGCCCAAATCCAGCCACCCCCTGTTGCACTGTCTCTCACTTTACAAGTTTTGGATAATCCCTGTAGAGGTTCCATCGCAGCTGGAACTCTCTAGTTCCGGGTGCATGGGTGCATGTGAATCACAGGTCCTGTGGGCAGCTTCCCTGGTCTCCACCAATTGTCCTGGCCTAGTTTCTGATAACCATGCAAGGATTTAAAATTCAAGGAATCGCTTCCCTGTTACAAATCAGAAAGTTGAATTCCATCTGGACGGGAAGATTATTAGAAAGATTGTTCAGGAAAATTTCTATGGATTAGCTCATAAAAATAGATACAGTACCACTTTGTGGTTGTTGTTGTTGTTGCTGCTGTTGTTTTCGAGTTTCCCAAATCATAATGTCAAGGTGGAAAAAAACTAGCCAAACAGCTTTCCAAGAGTTTTCCTTTGTTGTTTACATAAAGGGAGTTGCCTTTTTGAAGTGCTTTTCTTTTTTTTGCCCTGATGAGCACTTTATTTACATTCTATTATTGAATCATCACAATAAGTCAGTGAAACAAGTACTATATCATTGTTCCCCTTTTCCAAATGAGGAAACTGGCAGACAGAATTCACATAAAGATCCATTTTGTTATACACAGGAAATTCTCAACCTTTCTGATGTATTTCCCCTAAATATGTGCTATCTCATAGTGCAAATGCACCTTTCTTGTTGATTCTTCCTTAAAACAATCCACTAGGGGAGGGCACCTGGATGGCTCAGTCTGTAGAGCATGCGACTCTTGATCTCAGGGTTGTGCGTTCAAGCCCCATGCTTGGTGTGGAGCCCACTTAAAAAAACAAACAAACAAATACCCCCCCCCAAAAAAACCCCCTACAAAATAAAATCTAAAAAACCTACAACAAAGGTTAAAACAATGCAGTAGGGGAGAGGTTAAGAGTGTATCAATTTACATATACCCTACTGCTCTTAGCAGCCTCTGTCCAACTCGAAGGTTTTCCTCTCAAAAGCCATGTCTCCCTTCTTCACCCTAACCTCAAGCTTTAAGTGGAAAGTAGAAATGGAAACCTCACTACAAAGAAGTTATGAAACATTCCTGAGGGCGGTACTACTCCCCCACCAGGCACATTTGCCAGCATCTAAAGACATTTTTGATGGTCATGACTTGGGTGAGGGCTTCCTTGTGTCATCTACTAGGTAGAGATCATCACAAATCGCCTTACAAGGCTTGTTGCATGAGGTGATCTAGGACAATACCTGTTCTGTGACTAGGCTGCTATCTCGTAAATTCCAACAACTTGAATGTATTCAACATGGCTCCTGTGGACAGAAAGAATCGTCTCAAAGACTGTTTCCCAAACGTTTATAGGATTCTCATACAAGTGGTTAACAATTTATTCAAAGAAACAAGAAACAGACACATGAAAAGCCAACCGCGCCTTTTAAGGGAAGTGGAAAGACGGAGATGCTCTGAAAGAAGTTGATTCATACATCAGACTAGTTCTGACCTCATATTTAGTAACTTAATCCATGATGTACAGATACTCAAATTCTGCCCCCAGATATTTATGTGGAACTCTTAAGACATCAGCAAGAGTTACAGTAAGGGTGTCTGAGGATAAATCTTCTTTCCAAGTAACGTAAAATAAGTAAGTGAACATCTCCGGGTAGACTCATAGATGACATTACAGTTGCAGCCACTGGGTTTAAGTCATTCCATCTTACAGTGGTTTTAAGGTCATGTACTTTACATGGCTGTGCTGTGCTATTAGGTGGCTGTATTTAGACTTCTAATGTGCTCCGCAATCACTTATTGATTCGTCTTCAGAATGTTCCCGTGGTTGTAACAGCCCATGGTAGGACGTTTGGGCTGGAAATGGAACCGAATGTAGTAAGGGGTACTAGGGGGAGGACGAAGAGTAGTGGTGAAGTGGAGACAGCTCCAGCCATGGTGTCAGGTCTGAAATCACAACTGGCAGCTGGTGAAGATTTTCCCATGGACATTTTCGTCCTGTAACTTTTACTACATTCGGGTGAGAGTTCGGATGTTAAGTGGGATTGACCGAGAAATGTAACTAAGAGACGTCCGATAACAAAACCACTGCTTGGGCTCCGTGGCCATATCAAAAGGTCACCGTCTATAAAGGTCCATCGAGATCCACAGAGACTCTTTCTGTTTTGTGGTGGTAAATGAGGGATGCAAATAAATAGGGTGACCCTGGCACATCTGGGGATAATGTGGATTGGCGCACGTCGTGACGGTAATTTGGGAATACGGCTTTAAACCTGGAAGCAACCATTCCATTGATTTCGAATCACCCTTCTAAGAATCTATCCTGAGGAAATAATCCTTAACAATGTATTTAGACACAGATGCTTACCCAAACATCATTTATAGCAATGAAAACTTGAAAAATTATAAATCACCGAGAACAGGTCAAATAAATTGCTGACCCCATGTGATAGGAGGCTATGGAGCCATTTTGCTTTTTATTATTATTATTTTTTAATATGAAATTTATTGTCAACTTGGTTTCCATACAACACCCAGTGCTCATCCCAACAGGTGCCCTCCTCCATGCCCATCACCCACCCTCCCCTCCCTCCCACCCCCCATCCACCCTCAGTTTGTTCTCAGTTTTTAAGAGTCTCTTATGCTTTGGCTCCCTCCCTCTCTAACCTCTTTTTGTTTTCTTCCCCTTCCCCATGGACTTCTGTTAAGTTTCTCAGGATCCACATAAGAGTGAAAACACAAGGTATCTGTCTTTCTCTCTGACTTATTTCACTTAGCATCACACTCTCCAGTTCCATCCACGTTGCTACAAAAGGCCAGATTTCAGGGGCGCCTGGGTGGCGCAGTCGGTTAAGCGTCCGACTTCAGCCAGGTCACGATCTCGCGGTCCGTGAGTTCGAGCCCCGCGTCAGGCTCTGGGCTGATGGCTCCGAGCCTGGAGCCTGTTTCCGATTCTGTGTCTCTCTTTCTCTCTGCCCCTCCCCCGTTCATGCTCTGTCTCTCTCTGTCCCCCAAAAAATAAATAAACGTTGAAAAAAAATTTTTTTTAATAAAAAAACAAAAGGCCAGATTTCATTCTTTCTTATTGCCACGTAGTACTCCACAATTTAAACCACAATTTCTTTATCCATTCATCAGTTGATGGAGCCGTTTTAAAAGATGTTAACAGGGGCACCTGGGTGGCTCGGTGGGTTAAGCGTCTGACTTTGGCTCAGGTCATGATCTCACGGTTCGTGGGTTTGAGCCCCAGGTCAGGCTCTGTGCTGACAGCTCAGAGCCTGGAAACTGCTTTGGATTCAGTGTCTCCCTCTCTCTCTGCCCCTCCCCTGCTCATGATCTCTCTCTCTCTCTCTCAAAAATGGGTAAACATTAAAAAAAAATTAAAAAAAAAGATGTTAACAAAAAAATGCTCAAAATAAAATACGAGGTGCCCAAACTGGCCCTAAAACTTTTTTAAATAATAGCAAACTGATTTTGTTGTTTATACATACATATAGACGCATAGACATTTACAGATATATAAAGCGTACGATCGAACAACAGTGGTTTCCTCTGGGTGGAGGCATTATAGATAATTTTTGTTTTACTCTATACTTTTCTTATTCCGTGATTTTCTTAAACAAAAATATCCCTTTTACAATCAGTAGGTACACTAAATACTATCTGCGGTACAGTTTTGGTGTATTTAACGATGGTGCAATTTTACCTCAACCCTGAGGGGTGGGCCTGCTGGTCTGTCAGGAAAGAAGAGGGCCAAATGTGTGAGCTGTCCAGCCTTGGAGAAAAATCTGGAGCAACAGCCTCTTTAAGGGCCTAATTAACAAGTAAGCTGTGTCTAGCTAATTCAAATAATAGGCCTGTGTACCTGCAATTGACCGAAGCTGCGTATAGTTGATAGCTTCAAATTGCCAAGCTCTGTACGTAGTTGTGCAGTTCAGGGGGCTGACTGAGCATGTGTGAGCAGTAGATGTGGCCCCGAGGGTGGAGGTAAGAGGGAAAGAAAGGGGAAAGACTGTGGGCCATAGGGCACGGAGTTCAGAAAAGAACCCCCCGCTCCGGCTGCTACGCAGGCATTGCTTTGGATGATGGCGGCAGAAAGTCCCCAAGCAGGGAACTGCCCGTGTGAGACTTGTAGCCCTATTTCCTGAGATTCATAATTACTGCAAAGTTGGGGGGGGGGGGTGGAGTATAGTAAACAGTGTCAAAACTTCTATATTCTATTTCCTTCATTTTTTAAAGCAAATTTTAGGGGCGCCTGGTGGCTCAGTCAGTTAAGCATCCGACTTCGGCTCAGGTCATGATCTCACCGTTCCTGAGTTCGAGCCCCGCGTTGGGCCCTGTGCTGACAGCTCGGAGCTTGGAGCCTGCTTCGGATTCTGTGTCTCCCTCTCTCTCTCTCTGCCCCTCCCCTGCTCATGCTCATGCTTTCTCTCTCTCTCTCTCTCTCTCTCAAAAATAAATAAATAAACTTTCAAAAAACCCAAATTTTAGACCAACTTTAAGGACCGGCAGCAGAAGAATTGAGGTTTAGGCTAGAGTTTCAAAGAGAATCCCAGGCTTAGAGCTACACACGCCACTCTCTTTCCTCGCTGCGACCTCACAGAGCAGAGAACCATCTGAATTGAACTGTGTTTTTTTGTTTTTCTTTAAAAAAATTTTTTTTTTTTTTTTTTTTTTTTTTTGGTTATTTGCATGGGCAGCCATATTGGGGCAAGAACGCGAAGGTAAGGGAGGGATTTGCAGGTTTATTCTGGGAATGGGTTTAGGGTAGTCAGGCAAAGTCCCTAAAGACCCACTGGTATGTTCAGAACTAAACTGCACTGAATTTATTGTTACTTCCATTTCTCCGTTTTGCCTCTGCAGTAGGTGCGAGAAGACAAAATCAAAGATAGATTATGAAATAAACTCAGCAAGCGTGGTTTTTCTCTGATTATAAAAAATACCCATGATAACTTGGAATATAAGTTATTAATAATGTCGCCGCCTGGAGCAAACACCCTCCAATATTTTAGCAGTATTTTTTCCAGACTTATTCCAATCTATTTTGTGGATATGTTTACGTTTTTGTATGTCGTTATTCTACGACAGACATTTTCTTGGTTGAATAGTATGAAATTTACTTGAACATTCACAAACGTTTAGGTACTCAGTGTGCTATTAGTTTTTCTCAATTATGCTCAATTTTTGTTTACGTCTTTGTTTCCTTGGGCTCCATTTCTAGAATTAAGAAATACCGAGTCAAAGTATATGAACATTCTTCAAACGTTTGATACGTGTTGCCAAACTGCCTTTCAGAAGTTTGGGCAAATTTACAGTCCTATCAACTACGCAAATGAATGTGAATCTGCGTTTTCAAACCACAGGAAGTGACACAAATATCATCAGACCTTCTATTCTGATGACAGCCAAAGAAATAAAAACGAACACTACTTTGGTCACTCCTCAGCCTTATTTCGTGGGCGGGGACTGCCGGTTTGCCCTTCTTCACTTGGAGATATCCTTCTGTAGGGTAGAGGTGCAGCATGGTGAAGATTGGATACAAAATGAAACTTGAACTAATTCTCAAGGCACTTTGGAAAACGCTCAAGTGGAAAACGCTGAAGGCTCCCTCTTACCTACAGGATGGAATCCAGATTCAAGGATCTTTACTGGCTCGGCAAGCACTAAATATTCATGGAGCCTGTTACGCTCCAGGCCTCCCGACACACGGGTGGACAAGACAAGGTGCCTCCACGAATTTTGCGGTCTGGTAATTCTACTGAATTGAACCACTTCTTCCACTCTCCCTCCCCAACACAAAATCTTGTGCTCTAGTCAGACCTGCTTTATGCCCCTTCTTGCCTGATTACAGTTCTCTTGTCCCGTAAGCACTAATCCTGGCCGTCAAGCCTTATCCTTAGTCCCCCCCGTGAAACTCTCCCCAGCTATTCCTATCATCTGAGCGCTTAAATCTGTGTTCACAATTGACGGCTCATTGTCTCCTTCAACTCCCTAATACCCTCGTGAGAAAAGACCCCAAGCTCAATTATGCAAGCTTGCCCACAGCACCCAGGGTAGTGGACGCAGTCGATAACCCTTTCTTTACCAGAACTTGGCTTTCGTCAGCAAGATGAAATCCTGAGTAAGGCTGCTCTATCTTGGACCAACTCTGCCTGAGAGTCTTCGTGTCAGTCTGGCTGCAAGAATAAGGCAGAGCCTCTGAAGTCAGTGTTAGAGTGGGGGGGTGGGGGTGGGGGTGGGGGGCTCCAGCAACTGGCAGGGGCCTGGGAATCAGGGAACCAGAGCCGGTTCCTGGATCTGCCCCTCGCATAGGGGACCTTTGAGAAATTATGTGTATAAAGCTGTATGTATGAAGTGGTATAGTTTTCCCCTTTTCTTTGGATTTCTTTTTTTTTTTTAATTCAGATGTAATTGACATATAGCATGTTTGTTTCATGTGTCCAATGTAATGATTTAATATTTGCATATATTGTGAAGTGATCACCACAATAAGACCCCTTTCTTCTTTTTTTTAAAAAAAGTTTTTAATGTTTAATGAGAGAGAGAGAGAGAGACAGAGCATGATCACGGGAGGGGCAGAGAGAGGGGGACACATAGAATCCGAAGCAGACCCCAGGCTCCGAGCTGTCAGCACAGAGCCGGACGCGGGGCTCGAACTCACGAACTTCGAGATCACGACCTGAGCCGAAGTCGGAGGCTTAACCGCCTGAGCCACCCAGGTAGCACCCCAAGACCTCTTTCTTCTTAAATAGGAAAAGGAGGGGAGGCACCTGGGTGGCTCAGTCGGTTGAGCTTCCAACTCTTGGTTTCAACTCTGGTCATGATCCCACAGTTTGTGAGTTCAGGCCCTGCGTCGGGCTCCACGCTGACAGCCCAGAGCCTGCTTGGGATGCTTTCTCTCCCTCTCTCTCTGCCCCTCTCCCCCCACCCTCTCAAAAGTAAAGAAAATACTTTTTCAAAAAAAAAAAAAAGAAGAGGAGGAGCGTTCCAACGGCAAGTTAGGGTGGAGAAGACTCCGAGATAACTGCTTGCCAGAAATTGCAGGTTTGGCAAAAGGAAGACCTCGCCATGTTGTCTTTTCTTTCAACGTCTGCGTATCTAGTGGACCGTCTCATCTGTCCTTTATGATGCTTTGAGCAGCAGGAGAAGATAACAGAAGAGACATGGCAGGGCAAAGAGAGGAGATGTCAGTGGAATGGCCTGAACTCCCAATTTGGCATGGAAAGTGTGTATGTGTTTCCCATTGGTCAAATGGATGCCACCAAAGGCAGCCAGGCTGGAGTCATCTTGCCAGGATGCTACCCAAGAGGGCTGCTGGCGGATGAAGGTTTTCCCAGCAGTCAGAGGCTCCGAAGTATGCTACAGATGCTGGCTTGGAAGAGATTGCAAGAGGAGAATGCAAGGAGGGGCCACACATCCATACAGTTCCAGAAGGGCTCACACACGCCTGTGATTTGGATACCTGCCTCATAGAGGGCATTGATGGCCAGCCGTTCATAATGAAGGAAGCAGTGACAGCTAAATACAGAGTATACCAGGAGCTCTTCCCATCTCCAACCCTGCAGGGGAGAAAGGGACTCTGAAAAGAGAGGGGAGGAATAAGAGCCAGTTGTATTTCCTTACTGCTCTAAGTCCCTGAAGCTGAAGTCTGGCTGTTCCTGAGGGGAGAAAGAAGATGAAGAAGAAATTGGCAGTGAATTGCAGTTAAAAAAAAAAGTTAACATTTATTTATTTTTGAGAGACAGAGCCATGCGCAGGGAAGGAGCAGAGAGAGAGGGAGACCCAGAATCCAAAGCAGGCTCCAGGCTCTGAGCTGTCAGCACAGAGCCCGACGCGGGGCTTGAACTCACAAACTGCGAGATCGTGACCTGAGCCGAAGTCGGTCGCTTAACCAACTGAGCCACCCAGATGCCCTATGAGTTGGAGCATTGAAATGGGTTGGACTAGGTGGAATTTTTAATACCAAAGTATTAAAGTGACCAAAGAGTTGTGATATGTGCCTGAGGAGTCGGGGATTTTTTTCCTCGTGTGTCCTTTGCTTTTTTTGTTTTGTTTTGTTTTGTTTTGTTTTGAGCCATAATTGACACACAGCATGTTAGTTTCAGGTGTACAATATAACGCTTCGATATTTGTATATATTCCCAAATGATGACCGTTGTAAGTCTAGTTAATGTCGGTCACAACACATAGTTAAAATTTTCTGTGCCAGGAACTTTTAAGATTTATTCTCTGCGCAACTTTCAAACATGCAATTCTGTATTATTAACCATAGTCACCGTGCTATATATTATATCCCGTGAATTATTAATTTTATACCTGGACATTTATACCTTTGGACTCCCTTCACCCTTTTTGTCTACCCCCTCCACCTCCCAACTTGTAGCGGCTTCCAATCTGTTCTCTGAATCTAGGAGCTTGCTTCGTAAGTCCCACATATAAGTGACGTCATGATGTCATACAGCATTTCTTTTTCTCTGTCTGACTTACTTCACTTAGCATGATGTCTTCCAGGCCTATCCATGTCCATTTGCGGCAAATGGCACAATTTTATTTTTTTGAAATGTTTCTTTGGTTTTCTTTATTTTTTTTCGAGAGAGGTACAGAGCGATGAGGGGAGCAGCAGAGAGAGAGGGAGACAGAGAATCCCAAGCAGGCTCCGTGCTGTCAGCACAGAGCCCGATGTGGGGCTTGAACTCCTGAACCTGAGATCATGACCTGGACTGAAACCAAGAGGCAGGTGCCTCACTGACTGGGCCACCCATTAACCCCACAATCTCATTCTTTTTATGGATGAATAATATTCCATTGCATATATATATATATATATATATATATATATATATATATATACCAGACTTTCATTATCCATTTGTCCACAAGATTGTTGCCAAATCTTGGTGACTATAAATAATGCCACAGTGAACATGAGGGTACAGATATCTTTTTGAGTTAGTTTTTGATTTCTGTGGATACAGATCCAAAAGTGAAAATGATAGTTTTGTTTTTATCTTTATTTTTTGAATAAACTCCACACTGCTTTCCAAAGTGGCATCACTTTACATTTCCACCAAATAGTGCACCAGGTTCTCTTGTCTCCACATCTTTGCCAACACTTATTTCTTGCCTTTTTGACAATAGCCATTCTAATAGGTGTGAGGTGACATCTCACTTCGGTTGTGATTTGCGTTTCCCTGATGATTAGTGATGTTGAGCATCTAATCAGGTGTTAGTCATCTGTATGTCTTCTGTGGAAAAATGCCTATCTAGGTTTTCTGTCCATTTGTAAATTGGACTGTTTGATTGTTGGTTGGTTGGTTATTGAGTTGTAGGAGCTCTTTATATATGTTGGATATTAACCCCTTAACAGATATATGATTTGCAGGTATCTTCTCCCTGTCAGTATGGTGTGTTTTTGCTTTGTTGATGGGTTCCTTTGCTGTGCAGAGGCATTTTAGTCTGATGTAGTCCCACTTGTTTATTTTGCTTTTCTTTGCTTTGCTTTTTCAAAAAATTTTTTCTAAACATTTATTTATTTTTGAGAGACAGAGAGAGAGAGCGAGTGGGAGAGGGGCAGAGAGAGAAGAAGGCACAGAATCCGAAGCAGGCTTCAGGTTCTGAGCAAGCTGTCAGCAGACAGCCTGATGAGGAGGCTCAAACCCAAGAACCGTGAGATCATGACCTGAGCTGAAGTTGGACGCTCAACCGACTGAGCCACCCAGGTGCCCCTCTTTTGTTTGCTTTTGATGTGAGGTCTCAACTGTCATCACCAAGACCGATGTCAAGCAGCTTACCACTTATGTTTTTTCCTTGGAGTTTTCTGGTTTGGGGTCTTATATTCAAGTCTTCAATCTATTTTGAGTTAATTTTCGTGTATGATATAAGTTAGTGGTCCAGTTTCATTCTTTTGCATGTGGTTGCCCAGTTTTCCCAGCACTGCGTACTGGAGGGACCGTTTTCTCCCCCCATCGCATATTCTTGCCTCCTTTGTCATAAATCAGTTGACCACTTATGCACGGGTTTATTTCTGGTCTTTCTATTCTGTTGCATCGATCTATGTGTTTATTTTTATATCATACCATACTATTTTGATTCCTATAGCTTTCTTATATAGTTGAAATCAGGGGTTGTGGTGCCTCTAGCTTTGTTTTTCATTCTCAAGATTACTTTGGCTATTCAGGGTCTTGTGTGGTTCCCCCACAAATTCTAGAATTTTTTGTTCTCTTTCTGTGAAAAAATGCCATTGGAATTTTGACAAGGATTGCACTAAATCTGTAGATGATTTCGGGTAGCATGGAGATTTGGGCAATATTCATTCTTCTCATCCATAACCGGGAAATATCTTTCCGTTTGTATCTTCTTCAATTTTTTTTTATTTTTTTTTAACGTTTATTTATTTTTGAGACAGAGAGAGACAGAGCATGAACAGGGGAGGGGCAGAGAGAGAGGGAGACACAGAATCTGAAACAGGCTCCAGGCTCTGAGCTGTCAGCACAGAGCCCGACGCGGGGCTCGAACTCATGGACCGTGAGATCATGACCTGAGCCAAAGTCAGACGCTTAACCGACCGAGCCACCCAGGCGCCCCTTCAATTTTTTTTTTTTAATCAACGTCTTATAGTTTTCAGTGTACAGAACTTGTCTATCCTTGATTGCATTTATCCCTAGGTATTTTATTCTCTTGGAGGCAATTGTACCTGGGAACTTTTTCTTAGCTTCTCTTTCCGGTAGGATGTCATCAGCATACAGGAAAGCCACAGAGTTTTGGATATTGATTCGTTTATCCTGCAACTGCACTGAAGTGTTTTATTAGTTCTAACAATTCTGAGGGGGAGTCTTTAGGGTTTTTTATATATGATACCATGTCACCTGTAAATGGGGACGGTTTTACTCCTGAGGTGTTTCTAAGGTTCAGGAAATGGAGATTCAACACACCGTGGTTCAAGGCAGTCATCGGGAGGGGGGGGGGGAGCTACGTGTTTACCCAACACTGTTCAATAAACTGGATAGCAATATGATTATGTTTTCTATGTCTTAAAGGATATGTTAGTCAGAACGGGTAATAGGATTTAGCATCTCTATCAGGAGATGTTGCCATTGTTTCTAGCCCCAGAGAATTTTTTTTTTTTTTTTTTTTTTTTTGCAGCACGATGTTCTGAAACTACAACGTGAGAGTTTTTCGGTTAACCGTATAGAAAAATAAGACAAAAAAGAAAAAGAAAAAGAAGGCTAATACGCATAGTACCTACTTCACCCGATACACCTCACTGGCATGAGCAGCTCAAATTGGGAAAATGATTTCAGGGAAAAGCATGACGTAAGAGGTTGTGTTTTCATTTTTCCTGCACTTTTCAATGATATTTCCCAGTAAGTCTTAATCATATAGCTGTCTTCATTTCTAGACACAAAAGATCTAAACAAGTGAGTCAGTCCATAACCCACACGGAGGCACTGGCTGGTGTTGGGTAATTATGAAACAGGTGTATCACCACTTGTAAGCCCCAAAACAACCGCATCCCAACAACATAGGGTTGTGGGCGACCTGAAATCCTGACCACCAGGGGCCGGTTGCTGCGCCCTGATGTTAATAACTGTAAGAATACTGTCGATAGAGCCGGCCTCCATTTTATCTCTCAGCCCTTCCTCCCTTGGTGTCGGCAGGGGCCTGGTTGCATAAACTGGTCTCTGAATGTAGGTTAAGCCCGTGGAACTGATCCAATTGGCTTATGCACTGAGTCACCCCTCCTCTCTTCAGCGGTCTCCCAAAAGAGATCCCCAGCTTGGAGAGGTGGGATACCTGGCAGGTGTTAAGGTGTCGTCTCTTCAGGCTGGTGATGAATACTGATTAACCTTTGTTTGTGTTTTAAAGAGAGACCGCCTGAGAGGGGAGGGGTCCAGGGAGGGAGACTGCCAAGAGTGAGAATACGAGTTATATGAAGGACTGGGTTAGGCATGAGAAAGGGTGAAGGATGCAGTCACAGAAAGAAACAGCAAAAGGGTGGAACGCTGGGAAGAGAGAAAGAAGTTGGAGAACAATCAAGAAAGGCTGCGGTGGGAAGGAGAAGCCTCAAAGAAGGATCGGTGGGGGACAGCTCGGATTTGGTTAACAGAACTGGCGTTTCCTGGCTCCGCGACCCTGGACAAGTGATTTCACCCCTCTGTGCCCGTTTATGAATTTATAATAAAAGTGGGGATGAGAGTAGCACCTATTGGGTAGAGTTGTTACAAAGATTGAAAAGCGCGTTCGCAAAGTGCATGGCGTATGGCAGCTGCTCAAACACGGGGTAGCTGATATTATTACCGTTGTAGGTGGTTATTGTTGTTATTCTTAGAGGCGGTGACGTTGTTAGTGGCCGTATTATCGGACGGTAATACAACACAAACAGATCAGTTGCCATGCTATTCATCAATAAAAGAGCGTGCACAGGGGCGCCTGCGTGGCTCAGTCAGTTCAGCGGCTGACTCTGGGTTTGGGGCTCCGGTCACGATCTCACAGTCCGTGAGCTCGAGCCCCGCATCGGGCTCTGCGCTAAAAGCTCCGAGCCTGCTTGGGATTGCTCTCTCCCTCTCTCTCTCTCTCTCTCTCTGCCCCTCAGCGGCTTGCTCTCTGTCTCACTCGAAAAATAAATACATACACATTTACAAAAATAAAAGAGAGTGCAGAGACGAGGAGGACCTCAGCTGGCTCTCCAGATGTCAGTTTTAGCAAAAGAAGCTAGAACATCACTGTGTTGGCGAGGGAGGGAGAGAATAGCATTATGTTGTTCACATATGAGACATTCTATCGCACGTCGCTTTTTAAAATGATTTTTTTAGTGTTTGTTTATTTATTTTTAATTTTTTTTTAACTTTTATTTTTAAGAGACAGAGACGGAGTGCGAGAGTGGGGAGGAGCAGAGAGGGAGACACAGAATCCGAAGCAGGCTCCAGCTTCTGAGCTGTTAGCACAGAGCCCGAGTCTGGGCTCGAACTCGGGAACGACGAGATGGTGACCTGAGCCCAGGTCGGACGCTTAACAGGCTGAGCCACCCAGGCGCCCCATGAAATGATTTTTTTTTTTTAAGGGTTGCTTTTATTTAAGAAGTTAACAAGAGGAATTGTTCCGTGGCTTAAATGAAGGGAACTATTTCCTTACGTGGGAAAGCAAAAGATCAGGCACCTGGATCTTTTTATAAAGGGCCTGCATGTGTAAGAGTTATAGCACAGTTTATTATTGTAATAATACAGTTTATCCTTGTAAATGCAAACTGAGAGCAAGCCTAAATATTTCTCTCCTTTAACGCTTCATTACAATAGTATCAGAGAAGTGGCTCAAATTAAAATGTTTGTTCACGGTTGCTAACAATTTAAAGAGTACCTCTGGCGGCTACAGTCAATGTTTCAGAGTGATAGAAAGAATGAATACATCGTATAAAATGAGAATATTAAAATTAAAATAATTCACATTAGCTCTATTGCCTAGTTTGATTCACGTACCTCTTACATTAAGGATTGGTTTGGGTAAAGATACATCTTTTTTTTTTTTTTTAATGTTGATTTGTTTTTGAGACACAGAGAGACAGAGCATGAACGGGGGAGGGTCAGAGAGAGAGGGAGACACAGAATCCGTCAGGCTCGGGGCTCTGAGCTATCAGCACAGAGCCTGACGCGGGGCTCGAACTCACGGACCGCGAGATCGTGACCTGAGCCAAAGTCGGATGCTCAACCGACTGAGCCACCCAGGCGCCCCTAAAGATACATCTTTTTAAAAAGCGGCATTGGTTCCCTAGGCTCCAAATCCTGTGTGTTTGTGACAGCGAGAGCATTGAATGTCTTTCTTTGTCTCGAAGTTCTAGCTACTGAAATCCAGCCCTCAGCCCTGAACACTCAGAACTGATTAGCCTCACTGTGAGTCAGTTGAATGCAAGTGTCCCGATGGTGACTCGTGCAAATTGACAATGTGAGACTCACTTGGGAAGGCGTCACCAGTGTCTAAGTCAGACTTCTCTTTCCAGGAGGCCATACGGGAAAAGCTCATTCAATCTTACCGAAGATGGCGTTAAAAAGTTTCCTTCTCTGTGGACCGCTCTACGTCATCTGACGTGGCAGGAGCCCCATGGATAAAGCATCGTCTAACATCTAGTGGTCGTGCTCCTGGGGTAAGGTCGTTTGGGAGCACAGACATCAGAGTCGGGGAGTCTGGGTTCAAATATCAGACCTGTGACTTAGTAGCTGTGTAACTTTGACAAGGACCTTCTTTTTTTCAATCTTCATTTATTTTTGAGAGGGAGAGAGCAGGGGAGGAGCAGAGAGAGAGAGAGAGGAAGACCCAGAATCCGAAGCAGGCCCCAGGCTCTGAGCTGTCAGCACAACTTCGGCTCAGGGCACGATCTCGCGGTCCGTGAGTTCGAGCCCCACGTCGGGCTCTGTGCTGACGGCTCAGAGCCCGGAGCCTGTTTCGGATTCTGGGTCTCCCTCTCTCTCTCTGCCCCTCCCCCGCTCGTGCTCTGTCCCTCTCTCTCAATTATAAATAAACATTAAAAAAAGAAAGCACTCATAGGAAATTACACATAAGAGCTGTTGTTTCCTTTCAAGGTCCTCTGGCACGGTACCCTCTAATATTTTGTAGGAACAGAATGCGTATTTTCTCTGTCCCTCCACTGGTTTTTCCAGCTCGAGAATCATTATCCCCTTGGCTGGCAGCAAGGACGTCTGTCCAATTGTCTTTCCTAAGTAAGTCTTGCTTCCTAGAATTGAAAAGACCCTTTTCAAAGAAGTAAGTTATTAATTATTTATTAATTTGTTTCGACGACGGATAGCGTCTGATTTTTTAATGACGTGGTCTGAAATGTCTGAAACTGTAGACTTTAAAGGGATAACTCATGTGCACGCATTTACTATGATAGGATTTTTAAAAATACAGCTTTATTTCTTTTTGCCGTCAGTAGACTGGTAGGGTTCCTTTTCTTCGACTTTCAGCTGGTGAAGTTCAATGTGTGGTTGCTCAATAAGGCATTGGGTTGGTGAGATCGTTCAAAGGCCTTGTGAGCAGTGTGGATTTTTCACATCCAGATAGCTAGAAGAAGGCTTTAGGTAATGAGTCTCCTTTGTTCTCCGTGACGAAAAACAATATTGAAGGGACTTCCATGAATAATGACATAAATTGAGTCTTAGTCATAACTACTGGATTGGTTTTTATTTAATTTTTTTTTTCCTAGACAAATCAGTTATAAGATGATCTTTAGTTGCTGGTGACTTACTAAATAAATCTTTCAATTGCTCTCGGGGCACCTGGGCAGTTCAGTCAGTTGAGCACCTGACTTCAGCTCAGGTCATGATCTCAGGGTTCGTGGGTTCAAGCCCCGCGTCGGGCTCTGTGATGACAGCTCGGAGCCTGGAGCCTGCTTCGGATTCGGTGTTTCCCCCTCTCTCTGGCCCTCCCCTGCTTGTGCTCTGTCTGTCTCTGTCTCCCAAAAATAAATTAATGTTAAAAAAAATTAAAAAAAAATTGCTGCCAATGCTGTTTTTCTTTTTTTAAAGCTAAGCAGATTCGTGGCCGCAGTGTGGGTATCCTTGGAAGGGATGACCCACAGTTACAAGTCCAGCATTGCACACCTCGGTGCATGGAGATAGTTAAGTATAATTTTGAGGTGTTTTGCACAACTAGAGTGTACTATGTGTCATTTGCAAGTTAACAATCACTTTACTATTGCCTACTAGATCATGGCTTTGGCCTAGATCTCAAGGCACATAAATGGCCACACTTTCTCTCTCCAACTCTCTTTCTTATTTTCCTATCAATGAACAGAGTCTTTCCATATTCTCCCATGAATGCTCGAATAAAAATATCGTAAACACAACTTATCAGTTCATAAAGCAGAACCCAAAGAAAAGGAAATGCAGTTCCGATATTTCACGCTCTCTCGGGGATGGGTTGTGGGCCAGTTGTCCTTTCCCTTTTTTTTTGACCACGGAGTTATTCCGTGGCCTCCCTGAGTCAAATGTTCTAATAAGCATCTACTGAGTTGCCTGTCTGTGTCAGGTTTTGTGCTAGGTGTTGGGAATACAGGGATGATTAAGACAGGTTCTTTGACCTTCCTCAGAGAAGTGGCAGTCTCAAAGGCTGTAGGCAAATAATTCCACACAGCGTAAACAGAGTATACGGTAGGTAGCATAGGCCTACCGAGAGGCACCCAAACCCGGTCCGCCGTAACAGAGGTGCAACCATTGTGGAAAGATCTGGAGGAACTGATATCTAAGCAGAGTCTCAAAGGATGAGTAGTAGTTAGCCAAATGAGGAGGGCGGGAATTTCCAGAAGGAGAAGTAGCATGAGCAAAGGCACAGAGGTGTGAAACAACATGTACGCGCACGCACAGGAAAGGACACACAAGCTTAACAGTCTGGGGCGGTGGATGGCAAGAGATGCACGACAACGGAAACATTTCCCCCAAACAAACAAACAAAAAACAAACGATACATTCTCCAAAATACCTTCTGTTTTATTTTTGTAATGTTTGTTTTATTTATTTGTGTGTGTGTGTGTGTGTGTGAGAGAGAGAGAGAGAGAGAGAGAGAGAGAGCACGAGTGGGGGAGGGGCAGAGAGAGAGGGACACACAGAATCCGAAGCAGGTTCCAGGCTCTGAGCTGGCAGCACAGAGCCCGAAGCGGGGCTCAAACTCACGAACTGTGAGATCATGACCTGAGACGAGGTCAGACACTTAACCGACTGAGCCACCCAGGCGCCCCTAAAATACTTTATTTTATTTTATTTTATTGTAATGTTTATTTTTGAGAGAGAGAGAGAGAGCGAGTGGGGGACGGACAGAGAGAGATCGAGACAGAATCTGAGCCACCCAGTCGCCCCCCCCCTTTTTTTTAAATACCTTCTATTTTAAAGTTTATGCCTTGATGCTCTAAACTGTCGTTAGAAGCTCCTCTACTGCATAAGAGGCAGGGAGAATTGGGGGCTACTTCCTCTGCATCCTCCCCTACTCCTGCCTCGATATCCCCATAATGTATCTATCCTTAAGACTCCTATTCTTCTCTTCCCACAGTCGCCATCTGTTTCATTGTCCCTTGCTGGGTGCCTTTAATTTCTATGAGATGTTGATCGTTTGGGAAATGCTATTAGATTTGCCTTTCAGTTCATCCTTTTACAGAGAGGGTTATATGTCCCTTTTCCTCTCCTCTCTTCTATATGTGAGACGGGAGAATAATCCCTTCATTTTAGCCTTTAGGTCACACCTAGTAGCGTGCGTATAATAGGTAGTATATAATACTAATAGGTGTGCATACACGCGCGTGCACGCGCGCACACACACACACACACACCAGCCTGTGCCATGTTCAAGACAAAGTCAGGTGGAATTCATTGATGGCTTCTCATTACTACCTTCTCGCTTCCCTCGTGAGCTTTCCTCTGCTTTACCTGCCCAGATTCCTCAGGGTATATTTCTGCTGCAAATGGGAAATTCATGTCGGTCAACGGAGGACAAAGAACAAAGGAGCCGCACACACCGTACAGAATCTGACCGTCTGCTGGTTCCTCTGAGGGCACCGATTCACACTGTTCCATGCAACTGCCACCATCTTGTAACCCGAGTCCGATGAAATAACTCTGCGCGTGGCACCTCGTCATCACTTTTCCTCCCTGGCCAAGCTGGGATGCTTCCTCATAGTTTACTTTCTAAGGCCCTACTCTTGCAGAGTGGAGTCCTTTGTTGGGGCTAGAATTTCCCAGAAACCTGCTCGATAATTTGTTTTTGTTTGGCCTCTCTGAAATACTACACAAAGCCATCCCTGTAAAGGGCAACGCTGTCCCGAAGGCTGAGAAAGGTCCCCGAGACTTCGGCTCCAGGTTGCTCTTTTCAGGCAGAGCCAGCTGAGTAATCTTATCTCAGGTGGCTGCTTTTCAAGGTGCCCAATTCAGGAGTCTTTGCCTCCGGGAGCAGCGTTTGCCCCAGGAGATCAAGTGCTTTCTAGTGAGGGGAAAACTTTGAGAAATCCCAGGGCCCAGGACGATATGGTCTGTTCAGAAGAATCTTGGGGAACAGAATGGGCCCCCAGACGGTGTCCTTCTTCCCCTTCTCTACCCCCACCCCCGCACGCCAGTGGAGATCAGCATGTGGCATCGGGACAGAGACCAGACTAAGAGAGGAGGCTAGGAGGAAGCAGGGAACCCGGGAAAGGAGGTGAGATTGCGAAGAAGGCACCTGCTGGGCTCTGAGTCAAAGGCTGTCAGTCACTTGGGCTCAGACTGCTCCCTGCTCCGCCGCTCGCTCACAGCCCAGCCCTTTCCCCGGGCCAGGGCAGGGGATTGCTACACGCCAGCTTACCTGGGGAAAAACCAGAGCCTCACTTTGGTCCCTTCCGGTAATTGACACGACAGGGCGCCCTGAAAGGGGAGGGGAGAGCTCCCTCCATAAATGGTCCCACCCCTGGGCAAGGTGGCTCGCTCAGGCAGGTAGCAACGGGGGAGTGTGCACCTGTCAGCAGTCAAGCTCAGCCGCACTGCGAGACGAGGTGGAGCGAGCAGAGGGAGTGAGTCAACCATGGACAAGTTGAAGTGCCCGAGCTTCTTCAAGTGCAGAGGGAAGGAGGTAGGAGTCTGGAAGCGGCGGGAGGTGTGGGGGGCCGGGGAAGGAAAAACTTCAGGGGAAGCAGTCCCTGTATTTGCCGTCTGTGGCTGTTCCTTATTCTCCACGTTTCTCTTCACCTGCCTTCAAGTGTGCCTGAGATGTCCCCATAGAGTACGGGAAAAATAGAACAGGTCTTACTGGGGTCGCCAGAAGACTTAGGATCACCTCAACCTGTGCTTTGGGCACGCCCACAGAATCCCGTTTTCTGTCCCTCTCTGGACTGTGTCCATACGCTGGAGGGAAATGAGGAAATGCACTGTCCTTATCTGACCTGAGGAAACTTCTATACCCTAGAGCAGCTAACAGGTTGGGAGACTTTGTCTAGGAATATTATACTGGGGCTTTCAGAAAAGCACTGATTTTACTCTCCAAGACAAGGAGACAAGTTAAGCTTCCCTTAACTCCAAACATCCCAAACTATCAGCTCATGGGAAAGAGAGTCTGTAAATTCTTTTCGTTTGTCTGTTTTAGTGGAAGCTAAATTGCATCCTTCTTCTCAAAGATCCCATACAATCTCCAGGGTGTTCATTTTACCTAATTCATCTTTAAGCCTTTTGTATTTGAAACCTTATTGATTCGTCCACCTTCTTTTGCCCTTCATGCTGGGTACCCGTGTAACCTTTCCATCAACATTTGGATGATCTTACCCCCAAAAGGAGTAAACATCTCCACCTAAAGAGGTTGTTTTGGTTTTTTTTTTTTCATTTTAAGAGGTGAATGTTGTAAAGTAAAAACAGCCATTAGCAGAAATGTCCTCAACCTTTGAAAAGTGTTTCCCTCGGCTGTGGCTTTCTGGGTTCATCCTCTGTCTGTCTGTCTGTCTGTCTGTCTTTGAGTGTGTGTGTGTGTGTGTGTGTGTGTGTGTAATTATGCTTCTGTGGACTTTTAATAGCATAAAGACAAACTCTTGATATCGTCTCTTCTACCAGAAAGTGACAGCTTCATCTGAGAATTTCCATGTTGGTGAAAATGATGAGAATCAGGACCGTGGTAACTGGTCCAAAAAATCGGATTATCTTCTATCTATGGTTGGATATGCAGTGGGCCTGGGAAATGTGTGGAGATTCCCCTATTTGACCTACAACAATGGCGGAGGTATTTCTCACCCCCACCCCCAACTTCTTTCCCTTCTAGTTTAAATGGGGTGCTGTGTGGCCTCTGAGGCTATTTTGAGAACTGAGGAAAGGCAGGTGATAGTTTGAGTTAGTGGGAAGATGGGGAGTAAGCATACTTCATTCATCATCAGACTACGAGTTGCTAGCTCAAGTTGGGCAGGTGGCAACTTCTGAGTTTCTGATTTAAATTTGTTTGGCTTAATGTAAGGCTGAATCTAGACGAAAGATGGGGAATTCTCATTCTAAAGCGAAGTTCAAATACACTGTTTGCTTGAATAGCGTAAGGCATTCCATTCTGGAAACACGAGTGTGGAAGGAGTTGATTAAAAAATAAAGGTTTAGTATTTTAAGCTGCAATATTCAGTTACATGTATTCCAGACTGGATGGGCCATGTAGAAGACCCTTCCAAAATGCAATGAGAATTTAGTTCAAGACCAGATGTTCAATTTCTGCCAAATGATACTGTTTATACCTATAGATCATTAGGGAAGACTCAATTAGAACCAAGAGAATAAAATAACTCTGAGGTGACACACAGAGGGAAACAAAATGAATTGCACAATTCTCTAGTAATGTCGAAACAACTTTTCACTTACACCATATTTTATTTACTTGTAATTACAGGTTCTATTAGAAGTGTAGAGGTTCCATGCCCTTAGATTTCATAATTGGGAACCAGTGAAACTG
The DNA here is from genome assembly GCF_027475565.1 of Acinonyx jubatus. Taxonomy (NCBI): domain Eukaryota; kingdom Metazoa; phylum Chordata; class Mammalia; order Carnivora; family Felidae; genus Acinonyx; species Acinonyx jubatus. The sequence goes on from NC_069389.1 coordinate 92,533,292, forward strand.
TGCCACTATAATTATTTTTCTTGGTATAATAGGATTTTGTGTGGTGATGTTTCAATCTCATATTCCTTGTTAATTGGTTGCATTAGAACATTCATATGGGCCTTTGGAGCCTCAAGAAGCAAGGTCTGTTTATCAAACACTTCAAGTGTTGGTGGCATAAACTCCCCTCTCTGGAGCCTACGTTGTTTAGTCCTGGGCTTGGTCTAAGTTTGAACTTGAAAATGAGTTAGGAATACAATCATTTTGGCGTCTAAGTCCCCAGGTCACATGTAGTGAAGAGCGTGCAGACTCCCGTCTAGCCTCTGGTGTTCAGGTTCAGATTATCCCTAGGTTCAGAAAATCCCTGTGACTTGATATCATATATAAACCCAGTAGTTGCCATGCATTTCCAGGAACTACGTTAAACAAGGTCAAATAGAGAGTTTTAAACGTAGGCCCCCAAATGCTATTAGTGTATATGCTATCATCTTTGCCCTCATTTCCTCCAAATATTAACATATCACATCAGCTCTCAGTTTTTAAAGATCGTATCATTTGGGTAACGGGGATCTAGGCTCTTTCGACTGCTTTTTTGCTCTTCTGTCCAAGGGTAGGAGAGGAACAGGAAATTCAGATTTGTCAAGTATTAATGATCAGAGTTTTAAATATGGTCAGGTTTGGAAAACCATTGCTAAAATCTCGACTCATTGTTATCTGTAGATTCTTCTTACCAGTTTATGAAAAAGAGGTATCATATGACCGTAGGGTCTAGGTCAGCAGCATTAACAATTTGTGGCCACTGTATTTTATTCATAATTTACCAGTTGTGGTTGTTATTAATAAAAAAAATAATATAATAAGTAAAAAGCTATATATACCACTGAGGAAAATAATCCTTTTTTTTTTTGAAAAAAATATAATGGGCTAGTAAAATTTACCTTATTATTGTATTTGGACAGGGATATTTTGTATTACTTCTCTTTATATTTATCATTGGAGGGACTTAAACTTCTATTAGTCATAGTAATGATGCCATGTGCATTGCAACATCTATAAAAACATATTTGTCTCTATGTTCTAGTGACTAGTGACTTGTACATAACAAGTATTTTATTGTCTCATTATTTTTAATAGAATAAATTTTGAGGGTTGGGAAAATGTAATCCCCAGGTATGATGTTACAATATCGTAATATGAAAGATACATGAGGAAAACAGTGTAACATGGGTGCATGAAACGTACATAATTGAAAAACCCATTTTTTTATTCACTGATCCCCATGTTTTCTTATTAAACTTTGTTAAGACTTCTAGAGTGCTTGATCAATAAATTTAATACTTTGTCCCTGCTTCAGCCTACAATCTGGCAAACGTTCAAATGAGCAACATTATGCCCCAAGTGTGGGCAGAAAAAAAGTAAAATAATAAAAGTTTTATTTTATTTATTTAAATGTTTTTTTTTTAATGTTTATTTTTGAGACAGAGAGACAGAGCATGGACGGGGGAGGGTCAGAGAGAGAGGGAGACACAGAATCCGAAGCAGGCTCCAGGCTCTGAGCTGTCAGCACAGAGCCCGACGCGGGGCTCGAACTCACGGACCACGAGATCATGACCCGAGCCGAAGTCGGCCGCTCAAGCGACTGAGCCACCCAGGCGCCCCTAAAATAATAAAAGTTTTAACTTACAGTGCCAAAAGGGATCTGGATACTCTAACGGTAGGAGATTTAGTCTGTATAAAATAAAAAAGTTGGGGCTTCTGGGTGGCTCAGTCGGTTGAACATCCAACTTTGGCTCAGTTCATGATCCCACAGTTTGTCTGTTCGAGCCTCACGTTGGGCTCCGTGCTGACAGTTCTGAGCCTGCTTCTGATCCTCTGTCCCCCTCTCTCTGGCCCTCCCCTGCTCATTCTCTCTCTCTCTCTCTCTCTCTCTCTCCCCCTCGAAAATGAATGAACATTAAAAGAAATAAGAATAAAATAGAAAAGTTAACTATGAGTAGACCTCAAACCTTCAGAATCTTTTACCAAAAACAGGACATTTCTTATTGAGGAAAGACTCTTACGACTCTTTGGGGAATAATATCCTTAGTTGCAAACACTTCTGCTCTAAAACACATTCAGCATTTGCACCCGAAGTCTTAAAAAAAAATAGATTACTTATTTAGAAAGGACAAAGGAAGGAAACTAACTTTGAACATCTACGATGTGTGTGCCATCTTGCCAAGTGTTTTCACATAGGCTCTGTAACCGAACCCTTGCCACATACTGATGAGTTACTCTTGTCCTCCCCATATATGAGGAACCCAAGGTCCAGAGGTTAGGTAAATTGCCCCAGGTCTCATAACTAGCACATGGTGGAGTCAGGGTATAAACCAAGGTGTATCTGGCTCCAAAGCCTGTGATCATTCACCTCCTCTGGATCGCTTCTTATAGGCTATAGTTTTTTATTTTTATTTATTTTTATTTTTAGAGATAGAGAGAGAGAGCAAGCTGGGGGGGGGGGAGGGGCAGAGGGGCTCGATCCCCAGCAGTGACATCATGACCTGAGCAGAAATCAAGAAGTGTGGATGCTCAACCCCCTGAGCCACCCAGGCGCCCCTTTAGGCTATTGTTTTTAACGACCCCAGCAGCGTCTTTAGGTAACACTGGACTCCCATTTCGCAGATGAGGACGTCAAGGTTTAGAGCATCAACTACTCTCTCACAGAGAGTAGTAAATCTGGGGACTAAACCCCGTCAGGACCGATACAGGACCCACTGTATCAGAATGCTTTCAGAGTGTTATGTTGGTTGTCAAACGGTCATCAAGGTTTCGTGACATAATGGCGCTTTGGTTCTATTTTGCATGTTTCAGGTGCCTTCTTGATACCTTATGCGATCATGCTCGCGCTGGCTGGTTTACCCTTGTTCTTTCTGGAGTGTTCACTGGGACAATTTGCTAGCTTAGGTCCAGTTTCAGTTTGGAGGATTCTTCCATTGTTTCAAGGTTGGTATCACAACGTTTTCCCTATGGTGCTTATTGGCCTATTTGGCGTATAGAGCTGTCCCCACTATGTGGCGTTAAAATGTTTCCAATTTGGACATGGGAAAGGCAAAAGAGGCAGCTGTTTTTTTTTTTCCTCTGAACGTTTGCCAGCATAGAATTTACAGGCCAAATGTTAATTTGGAGTTCTGTTTCTCTCAGGCTGATGGTATGGAAGGGATGGGGGGGGGGTGGGTGGGGGGGGATGCTAGAGGGTGTTTAAGGGTGTCATTATTCTCCTATTTTCACCTTTTAAATTCCTCTGGCACACAATTGTAGTCGTGTTGCGCATTAACTTCCCGGGAAGTTTTTCAAAGTGCCTTGATTGTCATTAAACATCAAACAGCCCTCCTGCCTGAAGATTAGTTTCAACGGCTGCAAACTATTTGCAAAAGCCTCAATGCAGCATCAAAAATAAATTGATAGTGAGGTGCGTAGAACAGTTGTGCTGGAATATTGAGGAAGCCACCGCAGAAGCTAGCCTTGAGCGTTCGAGTTCTATTCAATGTTGCACTGCAGTTTGACACCGGAGAGTTCAAGAAACTTCGGAAGTTGAAATTCAGATGGGTACAGAGTTGTTGGATGTTCTTTACATGTACTTGGAGAAATCCTGTGCACTCGTTTGGAGGCTTTGTCTTCCACTTATTAAAATACTGGTTTATAGATGAAGTAAGTAGAGCCATAACTAGTGTTTGTTGGTTGGTTTTGAATGTTTATTTATTTATTTATTTTTGAGAGAAAGAGAATGAGCAGGGGAGGGGTGGAGAGACAGGGAGACAGAATCCCAAGCAGGCTCCACGCTGTCAGCCCAGAGCCCAATGTGGGGCTTGAACCCACGAACCGTGAGACCATGACCTGAGCTGAAATCAACAGTCAGACACTTAACCCAGCCACCCAGGCGCCTCTGTTTGTTTTTAGGAATAGGACCCACGGTGACAAGAATTTTCTGACTGAGTAAGAGAGTAATGGCCATGGGTGATTGCTCATGTGAACTTGATGGATGAATAGAGGTTTTCTGCCCTTGATCTTAGTACCATTTTCTAATTAACTGAAAAACCGGTCTGAGAAAGCCAATCACCAACATAATTTTAAATTTGAGAAGAAAGCTATTTAGACAGTAGTTAGACTGCCTCCCCCCTCCTGCTCAAAACAAGGAAAGGCAAAGAAAATGTCTGAACCAGACTTCTCATTTTAAAATAGATTTGGGGAGGGGCGCCTGGGTGGCTCAGTTGGTTGACTGTCTGACTTCAGCTCAGGTCATGATCTCACGGTCTGTGAGTTCGAGTCCCGCATTGGGCTCTGTGCTGACAGCTCAGAGGCTGGAGCCTGTTTCAGATTCTGTGTCTCCCCCTCTCTCTAACCCTCCCCCTGTTCATGCTCTGTCTCTCTCTGTCTCTCAAAAATGAATAAACGTTAAAAAAAGTTTTAAATAAAATAAAATAACATAAATAAAATAGATTTGGGGAAATTGAGATGCAGTTTTCTTAATGAATTAGCAAAAGAAATTTCACTTTTTAAAAAAATTTTAATTGTTCTCTTTTCCAGGTGTGGGAATTACGATGGTCCTGATTTCCATTTTTGTGACAATCTATTACAATGTCATAATTGCCTATAGTCTTTTCTACATGTTTGCTTCTTTTCAAAGTGAGTTACCATGGAAAAATTGTTCGGTTTGGGCAGATGATAACTGTAGCAGGTCGCCTATAGGTAAGCTACATTTATTTTTTAAAAAATTTGTGAACTGAGCATTGTTCTTCTATATTTTCTAATAAGCTTAAAGGGTTACATTATTTTCTAACCAATTTAGGTGCAATTAAAAGTGAGCCATGGGTTATTGATGAAAGCAGAATAAAGCCTGGATAACTTGAAAATTGATTAGTGCAATCCATTCATTTCTGAGGGCAGCCAGTAAAAACTAAGCCATCATTTGGAGTAGGCAGGAGAGAAGGAAGAAAATGGGAAAGTGGTAGAGAAAAGCTCTATCCATGATAGTACTATAGTGAAGCCTTGGATTGCGAGTAACTTGTCCTGCGGGCATTCCACAAGACGAGCAAACATTTCCCATAAGTTTTAACTTGATAAACGAGCGACGTCTTGCCATATGAGTTGTACGTGCCACCAAGTGTCACGTGATCACAACTGAGCCAACGGTTCTCGAAATTCACTTTGATATACGAGTGCTTGGGATTACAAGCATGTTTCCGGAACGAGTGCTGCTGGCAAACCAAGATTTGTATTGTGTTTCAGCAGCTGGAGAATGTCCGTTGTCTCCATCATACGTTGCTGGTCTTTGGGATCACGTGATACTGAGACTGTAGGCTATTACTACTGGGATTGCCTATGTCTATCAAAGAATAAAGTGATAAAGCTTTCATGCTTCTTAGCCATTTAAAGGTATCACTTATCTATATAGGTTCAATAAGTCCACATCCTAAAAATTCCTTAGAGCACTAAATCCCATCTGAAATGATTGTTACTTTATCGCGGTTATTACTATAAACACAATCCTAGTAAGGGGGCGGGCATTTTCATACTCACCCCAAGCTCAGTATTAGAGAAGACTTAAGATGCTGAGCACTCAGGGTTTATTCCATTTGTAAGATTTCTCCTCTGCCCTCACCAAGTAACAATCTAAACAGTTTATTTTACCATTCATACTTTTTTTTCCAGGAAAATACTTTTCTAAAACTAAGTACGTGTCTCTGTGTGTGCTCTTCTTTGTAATTTTTAGTTACTCATTGTAATGTGAGTACAACGATGGGGGACATCATCCGAGTAAATAAAAGCTGGTTAAGCACCCACAATTTGACCTGCATCAATGGAAGTGAGGCTTATCAGCCAGGACAGCTTCCCAGTGAACAATATTGGAAGTAAGTATGTTAGACGATCTACTTTTTTTTTTTCCAGTGTTGATTTATTTTGAGAGAGAGAGAGAGAGTGAGCATGAGCAGGGGAGGGGCGGAGAGAGAGGGAGAGAGAATCCCAAGCAGGCTCTGTGCTGCCAGCTCAGAGCCCGACGCGGGGCTTGAACTTGCAAACCGTGAGACGGTGACCTGAGCCAAAACCAAGGGCCAGACGCTTAACCGACGGGGTCACCCAGGTGCCCCAGATGATCTGCTTCTTAAACAGAGGTGACGTAAAATTTTTCTAAATAACAGTAAAATAGTGATCAGCTCTTTCCTTACCTCATGTTAGTAGGACAAAAAGGGGAATCGGAACAAATTATGCTGCATTTGACTCAAATGCTTACCCAGCCTGTGTGAGTAGCAGTAACCTGCAAAATCAGCTCATAGTCAATAAATGGTCATTTAAAAATTCCTTATTAAATGAGCAGAATACTGTCAGCAGTGGTTTATTCATTGCTTTTTAGGTCTAAGTTAGGGCATTGCTTTGAAGAAAAAAATACTCACATTTTGGACTACAATGAGCAAATTCTAATAATAAACAGCTGGGTGATGAGTAATATTTGGAGTAAAATTGCTATTTATTTAAGGCTGAAATTCTTCATTGCCTATTTTACTTATAATTGTCATTACATGGTAAAAATAGATATGTGAGATTATATATATTATTATATATATGTTATGTATATATTATAGAGGTATATATATATATATATATTTACTTGTATTAATTGTAAATGATCTCTTCTTACTCTCCTTACTTCTACCTACCTTTGACCCTTACCAAACTTCCTTGAATAACGCTGTAATGAGTTCTTCCTCACCGATGTGCTAATGCTCTGTGGCCCTTTTAAAATTTGGATCTTAAAATGTTCCCAAACATAAAGCGAAGAATTAAAATCCCAGATCCACGCAAGTCTCTAACAGAAATCATTGAATGTTACAGAAAGCCTTTGAAAAAGGCATACCAATGGGGACCAGTCTAGGTTTGATGCTAACTAAAAGCGTGATGAATAATCGAATATAATTTTCGGGGTTTTCTTCATCATTTTACTTGGAGAAAAAATACGGTGGCGAATGAAAGAAATAACCTGATGTAAGGTTATTATTATTATTATTATTATTATTATTTTTTTTTTACATAAAGGAGCTTTGAAATACGAGGGGGGAAACCATAGCTACAGGAACTAGTAGATGTTTTATTCGAGGGTTTGGAACTCTGCACTGGCCACGGTTAATGCTCACATGCATAGCCTAGCTTTTCATTGAACGACGTTTGCCCCTCTTTACGATGGTATCAATAAAAACGTCCCATGACGTTGATGTATTGAGATAGATGGAACATCCTCCTGGATGACGGATGTTGCAGAATTCGATGTAGTAGGACCTGCGATTCTGTGTTCATAAGAAGGACTTGTGTGCTTTCAGCAAAGTGGCGCTCCAGCGGTCAAGTGGAATGGATGAGACTGGGGTAATTGTGTGGTATTTAGCACTTTGTCTTCTTCTGGCTTGGCTCATAGTCGGAGCAGCGCTATTTAAAGGAATCAAGTCTTCTGGCAAGGTAATTCGGAAAACACATTAGATAGTGATGTAGCTCTTTTCCAACTTCGTTGAAGTTCAGTGGCAAGCATAATCAAATGCATGGTTTTTTCTATAACGGGAACAATTCAAATGCGTGAAAAGCTTTCTAAGGAGGCGGCCTGGCTGTAAGAAAATACATAAGATCCCCGCTATTGGTATAAATAAAACGAGCAAAAACTAGTACTAGAGTTTGACAATGACAGCTGACCCTTGAGCAAGTCTGGGGTGGGGGGCGCCAACACCCCCACCCCGTGCAGTTGAAAATCCTACTATTGTTGACCAGAAGCCTTACTGATAGCATAGCCAATTAACACCTATTTTTGTACATTATGTATATATTTTTAATGTTCATTTATTTTTGAGAGAGAGAGAGAAAGAGAGAGAGAGAGAGAGACAGAGCGTGAGCGGGGGAGGGGCAGACAGAGGGGGACACAGCATCTGAAACAGGCTCCAGGCTCTGAGCTGTCAGCACAGAGCCCGACGCGGGGCTCGAACTCACCAACGGCAAGATCATGACCTGAGCTGAAGTTCGACACTTCACCGACTGAGCCACCGGGGCGCCCTGTTACATATACTATATACTGTATTCTTACAATAAAGTAAGCTAGAGAAAAGAAAATGTTATTAAGAAAATTGCAAGAGAAAAATACATTCACGGTACTGGATTTATCGAAAACAATCCTCATATAAGTGGACCCGTGCAGTTCAAACCTGTGTTGTTCAAGGGTCAGCTGTACCCAGAAGCTGGACCCTGCTAGTCAAGACAGCATTCTGAGGCTTGGGCATATATTTTTAAATTGTCTGTCCTATTATATAAATAAGCATCTTGAATGGAATTATGTATTGCAGTGTTGGGTTTGGAAAAGTCTAGATCCTTGTTATATAGCATTAGCGTCAGGAATCCTTCAGTTGGAGAGAGAGAGAAAAAAATCAAAGACGCAGTTGTTCTACAGCTTCCCCAGAACGACTCAGAACCCTCTTTTTGTCCTCTTCTGAAAAACCATTAGTATTGTCCCTCTGTATGGTTTTATGTTTTAAACTTTCAGAGAGCATCTTGGCAATTTCCGGGAACAACGTGAAATTTTCTCCATGAACAGTTGTGCAGCACCCAGAGAAGTGAATATTTGTGTTTGTAACTGCTAGGCCGAAATCTCCTAAAGATGGAGGACAGGCATAACTGTGGACTCTCTCTATGAATTCCCGGTAGAATATCTAGCACATTCAGTTAACGTAAAATTATAATGAGATGCTACTAGATCACACAAGTACTGTGCCCCTCAGAAAGTCCGTGGAAACCTTCGAAAATAATGTTTCAGTTGCACATTTTTGAAACCTGTGGCTCCTTTTTGACGTTAATATTGAAATAATCCCTGAAAGGCCATTTGCCTAGGCAGTTAATTGTTATTGGTCTCTGGCTGGCTTTAAATCGTCTCCTTGGGCCTGTTGTCAAACATAGGACATCTATGGATCAAAGAAATCATCTGCATTGATGAAAAGCCAGCCTCAGAGGCAATCTGCTCATCTGGAACCATGTGTTATCTAGGCTACGAGCAGCGCACTTGTATCTGTGCTATCAAATCTCTTAATGGCAGCTTTAAGGATAATAATATCAAGGGCTCGGTATTCGCTCTAATCAGCCTTCATGAGATTTGTCCATCTCGTGGGAGATTATGTTCCTTCTCCTTGGGGAGTGAATATATACAAACCATCGCAGGGTTTAAGACCATTTCCCTTCCCATCTCAATGTAGTAATTTACCAAGAAGCAATACTCTGTCTCCTCAGACATTTAAAAAGACATATATATTTAGGAAAGCAGTCTATCTAGATTCCAAGTTGCTACTGCTGAGGTCTCGTGTATTCACAACGTGAACCCAGGAAATATTGCTTCATACATCGGAGTGTTTTGAAAATGGATCATTTGAGAGCGGGGAGAACAGAAAGACCAAACGATGGCAACTTTGGTAGGGGTGTCACCAGATTCATTAGTAACTTATGAAGTCTTTGATACTGTATTGTGCTGATCTCGACTGGCTAATAACTTTGTTTGCATACAATTCAATGCCACGGCTCAAAAATCTAACTTCTTAACCTCTGGTTGTTTTTCTTGGTAGGTGGTATATTTCACAGCGATTTTTCCCTATGTCGTCCTACTCATCCTGTTAATCCGAGGTGCGACTCTGGAGGGTGCGTCGAAAGGCATTTCGTACTATATTGGAGCACAGTCAAACTTTACCAAACTTCGGGAAGCTGAGGTAAGCCTCCATTTGGATTTCAAATTATCCGAGGACGTAAACCTTAAAAGCAAACACTGAGCAGGAGTGTCATAATGCCTACAAGTTGCCGAGTAGGACCGTGAGACCGTGAGACTTCTCGGATGCACTAGATTTCAAGATTACAGCCGCGAGTTTAATGGTCTAATGTGCATTTTAATTGTCTTCCAAGTGAATATCCCCAAATTAAAATCAAAGTGCACCTAATGGATTATGCTGTTACAACACAAACTTGAAGTGAATGAAGCATTCCATAAACAAGACTGTGATAAACCTAACCATGTGCCATGAATGTGAATTGGGTGAACCCTCTTTTAGCTCTCGTCCATTGCCAGATAGCAGTTTGCTATTTTCTAAATACTTCCAATCTGGATATTTAATTATTTGCTGTAGAATCTTTCTGGTAATCCAGTCAAATTGATCAGTTTTTAGTCATGGAAATCTATGTATCCTTTGCCTTTTTCGAAAATTGAGATGTCAGTCTCTGGCCTTTGGTTTCCTGTGCCCAAATAATTTTCCCTCAATAATTAACCACAACAGCCTTACGTTCTTTTAGAATTATGAACTTTTATTGTTTTAGTCTTGGAGATGTAGCTTGATGTGTCCGCAGGCCATTTGTTTGTTTCTTCATTTATCTTGAGTCTCACGTCTTTTAACCTTGTTTGTTAATATCTTCCCAACTAAAGGGACATTTTTGATGATGAATAAGAAACAAATAAAATGGAAGTTGGTACTCATCATCTTCTCTCTGTTAGGTTGTTAGACAAGATAAAATATTAATTAATGCGCTTTCAAAATGGTAAACTGCTATCTAAATATCGGCAATGATTTTAATCACTGCTGTTAGGTTACATTGTACTATTATAGATGGCAACATTTTCCCTAAGAAGTGGACCCTCCATTTTCCTTAAACTTCATAACTTTGAGCACAGATAAAAAGCCCCTTTGATATTCTTTAAGAGATGTTTACAAGCCTGAAAAATGTATGTGATTATTTCATATTGGTCTGTGTTTCATTGTCTCTATTACCTTTAAAATATCAGACCTAAACCTAAAGCTCCTTGTGAAACATACAATTGAACCCCCCTTCTTCCCCACCCCACCCCCCCCCCCCCCCGTACAAACAGTACCTTCACTCTTTCTTTGGGTTTGCTGGTAATGAGAATTATTTCTTAGATTTTTTTTTATTTCTCATAATCTGTATTCTGAGCCTGGGATCACAAATATATATATATTTTCCTTTTCTTTGGCTATCTGAACTCTGTTACAGTCTTTAGGAGAGCAGAGGACCAAACACATTCATAGCTAGAAGACTCTTCTGGTCTTCAGTGATGATTTTGCTAACTCCTTCATTTTATAGTGATGAAATTAAAACCCAGAAAGAGTCACATTTAGTTAAGTTTACACAGCCAGCTGGTGCATCTTGAATTAAGGTTTTTGAATCCCAAAATCAATAATTTTGTAGATAGCTATGAGATTGATAGATATGGAGATTATAACTATGTTTGGAATTTTGCTTCACTCTTATTTGCAACCTTAGGTACACATCTAGCATTTTCATAGAACCCAGACCTGCCACACTCATTTCTAAGATCCCCTTAACTCACATATGCATACAAAATGTGTCAAGTAAAAGCAGCTGAGAGATCAACATAACCACGTTGTTCATCTCTTAAAATTTACAGCTGCCTAAGAAATGAGCATTTCATTTCTAATGATTTTGTTAGAATAAGTGAAATAACCATTATCTACCATCTATCTATGTATCTATCTATGTATGTATCTATCTATCATCTATCTATCTTATCCTGTCTATCCATCCATCTATCCATCCGTCCATCCATCCATCCATCCATTTTGCTTTCTACTGGCTTCCTGCCATTACAAAGTAATTATAATATAGATTATTATCTAACATCAAACTCTATTCTGAAGACCTAGTAATATTTTACTCCCTGACAACTTTTATTCCTATTGAAATTGGAAATAGATTACATACTTTTCAAGGGGGGAATTAGAGTTTTTAATTTCCATAAAAGAAACCAAGTATCAATTTATGATTATTTTGCATGATAACAATCATAGCTACCATTGAGCATCCTAATTGCTTTACAGATACTATCTTAGTAAATTCTCACACATCATCCCTAGGACATCAATAGTAATAATTGTATATATTTTGTTCTTTTGATTTATTTTATCATCATCATCTTCATCACCATCTCCATTTTACAGATGAACAAACAGGCTTAAAAACGTTATATAGGGGCGCCTGGGTGGCTCAGTCGGTTGAGCGTCCGACTTTGGCTCAGGTCACGATCTCACAGTTTGTGGGTTCGAGCCCTGCGTCAGGCTCTGTGCTGATGGCTCAGAGCCTGGGCCTGCTTCGGATTCTGTGTCTCCTCCTCTCTCTGCCCCTCCCCTGCTTGTGCTCTCTCTCTCTGTCTCTGTCTCTGTCTCTCAATAATAAATAAACGTTAAAAAAATTAAAAAAAAACATTATATAAAGTGAAGTCAAGGAGAGTGAGAGATATTGTATGTAAACTTCATTCTTCGTGACTACAGGGCTATGCTCTTTGTCACCATATTCTAGTGCCTACCTTTCACTGAGCAGTCCTGTGTTTAGATGGACTAAAAAAACCCCCACTTTTGCCCAAATCTTGGCCGGTCTTATTATTTGAAATCTACACAATTAGGGTTTTTTTTTTTCCTTTGGGTCGTGTTAGATCTACAGAATTTCACTGTTAAAATGGATTCACTTCGATTCACTTCTATGATTAATTATTGTCCTTTAGCAATGATCTAGGAGGGGTACACTGTGAAAGGCAGATTGGTAAAGGGGTAGGATTAGATGACGTGAGGGGGAGGCTGTTAAAGACTTGAGGCCGGCTACATGAGGCTCTAATCAAACAAACACAGGATAAGGGAATTGGTGATCTAAGGGATGCCTTGTTAAGAATTGATATGTTTCTGTTGTCCCCAAATTGATGTGTAGAGTCAGTAGAATTTTCATCAGGATTGCAGCACGGTCTTCCTTAGACCTGGAAAGCCAATAGTAAAGCGTATGTGAAGGAGAAAAAGGCAAAAGAAGAAAGGTGTTTTTGAAGAAGTAAAGAACACCTGTTCTACCAGATATGAAACAATATCATAACGCTGTAGGAATTGAAACAACGTGCTGTTCCATAGTTTCTGGTCACATTCTTTCTGACCAGTTGGGACAGTAGTCTCAGAAATAGATTCATGAACAGGGGCACCTGGGTGGCTCAGTCGGCTAGGCGTCCGACTTCAGCTCAGGTCATGATCTCACAGTCTGTGAGTTCGAGCCCCACGTCGGGCTCTGTCCTGACAGCTCAGAGCCTGCAGCCTGCTTCGGATTCGGTGTCTCCCTCTCTCTCTGCCCCTCCCCCGCTTGCACTCTGTCTCTCTCTCTCTCTCTTTCTCTCTCAAAAATAAACATTAAAAATATGTTTACAAGTGTTCAAAACCATGTACCTTTAACTAAACCATATGAATCTGTCAATATGTTTTCAGTTTTGACTCACAAAATTGAAATTGCATTTGGTTCAAATTGATAATGGAGAAATCTCATACAACACTGAATGAAAAAAAGCAAGTTGTGCAAGTTTCCAAGGCATTAAGAAAACTTTTCTGTAAACTCCGCTAAATGCCGTGTTGTTTGGGTAGACACATTTATCTAGTTAAAAAATATAAAGGAGAACAAGGAAGTCATACACACACAAGTCAGGATAGCAGTTACCACTGGAAGTTGAAGGGTGATGTCAGAAAAGGGTGCTTGGAGGCTTTCGAACACTGGTAACTTTTTCCTTTTTAAGCTGAGCAGTGGGTAGGTGGCGTTTACTTCCTTACTACTCATATTCACTCATTTGTATATATAAACATATTTTACAGAAGTATAACATTTAAAGTGCATGTTTTGAAATACTAAATTGCTTTTTCTTATAGGTTTGGAAAGACGCGGCCACTCAAATATTTTACTCCCTTTCGGTGGCTTGGGGCGGCTTAGTTGCTCTATCATCTTACAATAAGTTCAACAACAACTGCTTCTCAGATGCTATTGTAGTTTGTTTGACAAATTGCCTCACGAGCGTGTTCGCCGGATTTGCTATTTTTTCTATATTGGGACACATGGCTCATATATCGGGAAAGGAGGTCTCTCAAGTTGTAAAATCAGGTATGTAACGCTATATATTAATAACTTTGATTAATTCAGTGCAGCTCATTTAGGAAACACTAATACATTTTATAGCAATTTACTGAAAGCACTCAAGCAGGATTAAGGGCGTTGCATTTTCTTGCTCATTTCATCTTAGGTAATTTGATTGTTTTAATGATGTGGTACTTCTCGGATGATCTCGGAAAACAGGACTATATTAGGGAACAATTGTTTAGGAAGATATTTTTATTGAATTCTGTTTAGTCCTTAACATGAACTACTTATTGTACAATCACAAGTATCAAGCATCATGCGTGCCTTTACCTGCGTTATCTTCATGTATGTGTGTGTATATATACATGTGTGTGTTCATATATATATGACTGTATGAGTGCAAGTACAGTATTGTGTCTGAACTTTTAAGACACATCAGATCTCGTATAGATAGAAACCCAAGTGACTTTGAGTGTCCAGCTTTAAAGGAACCTGATTAATGAACTTCCTAACTTTAAAGCCATTAGCTAGGGATGCTTAATTATCTGGCTGAGATTCTCAGGAAAAGAATTCTAGGGTCCTTAGTAGTAGGAATTCCTCCTTAAATTTTTATTTATGGCTAGCATTTGATGGAGAGACCAATGCAGGAGAATAGAATGTTAGGACTAGAAGGGACCTTATGGATAATCCAATGTCCAGCTCCTCACTTCCAGAGGAGGGACGGATAGTGACACAGTACAGGCTCGCAGCTAATTCTCCTGAATGCAAGGCCAGTCCTCTGGGAGTCTGGAGAAACTCAACATACTTAAAACTAAGTACCACCTACTTGGAAAAAATTCAAAAGCACCTCTAAAATGAATATACATCAAATATGAAATAAGAGTCAGTTTCTAGTTTAGTTACATACAATCTTGCAAGTGTCTGTATACTAATTAAAATGCCGCTACAAATAGTGATTCCGGGTGAACATTTGGAGAGACGGCCGAAGACTAGAAAGGTAGTTCCATAAACATATCTTTCTCGATAGCGTAATTCTTTCAGACTTTCTAGGCTAAGGCGACTTCCTTTAGATTCCTGGAGTGTAAGACCGTCGTTATTCTTCACAAATCTTTAAAAACATGAAATTTGGTTAAACAAAATCGTTGAAATAGTTAAGATTTCTTATGTGAGACATGTGCCGCTTAGAAAATTTTTCTCACTAGCGTAATTCTTGTCACGTGCTCGCGTTATCGCATCGACTGAACAACCAAGTCAAATATTTTTAAAAGTGGAAATGAAATAGTTGTTCAAGAATGTATACCATGGATCGGGTTGCCAAATTAAAACGAAAGTTTTCTAGTATCTTATGTTGAAACTGTCCAAATATGTGAACTCTTTGGCAACTAATTTAAATTCCGTGTCATACATTTTTCTTAGGTTTTGATCTGGCGTTCATTGCTTATCCAGAAGCTCTAGCCCAACTCCCAGGTGGGCCATTTTGGTCCATATTATTTTTCTTCATGCTTTTGACTTTGGGTCTCGACTCTCAGTTTGCATCCATTGGTAAGTAATCCTTCCAGGGTTAACATATCCCTCTTATATTTTACTCATGTTTCCCCTGCTTGAAAATATCCTTTTCCTATCCTTGTTGTCCTCGTCAGCTTTTACTCTTAGAGCCTGCAAATTCTTTTTTAACTTGATTTTAAATACAGAAAAATACAAAGTACTCACGCCGTAGACACCCGAAAGGAACAGGCGTTTAATACTTTATATTTGCTTCAGAAATGAAATTGAAGCTCCCTGTGTTTCTGTCTCGAATACGATTCACATTTCTTCCTTCCTAGCAGCAACTGTCACCACGGATTATGTGTGGCACTCAGTCCATGTTTGTAGACGCTACATATGTATCCATAAATAACACCTAGATAAAATTTTGTCACATAAACGTGAAGTCTCATAGCATACATGTCACCCTGATGGTTGTTTTTTTTTACATGTATTGTGAACCTTTGTTGACACGTGCTCATGTAGATCTAGTTAATTCACAATCTGTCCCCATAATGATGGCCATTTGGATTATTTCCACTTTTAAAACTCACGCACGCTACTGCAGTGATTACTCTGGCACATGGCTCTGCGTACACATGGGGATTTTCCCTAGGGTACACAGCTAGAAATTCTGGAACATTCTTCATCGTATCACTCTTACATACAATATTTTAATACTTAACTCTGTACAGTATAAAGTCTGGCTTTCTCTAGTTGACTTTCAAAGCCCTTGAACATTTTAAACCTGCATCTTAATCCTTTCGGTCATACAACCTTCTATTTTTAGCCAGGATTGTTTCACGAACCCATTTATTTCTTAAACCTGGAAGGCCTTTCTGTCTCCATGGTATTTATTCAAATATTCACTTTATTTAAAAGTTCTAGAATTCTTCCTTCCCCACAACCCTCTTGCAAACTACTTCAGCCCCAGAGATCTGTTACCTTGTAGTTACCACCAACGAAAAGCCTTAAAAAACAGACTAGAACCAACAAATGAAGAGGGCCGCGCTCGGTTTTTTATCAGAACCAACAAGTGGTGACTGCAAAGAGAAAGGACACTATGGATTTTTAAAAGCCGGGAGTAGGACCCAGAGTATATTCTCTTCATATATTTGTAAATGTGATTAATAGAAGTGGAATTCTTGGATTAAAACTATCGGCAAGTGAGTTGACATTAACCCGCCATTTTTCTCCCCTTCTGAAGAAACGATTACAACAACGATCCAAGATTTATTTCCCAAAGTGATGAAGAAAATGAGGGTTCCTATAACTTTGGGTTGCTGCTTGGTGCTGTTTCTCCTTGGTCTCGTCTGTGTGACTCAGGTATACTATAGTATTTTTACACAGACAAATCATTCGTTGGAATGTACTTCATAATCTACATGAGGAAACAAAGGTTTAAGAGGATGTTCCGTGACATGTCTAAGTCTGCCTTGGATCAAGGGTTTCTGAGTTTTAGCCCAGTTTTTTTTCCCCATTATAGCACAATTTCAATGGGCAGTCTATTTTGAAGAGGGGAGGAGACCCAATAATGGACAACTTCCCCAATTACAATGAAGTCACATATCCCTTTTGAGATATTTAAAGCCACATTTGGTCTTTACATTTGAAAATGTTCTTGTTTCACATCTTAGCACAGGTGAAACCAAGGAGCATTTGTGAAAATCAAATGAATAGATTCACTTTAAAGACTTCGTCAGTCATAAAAATAATTAAAATATACTTAGAGGTGATTTGGTATTCTTTTTGTAGGCTGGAATTTACTGGGTTCATCTGATTGACCACTTCTGTGCTGGATGGGGCATTTTGATTGCGGCTATACTGGAAATAATAGGAATCATCTGGATTTACGGTAAACAGTAACTACAGAATTACCTACGCATTTCATTACAGTAATTTAGTTTGGTTCCTTTTCATTATGTTTACCGTAATAGTAGAGTATAATATAACTGGGAAAATTGATAATAAAGCTACTGTAGTTAAAAGCGTATACTCCATTGCTGCGGTATAGGAAAATGTTTAGATAGAAAGATAATTCGGGGCCACAATGATTAAAGGAAGAAAATGTGAGCAAGGGCTGAACGTACTTTTTTTTTTTTTTAAGGTGGGAACAGATTCATTGAAGATATAGAAATGATGATTGGAGCAAAAAAGTGGATATTCTGGCTTTGGTGGAGAGCTTGCTGGTTTGTCATTACACCTCTTCTTCTGATTGTAAGTATTAACATGCCATGAATTTGGTATCAATAATATATATATATTATTATATATATAAATGTTATATATATGTATATAACATTTCTAATATAAACTTGAAGAATAATTCATATCGGAGACAATAAAGCAAACTAATGTCATAAATTAATGGCTTCCAACTTTTGCTTTATGACTGGCACCTGCAAGTGGCCTAAATTAAAACGCCTTTGCAATATTGCTTTTGAGGCTATAGGTTTAAACATTTACCATTTGAGAAAAAGAACAGGCTCCTATAGACTTACAGATCTTACATATTTAAAAATTCTCAATAGAATAAGTAGAAATGGTTCATTTGCCCGTTCCCTAAAAATACGCCGAGTCATCTACAATGTTCCTAACCTCTCTGCTAAGACGCAGGCTCTTGTCTTCAAGGAATGCGATCTAAATATACAAATTGCTAAGAAGCAACACTCAGATTTTAATGCATAATTTTTCTCTGTATGGGAAGGTATTTACGATCTGAAATGGCTAAAAGAAACTCACCGCTGTCAACAGAGGCAATGGTTCATGTTAAATTCAACAATGGGTACTATTTAAGAACCGAGGGAAAGCAAAAGAGATCTTACTGGACAGACACGGCATATAAACAGGAAACCTTTAAAGAACAGTTCAGCGCAGTAAATGACTGATTGACAAAAACATTTCACAGGATGGAGGATTACTGTCTTGGTAGAGATGGGGAGGTGGCAAAAATTCATAAGGGGACATCTGTTGGTTCTCACTGTCTTCATGCATTAAATAATTTGATCCAGAATTTGCTTCACATCTGAAATATTATGTTTGTTTTAGAGGGTGTTAAGATTTATTTATTTACTTACTTACTTATTTATTTACATTTCATAAGGTCAGTTTCAAGTAGCGAGCAGTTTGGGACTGGATGTACTCAATCAAAATATTTCAGACGCCCCATATTCTAGCTAAACGATTTTGACTGTGCTACTAAATATTGTTTTCCTCATTTGACAAGCCTCCATAATCAAATAAGCCCTTTATCAATTTAGAAGACCTCACTATACTTTTTAGCCAGCTAGTTTTCATCGATTACACAGCTTTGACAATGGGATTTAATTTCAAATGCAAAAGTATTAAATATTAAGGGTTATACATTACCATCTATTTTGTATAAAGTCATGTGAGGTCATGGATACTCTCCCGGATCCCTCATCCATTCTCTTGTAGTTATGTAAAAAATTATGGCAATTGGGAAATACATTTAAATTACTTAAATGAATGGAATTAACCTATTTAATTTTAATATTAAACTTGAATAGCTATTTGATAAAGATTCTTACATTCTATTTCTCCACTGGTTTTAGTAAAACAAAGACAGCTAAATCTAGAGAAACTAGGAGGTGACTCTGGCTTTTGTTTATTTAGTTTTGTTTGCTTTACAGATTTCTAAAGAGTTAGATTTAATGTGGCAACATGTCTAGATTTTTTTAAAGATTTTTTTTTTATTTTTCAACGTTTATTTATTTCTGGGACAGAGAGAGACAGAGCATGAACGGGGGAGGGGCAGAGAGAGAGGGAGACACAGAATCGGAAACAGGCTCCAAGCCATCAGCCCAGAGCCTGACGCGGGGCTCGAACTCCCGGACCGCGAGATCGTGACCTGGCTGAAGTCGGACGCTTAACCGACTGCGCCACCCAGGCGCCCCAAAGATTTTTTTTTTTAACTTGACCTCAACTTCAGTCTTTTCACTGTTAAGATTCCGATTTCACTGCTTTGCCCATACATACATTGAGCTTGTTTTTCTCTGCCAGAGAGGCTGGAGGTGACGTGTGCTTTGGTAAATATGTACCAAATGTGTGTGAATGCGTGTGTGTTTCAGGTGTGGCTTAAGGACTGCCCTGTGCAGTGGGAGATAATAGAAACAATTGCTAAGCAAGGGAGCAAAGCCTGTTCACTAAAGGGTACTTTACATTTTCCTATACGCTGGCTAGCTTATGGCACAGAATAAAACCATACTATTATAAATTAAAGTTAAAAGGTCAAGGACAGAAATTTTCAGGTATTATTTTACTTTCAGCCTGATATATTTCCTGAGAATTGAAACACATGTGGCACAAGTATTTATTTGCACCTTTTGCACAGATATGGAGGTGCTCGTTTTGGAAGAATCTATTCAAAGTCAAATGCAAGTTACTTAGATTGGTTCATTTAGAATTATCTTCTGGCTGGTTACTGGGTTATTTTAGTCGCTTGAGTGTATCTTCATTGTAATTGCTTTTGATGGATTATTTCCAAGGAAGGGGATCAAATGCCTCACAGTTGGTGCAACAGAAATCACTAGTGCAATAAAGTCTAATCTTTAGCATTGTTTGCTCATACTTTATTTTCACAGGCAATTTTGATCTGGTCATTGGTGAAATTTCATAGGCCTAATTATGCCAAAATTCCGTACCCTGACTGGGGAGTTGCTCTAGGCTGGTGTATGATTATTTTCTGCATTATTTGGATTCCAATTATGGCCGTCGTAAAAATAATTCAAGCTGAAGGAACTATCTTCCAAGTAAGCACATTTATATTATTTATTCTTTAAATAGAGTACTTATGATCCGCATGAAGATTACTCATACGGTGGTAAGAGGGGATTATGAGCCTTTAGGCTACTTCTACGCCTGATACAATCATCTGACTACTGTGTACATAACATTGCTTTATATTTATATATCTGTGTGTCTTGTACTAGATTATAAGCTCCTTTAGGGAGGAGTCCTATGTTGCTTGCTGCTGTATCCTCAGGCCCTATTAAGAGTGTTCGGCACGTACAAGTTATGCCATTTATACTTGTGCTGAGTTGTCCCTGAAGAGGACACAAGGCAAATGATCTTTTTGCTTTAGATCTACGATCTTCACTTTAAAAGCATTGTCCGGTTATAACGCATGTCCTAATAGCGTGTGCAGACTTGAAAAAACCTGGTAAATGATCTCGCACCCCATCTAGACCCTGAGTGATCCCTCTTGCACGGAGGCCCAGGGGGATGGAGTTGATTATGACATCTCACTAGGACAATGACTGGGACAAACGTCAGGAGTCAGGTTTTAAATAATTTCCCAAGCCCATCCAGATCAATGGTTTGACCCCAGGGTTCTCTTTCTTTGGTTCTCGAAACCTCGAAACCTCGCAGGCAGACACTGGATTAAATCCTCACCTGACTCTCACTCTCAGGGAAGGACAGCAATGTCGGAGAATTCAGTGAAAAGACGTGGAGTAATGGGCTCATACACTTCCTCTTAAAATCATTTGTAGGCTCGGTTATTTTTGTCTTGTAGTCAATGTAATTCTATTAACAACTAGTTAACTTTGAGTATCATTTTTTTTAGCACACTATATTAAGAATTTTGATGATCACTTTTGACTTTTCTGTGGTTCCTAGGTCATTTTGCTTAGCGAGGAAACTTAATATTCTGCAAAGGAAATATGGTTTGATATTTGATATGGTCTAAAACATGCTTTTTTTTTTTTTTTCTTTTCAGCGCATCGTAAGCTGTTGTAGACCAGCTTCTAACTGGGGTCCGTACCTGGAACGACATCGTGGGGAGAGATACAAAGACATGATAGATCCTAAAAAAGAGACTGACCATGAAATACCTACTGTCAGCGACAGTAGAAAACCAGAATGAGATCTAATGTTTTAAACAGATGTGGTCATGTAAAGTGATAACTTTAGAATCAAGGAAAATTTTATTTATTTGTAGGTTAATTGAGTAGAAAAATGTATATACTATGTCCATAATAGTATAAACTTGTTTTCCCATTTAAGCAGGAATGTGATATAATGTGAATCTACTAATACTTAACAATGTGATTATTATATTTCTTTTTAGATCATCTATCTGTATAACACATACGCAGCTGTCTCTATTTCACAATAACACTTTTGTAAATATTACCATAATATTTTTCTAATATGCTGAAGACTTTATTTTGAGCCGGTTATTTAGAAAATTGTTATATTTTCTATTATACAAGTTTTAAAAAATTGTTTGCTATATTTTCTTAGTATACAAGCTTTCTTTTCCATAAAGCTGGGGAAAATAAAATCAGTATATTTAAAAGAAAGTATTAAAGTTGAAGGCCTTATTCAACTATAAATGCTATACATATATGCGGAAAACGGACTGTGTATATGAGCACTGTAGCTTAATACAATGGCTTCGATCAAATCTAAGATCTTATGATTGTAATATATAGTTAAGAGATGAAGCAAAATGTTTGTCTTATTTGAGTAAGTTACTATGTACACGTGGTAACTTATTTACATACTTATAGGAGATAAATCTGTCAAACTTGTCAAGAATGAAGGAAGGCAATTAGAAAGTCCTATGTCCCAGTTTCCTTACAGAAGATAATGAAAACATATCATTGGCAGGTTCATACATCGATTAGGTATTACTGACCACTGGTTTAAACCTCACAGCCTGGGACGATGAACATTGCTGAAATATGCAAGAAACTTTTCAGCTATTCTTAAAGGTTCTTAACTAGGGCTTCAGAGAACATTTAAAACTGACATTATACATAGTATCTTTCTATGTGTATGTGTACATGCATTTTTCTGGGGAGAGAATGTACAGCTTTCAACAGAATACCAAAGGGATCTGTGGTTCAAAAAAGTTTACGAACTGCATCACTATTTCTTCTGGCTTTTTGTTGTTGGCAAGTGAAGAAGGAAAGGAATCATTTTACGCCTTAATTTCGGATACATTTTAAATTCCTTTTCCTCTTCTTTTCTACTGAAGATTAAGGGAGGAAGAGATTAAGGTATTAAATTTAGACTGGTAACTTATTTGGGGGGAAGGGCCAGGAAGTAGGTAAACAGATAGGCTTATGATTGAAAAGTCTCAGGGAGCTATGTACAAATATATAACATAAACTTGTGTTCGGTATTTTAAGGATTTTCTTTGAGGGTAAGTCAAATGCTGTTAGTGAACTTCAACAGGTTAATTCCTCACTTACACTGGATTTTATAAAATATTGGAAATAGATGGCTGATGAGAGTTTAGAAATACTTTTTCTGATTCTTAGTCCACATTACACTACATGCATCCCATCATTATATTTTGGTGCCATTGGAGGCGTCGATTTTTCACCAAATAGAAAAACGCGTGCCATTTTCTATAGGTGAATCTTGCAATTCAGGGAAGCGTTAGGCACATTTCTAAGGAAATGATACCAAATTGGTGGGGGAGAGGGTGATGGGGAGGCAATCCCTTTCAAGAGCTGACTGCAAGGAGTAAAGAGTTTGTGTGACTATCTTGGCAAGTGTATAAAACGAGATCTTAACAGTGCCTGTCAAATTTTAGGGTGCTCCATGACAGCTCCTGTTAACACAGATTCAACAGTGGTGAGGGAGTATCCCATGAATAGAGTTCCATCAGATCCTACTTCCTTTTTGGTTTTAATTTTTTTTTAATGTTTATTTATTTTTGAGAGAGACAGAGTGCGAGCAGGGGTGGGGCAGAGGGAGAGGGACAGAATCCGAAGCAGGCTCCAGGCTCTGAGCTGTCAGCACAGAACCCGACGTGGGGCTTGAACTCACGAACCACAAGGTAATGACCTGAGCTGAAGTCCGAGGCTTAACCAACTGAGCCACCCAGGCGCCCCAAGATCCCATTTTCTTTAGTGCAAAAAGACATTTGCAATATTTTATTGTACACCAAAACTCTTTTTCACACGTGAATGAAATTAAAATCACTATATCTTAACTATATTTTTACTGTAGCTTATTTTTTTTAAAGCAAACCTTTGGAACTGTTATTCTCTATTGTGCTTTCATTCCTTGCCCAGTACACCATTTATATATTTTATATAAATATATAATAAACATTTATACATATTAAATAACATATTTACATATATATAATATATATATATATAGATGTATACATACATAAAACATGTAATCAATTCTTTAAATGTCAGTAAAAGCGAATTTATAGATGTCTGGATTTTGTACCTGACTTGGCAACCCCTCCCCTTCTAAACAACAATTCATTTGGTATGAATACATATAATCAAATGAATTCACTCAAAGTGCTTTTAATGATTGCCTTCACTCTCATTACATTCTCTAAGCCTGTCAGTGGATTTACAGTTAGCTAATGTACCATTTAAACCCTTGATAATTAGGAAATATTCCAATTCAGCCAGCTTGTATTCCACGATCCTGAGGTTTATCAATATTCGCTTCTGCATGGCTATCGTGTGTGGGGAATTAATTAAGATACCACGAGAGATGCTGTCGACTGAAAGATTCTTATCAGTATTGCTCTTAGTTGACCCAGTAGAAGAGGTTGCTCTTACTAGTGCAAGAGAGGTCGAATTGGATGACATTTCACCAACGCTGCTCTGTAAGGGAAGGAAATTATACATATGTAGGTTATTGAGTCTAGCAATTTCCAAATACAGCTGATGTTTGAACACAGTGGGAGGTTAAAGACATTGATTCCCTGGGCAGTCAAACACCCATATGGAACTTTTGACTCCCCCCAAACTTAACTACTAATAGCCTATTGTTGACCAGAAGCCTTACAGACAGCATAGTCGATTAACACGTATTTTGTGTCTGTATTACATACTGTATTTTTACAATAAAGTAAGCTAGAGAAAAGAAAATGTTATTAAGAAATTGTAGGGGGGGGGGGCGCCTGGGTGACTCAGTCAGTTAAGCATCTGCCTTCGGCTCAGGTCATGATCTCACAGTCCATGAGTTGGAGCCCCACATCCGGCTCTCTGCTGTCGGGGCAGAGCCCCCAGTGGATCCTGTGTCCCCCTCTCTTTCTGCCCCTCCTCTGCTTGCTCGGGTGCATCTGCTCTCTCAAAAATAAACAGAAAACTTTAAAAAAAATTTAAAAAAAGAAAATAGTAAGGAAGGGGAAATACATTTATAGTAGTGTACTGTATCAAAAGAAAATCAGAGTATAAAGACCCACGAAGTTCAAACCTATGTTGTTCAAGGGTCAACTTGAACTATCAAATAAGATGCTTAGTCTTGGGTTGCAAAATGAACTGATTGTCCCCCCCTAAGTGATTGAAAATCCGTTGAACAACAACACTGATTTGGAAATACACTCTTCCCAAAGACTGAAAAAAAAATTTGTATAAAGTAGCCTCTTAATATCAAAATGTTGTATTTTGGGCTTACATTTCCTGGACAGTCCAGTAAGTTTATACTTGGACCCTGATCCTTATCTCAGAGGACCACTAAAGCCCTAAAGTCATTTGCAACTTTAAATATCACCAGGAAACCCACAGTTTGAACTGAATTATTTGCGAATGCCCAAAAACCTGTCATAAAGATGGCTGAAACCAGGGGAGAAAGACGCAAACCAACCTAAGGGGTAGTAGAAGCTAGAGAAGGAATAGATTCTTAAAACAGGAAGCGACGGCGGAGCATGGGCCCTTTCAGCTCTACTTTTCAAGTGAATGAAACGCTGACCATGTTACTTAGTGACTTGGGGCTTTTTCCAACAGACCACGGCTGTTGAATGGTTGGTCAAGAAGAGGGAAGTGCGGGGGTAAACATCCGGGGCTCTTCGAAGAGAAGAATGAGGCGCCCTCCCCTTACTCTTAGTTTACTGTTTTAGTATCTTTCTATTCACAAACACCTCCCTCCCCCTCCACCGACCACCTGACTGCATCCAATTCCAATTTCTCTTACACACTTTACCTGAAAGCGGCTCTTCCAGACGACAAGCAGTAAAGTGAACACGATAAAACTCAGTAGAAGCAACAGCATGCTCATGTTTTCTCTTTGGCCTCTCCTCCCCTCTAGGCCACGGAGGCACAAGACTGGCAGTTGGGAAGCAGGGGACCCTAGTCGTCCCCCCGAGTATGGAAGCCACGGGCCACGATGCTAAGCGTCCCGCACCGCTCGGTGCAACTGGGAGTCGCCTCAGCCTTTGGCTTCACATAGTCTAACAGGAGCGTGCTGCCCTCACAATTGAGCGCTTCCGCGAGGGCGCTACGTCACAATCTGATGACGTCAAACCCGGAAGCAGGCGGCACCTGCCATGGCTTACCTGGGTGCTGCGTCAGGTTGTTGGCGAGGGCCGCGAGAGGCAACGGGGGCGTTTGGGATTTCCGGGCAGCTGAAACATGGTAGAAACACAGATGCCAAACGGACTGATGAAGCACGAGTTTTAAACAGTGCTCGTCCCTCCTCTTCTTTCTCGCTTAAGACAGGTTTGTCTTTGCTGCAAGCCACTCCGTTCATTTCAAAAGCAAGTCCAGAAAGATTTGGAGGTACTGTGAGAAGCAGTTACCCACAAACTGTGTAAGTCTTTGCCAGAAACCTCCTCCACACTCCCATTGCTATTTTAGGAGTCGTTCCAACCCTAGCCGCATTGGGCTAATTATGTGCCCTTGTGTTACTGTACCGTCTAAAAAGTAATTCCAGGGACATCTTCCCATGTAATTCTTACAATAACTTCGTGCTATAGGAATTTTTTCAGACTGTGCCCACTTCAGAAGTGCAGAAGCAGGTTCAGGCATGAAGTAAACTCATTGGGAACCAGGAGCGAAAGCAGGACTTGAATCCATAGAGGTGAGTCCTGAGATAGCCACCCCCATTCGCTTGCCCTCATCCGGATCCTCAGGACCTCTGCCCGTACTTGCTGACTTGTGAGCATCAAGTATTTCATATTTCCCACTCAAGGAATTGAACAGTGTATTCCGATTGATATTAGTGCGAGCCGATAGGGAGAGAAATCACTGTACCTGACAGGAAATGCACAAGAAATTCGGGTAGATGTACAAGATGACAACGAACGAAACACTCAGAGCTAAAGGCAATAGCCAGGGTCGTCTCAAGATGAGTGTCACCCTCCAACCCCTAGCTGCTTGGGGAATAACTCACATCTTCATATCGATAGGAAGGAGAGGAACTATACACTTTTCACCTTCAACGTATTTCCCAGTTATGGTTTCAAAGCTTTACTTCTTCAACGCCCATGTCAAGGGTGGGCACCGTGATGTATTCTGGGGAAACGAATATGAGCAAAAATAAGGTCTCTGTTCACCTTCGTTTCATCAAATGAAATGGAGTGTAGCCCAGTAACATTGTCTCTGACCAAAGCATTTTGAATTTTGATCCTACTGGAATCCAAGGGAACGCTTCGAAGCACTTACAAAATATTCTCATAAAGCACATTACAGTCCTGTTGCTAATCATTGATTTTTTTTTCATTTATTTTGTATTGCGGTAAAATATACAAAACAGAGAATTTCACATTTTAACGAACTTTTTTAATTCTTTATTTTTTAAATGTTTACTTATTCTTGAGAGACAGAAAGACAAGAGCATGAGCAGGGGAGGAGCAGAGAGAGACAGGGAGACACAGAATCCGAAGCAGACTCCAGACTCCGAGCCTTCAGCACAGAGCCCGACGTGGGACTCGAACCCATGAACCGTGAGATCATGATCCGAGCCGAAGTCAGACGCTCAACCGACTGAGCCACCCACGTGCCCCACATTTTAAACAATTTTCAGCGTGCACTTCTGTGGCTGTAAGTACACTCGATCCCCACCATCTCTCTTTCATCTTCCCCAACTGAAAATCTATACTCATTAAACACTAATTGCCTATTGTCCCCTCCATCCAGCCCCTCGAAATCACCGTTTTACCTTCTGTCCCTCCAAATTTAGGTAGCATAGCTACCACATGGGAGTAGAGTGAGTAGACGAGTAGAGTGACACAACATTCGTCATGTTGTGCCTGGCTTATTTCACTTAACATAATGTCCTCAAGTTCCATCCGTGTTGGGCCATGTGTCAGAATTTCTTTCCATTTAAGGCTGGCGAATGTTTCACAGTTTGTTTACCCATTTATCCACTGATGGACACTATGTCGCCTCCACCTTTTGGTCCTTGTAAATAATGCTGCTATTAACATGGGTTATTTGTATGTTTTAGATAACAGTCCTTCATCAGATACGGCTTTTGCAAATATCCGCCCCCGGTCAAATGGCTTGTATTTTCCCTTTTTTTTGACAAGGTCTTTCACAGAACAGAAATGTTTAGTATTAAGAAAATCCAGCTTATCAATTCTTTCTTTCATGAGTAGGGCCTTTGGGGTTAAATCTAAAAAGTCATCACCGAATCCAGGGTCATCTAGATCTCTTCAAATCCACAATCCTTGGTTTAGGTTTTTCCCCCCTATTATTTTCATCTTTCTGCCAACATTGAATTTAGTCTGTTCTTTTTCTCGCTCTGTTACTGTTCCTAAGAATAGGTGACGGCATGTTTCTCTCAAGTTCACGTGAAACATTCTTCGGATAGGCCATATATGTCAGGTCACAAAACCCATCTTAATAAATGTAAAAACACCGAATCATACAAAGTATCTTTTCTAACCACAGTGGGTGAAACCGGAAATTAACAGCAGAAGGAAAACCGGCAAATTCACAAACACGTGGCAATTAAACGACAGGCTGTTAAACAACCAATGGCTCAAAGAAGAAATTAGAAAGGAAATTAGGAAATATCTTGGTGCAAATGCACATGAAAATACAGTATACCAAAGTTTGCGAGATGCAGCGAAATCAGTGCTGAGCAGGAAATTTATGGGCTTTAGTGCTTCCTTTTTAAAAAAGGACTTAGGGGCACCTGGGTGGCTCAGTTCACGATCTTGTGGCTCGTGAATGCGAACCCCGCCTCGGGCTCGCTGCGGTCTGCCTGTCGTTGCAGAGCCCACTCCAGATCCTCTGTTCCCTTCTCTCTGCCCCTTCCCCACTTGCTCTCTCCCCAAAATAAATAAATATTAGAAAAACATTTTTCAAATACATTTTTAAAAGACTTAAATCAACAACTTAACTTTACACTCCCTTTTGATTACTAGCTGCATGAAATACCTTTTTCCATCTTTTTACTGTCAATCTCTGCATGTGCTTATATCTTAAAATTCCTCCCTTTGGGGCGCCTGGGTGGCTCCCTCGGTCGAGCTTCCGACTTCCGCTCAGGTCGTGATCTCGCGGTCTGTGAGTTCGAGCCCCGCGTCGGGCTCTGCGCTGACAGCTCGGAGCCTGGAGCCTGCTTCGGATTCTGTCTCCCTCTCTCTCTGCCCCAACTCACTCGCATTCTGTCTCTGTCTCTCTCAAAAATAAATAAACATCTAAGCAAATTAAAAAATAAAATAAAACTGCTCCCTTTTAGGCAACATATACTTGGATTCTGTTTTTAATCCTTTCTGCCAATATATAGCTTTTGATTGGGGTGTGTATTTACATTTGAAGTAATTACTGGTGTAAGCATTTACTTCTAGCACTTTTTTTTTTTGTTTTCTGTACCTCTTAAAGCTTTTTTTGCCCCTCCTTTTCTCCATTATTGCCGACTTATCTTCAGTTCCTTTTTTTGTAGCGACACATTTTGATTGTTTTCTTATTTCCTTTTGTAGATATTCAATAGCTATTTTATTGTGGTTATATATAACCACATAGAACATCCTAAAATTATGATCATCTGTCTTAAATTGATACCAAAATTAATTTCAATTGCATACATAAGCTTCACTCTTTTATAACTCTGCTTCCTGCTTCCGCTTTATGTTATCGATGTCACAAATTACATCTTTAGATGTTGGATACCCACTTACATAGGTTTATAATTACTTTTCACGATTGTGCCTGTGTAAATCATGTAGAAAATAGCAAAGTGGAATTACAAACCAAAATTGCTATAATACTGTTTTGTTGTGTGTGTGTGTGTGTGTGTGTGTGTGTGTGTGTTTACATTTGCCCATGCATCTGCTTTTACCAGAAATCTTTATATTTTCACGTGGCTTTGAGTTACCATCTAGTGTCCTTTTATTTCAACTTAAGGATTCCTTTTAGTATTTCTTTTTAACGTTACTATTGGTGATGAACTCTTTCGGATTTTGTTTGGATATGTTTTCATTTCTCCCTTATTCTTTGTTTAAAAAAAAACACATTTATTTTGTTTTTTGAGAGAGATAGAGCATGGCCGGGGGAGGGGCAGAGAGACGAGGAGCACAGAATCTGAAGTGGGCTCTGTGCTAAAAGCAGAAAGCCTGATGTCGGGGCTCAAACTCACGAACCGTGAGATCAGGACCTGAGCCAAAGTTGGATGCTTAACCGACTGAGCCACCCAGGTGCCCCGTTTTTTTGTTTTTTGTTTTTGTTTGTTTGTTTGTTTGTTTTGTCCCTTATTATTGACAGACATCTTTGCTGGATGTGGAATTCTCAGTTGACAGTTCATTTCTTTCAGAAAATATAAAGATTTCTTTCAGAAAAGATAGAGTCTTTTTTTGAACCCCCCCCCAGTAAGTTTTTCAATTCAGTTATTGTCTTTAAAGTCTCAGAACCTGATAGTTTATTATTTCTATCTTTGTTGATATTCTCATTTTGTTTATATCTTTTCCCCGCATTCCTGTAGTTTTTGTCCATGTTTCTCTTTAGCTCTTTGAACATAGTTAAGATAGTTTTTTAAAAGTCTTTGTGTAGATGCTTCTTCAGGAATGATTACTGTGGATTTACTTTGTTTCTGTGAATTGGCCATGTTTTCTTGTTTCTTTGTATGCTTTTCGATACCTCGTGGAAAATCCGGCGTTTGAGAAAAATGCCCACCGCTTCTCATCTTTAAAGACCGACATAGAGGACCTTCACCATTTAGAGGCCCCCCCCCTCCTCCCCGAGTCTTAGGATCAGCTTAGGGTCTTTTCTGGGCATGCGTTCTTTTGTGGGTCTGTGTGTGTGCTTTTTAAATTTTTGGTTTTTATTTCCCAACTGCTTTTATTATTTATTTATTTATTTATAAAGTTTATTTATTTATTTTAAGAGGGGGGAGGGGCAGAACATAACACGGCTCGAACTCATGAATCATCGTGAGATCATGACCCGAGCCGAAAACCCAGAGTTGGATGTTACCCAGGCACCCCTTCCCAGCTGCTTTTAAATGTCTCAGTTTTCCAAGATGTCTCATTCTAGCTTCTCGTTGAGGCCTTAGAAGTTCCACTGTATTCCTCTACTTACAATCTCTTGCTCCCAGGCACCAACAGGTCTGCGGTCCCCCTGTAGTGTTCACGTGCTGAGATAGATACTCTCCATTGTCTTGTATGACTTCCAGACTGAGATCCAAAATTTTCTACTGTTCCTGTTGTAACAGGAATCGGTCTGCTATTTTTCAACCATGCCCCCACCAGGGAGGGGTGAAGCAAGAGTGAGCCAAAAGGCTGCAGAATTTCCCCCTGTTTTTATTTTGCTTTTTTCTTGATTGGACAATTACTTGGTTGGTATAGATCTTTCACTGGTTTATAGAGCTTCTATAAAGCTATTTTAGTCAAGCTATCATTGTTTGATAGTTCCATGTGGAAAAGAGGGTAGAAGTCTGGAATTTTCTAGTCCGCCATCTTGTTGATATCACGCACTAACAATTGATTTTTTTTAATTTTTTTAATTTTTTTTTTTTTTTTTGAGACAGAGAGAGACAGAGCATGAGCAGGGGAGAGGCAGAGAGAGAGGGAGACACAGAATCCGAAGCAGGCTCCAGGCTCTGAGCTGTCAGCACAGAGCCTGATGCGGGGCTTGAACTCACGGACTGTGAGATCATGACCTGAGCCGAAGTCAGACGCCCAACTGACTGAGCCACCCAGGTGCCCCAACAATTGATTTTTAAAATATGACAACCGGTAGAAATAATTAAAAGTATAGAGCCTCTCCACCTGTGAGACACTGACAAAAACAAACTCAAATAATGGAATGAATGCCACATGTATTATTAACTTTCAATTTTGTTACCTCCTATTCATGACATGCCAAATTTTCTTTTCTTTCCTTTTCCATTCATCATTAGTAACTTGAAAACCACCTCCTTTGTTTCCATACTTCAGGAAATAACTATTTTTCTAAGGTATGAACTTAGAATTGTCACTCACCTGACTTACTGTTTCAACCAGCTATGGTCATTTTTTTGTACGTATGTGTCAGATTGAGGTTTCCTGACTCTTTACCATTTCCCAACCCTGTTAGATTTTTACTGTGATAATTTTATACATATCTGGAGCGGGCGTTCACTCACTTCTCTCTTTTTTTCTTCCTCTTCTCTTTTTCCCTTTTGGGAAATACTGATGTTTCATTGATCAAAAATTTGTTCTGTCATTATGTGAACACTACAGAAATATGTTTATCTGGAGATAAACAATCAAGAACCTCCAAACAAAATGTAAATGTAAGCGTATGTGTTTTGTTCCATTGAGTATGTTGGCTTCTGGAGTTTCCTTTCTTCTCGCTAAAACTGTAAGTCAGATGAAAAAAATTAACTGTGACTTCAAACATTGGCATAGGTTGCTGGGTAACAAAATAAGCAGAAAAATGAGACACTCAGTTTTGGGGATGACTTCAAGAGTAAAGAGTTTTCTGAATTGTATCAGAAAATAGTTCATGTTATATTCTAAATAAGTAGATGACACTTTGGACAAATCGCAGTCAGTTCCTTTCAGTTTAACGACAATTTTTTCTCCTCTCTCTGATTTCACCATTATGTAAAAATAATAAAGATGTGATATTCTAGATAGTTCAAGAATGTAATTTATGAAGGTTTAAAATATTTACATTTGCTGCTTTGTTTTATAGATCAAATAAATTGTTATTATTGTCTCCACAAATACTTTTAAATTACTAATATATAAAATTTTGTGAACTAAATGAATTTCTAATGATGCGTATATTTTAAAAAGCATATTCTTGTGAATTTTTATGATGCCACAAATTATCAAGACTTAATGTGTTGGCTTAAATTATAAATTCCATGTCTTTAGTGAACTTTATGCCCTTAAATTCATATTAAATTGAGCTAATTAGTAAATATTCTTTGGCTATCTGAACAATTTCTAAGCAAGAAAAGTGCATAAAGCATTGGTCAGTAAACAGAATTTTTCATTTGCTCTTGTTCCTTATTTCTATAACAGCTATAAATTAATAGGATAAAGAAAGTCTTTGGATAGTATTAATATATATGTTCATTGTTACTTTAAAATTTTATAAGTAATATGAAATGTATTATGGTGATAAAAAGAACTAGACAGTTCTTGACTTCCTGGCTTCTAGTTTTCTCTGTAAGGAAAGAAGTTTTTGTTTTTGTTTTTGAGAAAGAGAGAGAAAGAGAGAGATAAAGAAAGAGAGAGAGAACATGGGGAGGGGCAAAGGGAGAGAGAGAATCTCAAGCAGTCTCCACACCCAGCGGAGCCCGACATGGGGCTTGGTCTCATGGCCGTGAGTCCAAATCAAGAGTTGGACGCATGACTGACTGAGCCACCCAGGCTCCCCAGAAAGAAGTTTTAATGGTTGATTCTAGTAAAGATAAATGGTTGAGTTTAGACTAGGTATCGTGGTTAGAGAGGAATGAACACATATGAGATCATGTATATAATTTATTTATTTATTAGAAAAGTGGTTACAGTTTTATTAAGATGATAAATTCAACATTCCTTGCACAGTGTTTTATTTAATATGCTTGTAAAGTTAATTAGATTTTAAAAATAAGATCAGAAGTTTCGCATTATCATGTAACTATACATTTATATAGGTATAAACACATTCGTATAATGCTATGTTAGGATTAGAAATAAAGGTGGTTTATGAGTCCTTTACTGGAAATTATTACATTAAAATATACAGAAAATAACTAAATCATAATAATGACTAAATAACTAAATCATCTTTTTAAAAGTTCCTTATTTAGGGAAAAATGTTAAGTTCCTAATAATTATTGTTGATTATTACTGTGTTTCCAAACTATTCGCTACAAACATTTCAAGATTTGTACATCTTGGCCATTGGCAGGAATGTGCTTATGCAACGGTCTCTGTTGCAAATTTATTTAACTTAATGGTCATATATCTATACGATGACTTCTCTCCCCTTGTAAGCATTTTACTTTTTATGCTAGCATAAATGAAAATCCACCCCAATCCCTCCCCCCCAAAAATCTTGGTTTGTGCTATGAAATGATGTTTCTGACTATTCTGTTATCTTTGAGAACAATTGTGGATGAAAATAAAAACTTGTATTTGCCTGTTTGTGCCTTTTCCTATTTATAGAGGCAAGAAGGGTATTATAAACAGTACAGAAAGGTGCCTTCCAGGTCTTTCTGTTTGCTAACGACTATTCCTTCTCTGGGTCCCTAACAACATGAGTTCAGTTTGACACTGTGTAGAACATATGCGTTTCCAAGTAGCTATTCCTTTATAATGAAGATCTCATCCTTTTGGCTATTGTTTAAGTACTGTGACTACCAGAAACTTGGTGACATGTGAAATATTCTTGATTTGCTGGATTTTAAGAAATACGAAAGGTTACTGATATTTTAGTCCTGTTAGTACTTGTGAAAATATCTCAGAAAGGATACATTTGATATTATGAAGTGTGATGGTAGGCATTAGACACAGGCAGGTTGTTGGCAATGGGAAAATTTAAACCCTTTAGGAGGGAACAAGTCAAGTAAGTGTGGTTTAGAAGGATGGTTGAGAGATGAGAGGTTTTGTGGGTGTGTGTGTGTGTGTGTGAGAGAGAGAGAGAGAGAGAGAGAGAGAGAGAGGCAGCTCAAATTGTCCCAAATAAGGGAAAGATAGGAAATGAACAACAATACTCTGCTTCTTAGTTAATTACTATTAACAAGCTAACCTGGTGCAGTCTTATAAGTTCTATTTTGTAAAGCTATGTGGTTCAGATAGGAATTACAGAGGGCTATCTTATTGTTGGGATATGATGGAAAAAAAGTGTGTTTCGATCTTGATTTCCCATCAGAATGAGGCTTATCTCATATGCTTACAGAAGGCGGTTATTTATTTATTTATTTTTAATGTTATTTATATTCAAGTTAGCTAACATACAGTGTAGTCCTGGCTTTAGGAGGAGAACCCAGCAATTCATTTCTTACGTAGGACACCCAGTGCTCATCCCGAAAAGTGTTCTCCTTAATGCCCATCACTCATTTAGCTCATCTCCCCACCCGCCTCCCTTCCAGCAACCCTCAGTTTGTTTTCTGTCTTTAAGAGTCTCTTCTGGTTTGCCTCCCTCTCTGTTTTTACCTCATTTTTCCTTCCCTTCCCCTGTGTTCATCTGTTGTGTTTCTCAAATTCCACATATGAGTGAAATCATATGATATTTTTCTCTGACCGACTTACTGTGGTTTTAAAGTCCATTGGCTGGTCCTTTGCCACTTCATTTTTACATAGGAGAAGATTAATCCCCCGACCAATGAGCTGAAACCCGTAGGGAAGGAGGTTGTGAAAGCTTTTGTTTACTCCGCAGTTTAGAGAGAAGACTTAAAAGTCTTCTCCCTCCTGAGACTTGACTTTATGCTAAGATGTACTCGACATCAATTTTTTAATACCTGGATTACGTTAGTTACTTGATGGGGTTCTGCAGGTGGGAGGGAGTAAAATGAGAAAATAGGTTTAATAGAGTTGTGTGAGGGTAAAGGAGTAGGAGAGAATGAGGGGGAAAAAAAGGATACTGAGGACATTACGTGTAAATTTTATTATAATTATCCCCAAGTCTTGACATATACATCATACAACATTAAACTTGAAAATACCAGATTCCTCGGCCACTTGGATGTTATTGTGAAATATCTGTGGGCAACTTGGTGAGTGTTTCCACGGCCGGTGTTTGAATGTATGCGATTTTTCGTTCGATCATTGACAGGGGAAGCTGGTATCACTTAATTGCTTTGCTTAAGGTCTCAGAATTGGTTCGCTGGGAACCAGGTCTCCTGATTTGGGGTCCTCTCATTTGCTTATCCCCAAATAGAGAAGAATCACGAGTTAGATAGTCTATGGTATGAATTTTCTGTTCCTGCATTGAAAAGATTAACAAATGGCGATATATTGGCAGCTGTTTACTATATACGTTAAATCTATAAAATATATATAATGTCAGGTCGAATGACAGATAATTCATTATCTCTCTAGCTGTGAAATTGACAGAGGGAATATCAAATGATACTAAGACATTGTTTATATAATTTAAGTGTTTGCCCCTTTTTAGTTGTACTATGGACATTCTGTCATCGCTCAGGAGTTTCTCTTGGGTATGCTGCCATATTTAACTACCTCTGTAACAATGTCATACTTTTTTTTTTTGAGAAAGAGAGAGAGAGAGAGACAAAGAGAGCAGGGAAGGAGCAGAGAGAGGGAGAGAGAGAATCCCAAGCAGGCCCCACACTGTCAGCACAGAGCCCCACGCGGGGCTTGAACTCACAAACCGTGAGATCATGACCCGAGCCGGTGAAGAGTTGGAGGCTTAACTGACTGAGCCACCTGGGCACCCCAACAATGTCATACATCTTAAGCTCAAAGTATAGCAGCTCCTGGTGTGTGGGACATGGGAGCCCATTTTGATTTGATTTTGAAGGAAAAGTATATGAGTGCAGAATGAAAACCCTAGTTTTCTCAAAATAATCCCTATCTTCAACCTGAACTATCAGCGAGACTCTCCTTAACAAATGAGTCAACATGACCACAGGAGGAAGGTACTTCATATCCAGAAAGCATTACAATATTTTTCATTGTATGACAATAAAATTCACCCTAGGTTTATATAATGTATCTCTAACGCATTCAGTGAAAGTTTAATGCAAACGCATTTGAATATGTGGTAAAAGTTGTCATAATGCTTGACGGTGTCATAGTCTCTGAAAAATTTCACCCAATATTCCTTCTTTATCATTTAGGTTTATTTTTTGATTTTTGATTTTTTTCTATTTATTTTTGAGAGAGAGAGAGAGAGAGAGCGAGCAGGGGAGGGACAGAGAGAGAGAGAGGGAGACACAGAATCTGAAACAGGCTTCGGGCCCCAAGTTGTCAGCAGAGTCCAACGAGGAGCTCGAACTCACCAACCACGAGATCATGATCTGAGCTGAAGTCAGAGGCTTAACCCACTGAGCCCCCCAGGCACCCCTTCATTTAGGTTTAGATTCAGGTGTAGCTGAGATCCAAAATAATAACTTAGCAAAAATAAAATAGTTGATTAAGAGGCAGGCAGTCCAGGGGCGCCTGGGTGGCTCAGTCAGTTACGCGTCCGTCTTCAGCTCGGGTCATGATCTCACTGTCCGTGAGTCCGAGCCCCACGTCGGGCTCTGTGCTGACAGCTCGGAGCCTGGAGCCTGTTTCGGATTCTGTGTCTCCCTCTCTCTCTGCCCCTCCCCTGCTCATGCTCTGTCTCTCTGTGTCTCAAAAATAAATAAAAACATTAAAAAGAAATTTTAAAAAAGAGGCAGGCAGTCCAGCATGAGTAGGGGATTCATAAATGTCATGGGAACCCAAGTTTTTTATATTCTGTTGATTTGTCATCTTCAATATATATTTTCTACATTATGATCCAAGATGGTTGCCGAACTGCTCTGATTTACCAGGCTGGTGGAAAAGGTGTGGCAAGACATGCGTCCTCTCTTTTAAAGACATTTTCCCAGGGGCACCTGGGTGACTCAGTTCGTTGAGAGTCCAACTTCGGCTCATGTCATGATTTTGTGGTTCGTGAGTTCGAGCCTCGCATTGGGCTGGCCATGCTAAAGCTACTGTCAGCGTGGAACCTGCTTTGGATCCTCTGTCCTCCCCCCCTCCCCCCCCCCCCGCTCATGCGTGTGCTCTCACTCTCTCTCTGTCTCTGTCTCTCTCTCTCTCTCCTTCTCTCAAAAATAAACGTTTAAAAAAAAAAAGACATTTTCCAGAAGTTACACGTGTTACTGCCACTTTCATTTTACTGGCCAGAATGTGGATACATGGCCAAATTTAGCTGCAAAGGTGGCTAAAAAATATAGTATTTATGTTGGCTACCAATATACTCAACCAAAATTTATGATTATGTTACTAAAGAGAGGGAGAAGAGCTATCAAAGGATGTCTCTCAGTCTCTGAAGAACCTTCTAGAAGAGGGGATTTAGATTTTGTTTCAAGGTACCAACCCATCCTTGTACCCATGAGCCACAAATGAACTCCATCATATGTGAGGACTTGGCTGATATTTGAAGACCAGGTAAAATGAAGGGGAGAATAGCAATCTGACTTGTTCAGAATACCACCCATCCACTTTGCCTTCATTGTCTAGAAATGGCTCTTCCTTCTCTATCGTTCTCCTGGAACAAGGCCACGTGACTGGAACCTACTGCATTAACTATTTTGATTTTTTGAAGTTATTTATTTTATGGTGAGAGAGAGAGAGAGAGGCAGAGAGAACCCCAAGCAGGCTCTGCACCGTCAGCAGAGGGCCTGACTCGGGGCTCGAACTCATGACCTGTGAGACTGTGACCTGAGCCCAAATCAAGAGTTGGACGCTGAACCAGCTGAAGCACCCAGGCGCCCCTGATTTTTTTCCTTACTAATATATATAATTCTGTGCTCACTGCTATAAAAGCAGAACATTCATTTGATGAAATTAAGACATACTTTAGAGAAACTAATTTAAACGGATACAAAAATGAACTAAGAAACATACGCTGAATTTTTCCTTTCTGATCATGCATTTTCTAATCACACATTTCATCAACAGAGGGCATTGTAGATTCATTTCATTTTTTGGTTGCTCTATACTTTTCAATCACAGCTTCTTTTCATTTGGAAATGCACCATAATATCCAGGGTCAAATAAATAGGTGGAATGTGGTATTTGCGAAATATCCCGCAGATCATTGAGCTATGACACCGTAATCCAGAAGTCACTACATAAAAATTACCAGAATATATTTTGCTAAGTCATGGTTTTGAAAATTAATCATATTTGAGTTAAAAGTATTAGACCACCCCTGTTGTTCTAATATAGGCAAAATAAAAAGATTACATAATCTGAGCGACGATGCTGAAATTTGGTATTTAATTTTCAGTGACATCGTTTTACTTTAAGTGACATTTAGAGCTTATTGTGAGTGACCTTTAGATCTGTAATATGTTCTGGAAAGTATTAAGGGACTTGGAAGAGAAATTGCTTTTAGCTTTTTTACTAAGAGAATGAGCTACACGTCTATCTCGAATTGAGAGTAATGATTCATTATGTCTATCGCCGAAACGTTGAAATGCCCACTTGAAAATTTTCTTAATAATTTGCAGCCTCGTTATAACTTGTAGTGTTAGAAAAGTGTGGACATTTTTGATAATTGTTCTTAATATCAGTGGGGGATTTAAGTACAACACACTATCTTTCTAGTCACACCTATGCTTCAGTTGTCTAAAATAGACCAGTTTTTTTGAGGTGTGTGTGTGTGCGTGTGTGTGTGTGTGTGTGTGTATGTGTGTGTTAAGTGATACTCTAGAAGAGCTTTATTGAGCAAAATACAGAATAAATCAGAAAAAAAGAAACTTTCCAAACAATACTATAATAGGTAAGAGGATACTGTTTGTTACATTTATTCAGCAAACATTTACTGAATATCTACTCTATGCCAGGGACCATTCTAGACAGTAGAAATCCGGTCATGAACAAAACAGACAAAAATCCTTCTTGCAGCTTATATTCTATTGGGAAGCTATATTCCAAATCCCAGGCTCATTATTTATGTTTTCTTTTCATATTTTTGTGGAATAGCCAGTCGTTTTGTTAAAAAAAAAAAATCACATCCTGGTAAAAGAGAGAAGTCTCCTGAACACATTTTTTGAAGCTAATCTAACCCTGATACAAAATCTTACCAGATATATAGCACATAGAAATTAAAGACCGATTTACTTAAAAAAAAAAAACTAACATAAAGCACTAGGCCAACAAAATATGGACAGTATTAAAAAGAAAATACTATCATCAAGTACAGTTTATTCCTGAAGGTCAGGGTGACAACATCAGGAAATCTCTTACTATGTCATATCCATCGGGCAAAAGAAAACTAAGTTACTAAACTATCTCAATATATGGCCCAAAGGGGCATTTGCTAAATTTCAACGCCCATTTCTGGAGTAACACAGTGACATACTAGAGGCTTTATACTAAAAAAATAAGAACAAGACAAGTATGCTTCATCATTACAATTGTTTAGTAATGGCATAGAAATTCCAGTGAATGCAGTTAGAAATATGTGCGGAGAAAATCTAGAAGATTCTGCATTAAAACTCTTAAAGCTCATGAGAGAGTTTAGTCAAATGCTTGAATACAAAGGAAATGAACAGACTGAAGAGCTTTCTCACATATTGCTAATAACTAGTTAGAAAATATAGTAGGGACAGAAAACCACTTAAAATGGCAACATCATATGCAAAATAACCAGAAACAAACAATTAAAAGTTGGCTGGAGAGAATTACAAAACTGCACTGGGAAAGATACAAGATTTATGTAAACGTGGAAGAATAACATGTTCCTGGATAGGAAGACTAAACAGTATAAACACGCCAAGTTTTCCAAAATTCAGATGTAAGTTTATTGTAATTCAGATCAAAATCCCAATAGGATTTTTGAAACTTGAGAAAAGGATTTTAACACTCATCTGGAAGTTTTAAAACATGAGACAGCCAAGAAAGTTTTGAACAACAAAAATAAAGAAAGGATATTTGCTTACATAAAAATGTATCAAAGAAACACTTTGAAAACAACGTGATGTTCGAACGGGAAGATGTCGACAAGGAAAGAGAACTGGGAAACTCTGAACAAAGATGAATATTTTGATAGAAAATTGATACGGACGTAAAAAAGAAGAGAAACAATTGACCAAAATTTTGTAATAATAGTAATGCCCAACCTAATTGGCAATCAAAGAAACAAAAATTAAAATGAGGTATATATGTTTGACCAATATTTTTAAGATACCAATCCTCAGTGATGAGTGTGGCTACTCACTTTACTGACATGAATGCAAATTAACCCAAATGTTCTGAAAGGCAATATGGCAAAATATGTATCAAAAGCCTTAAAATATTAATATAATTGTAATTCCACACCAGAAATCTATCCTAAGAAGCTATTTAGGGGTGCCTAGTTGGCTCGGTTGGTAGAGCATGTAACTCTTGATCTCACGGTTGTGAGTTTGAGCCCCATGTTGGGTGCAGAGATCACTTAAAATAAAAGCTTTTTTAAAAAACTAGACTATTCAGAGATGGGGCCAAAGATGCACATCAGAAATGGCCTCCGTTTCTTGTTTATAAGAAATAAATAGTGAATAATAGTAGTGATATAATAGTGAATAAATAAGTAGTGAAAAAATTGGAAGGAATTGAAATGTCTATATATCAAATGCCCCCATGCTTACTATATGATGTTACATGAAGAAATTAGTAGGTAAAACTTCATGATCCCGATTTGGTACACACACACACACACACACACACACACACACAAACACACACAGGATAGACAATAAGAACCCAAGGGAGAAAAACAGAGGGACTCTAAGAAATGTGTTACAAGCTTAACAATGGTAAACTCTGGATGATGGGATTAGGAGACATTTTATGTTCTTTCCAATAATCTGGACCCTGAAAACCCACCACCCAGTTTCTTTTGTTTTTAGTGTTTATTATTTTGAGAGAGTGTGAGCGGGGGAGGGGCAGAGAGAGAGAAAGAGAGGAACCCAAGCAGGTTCCCAGCTGTTAGCCTAGACCCCGATGAGGGGCTGGAAACCAAGAACTGTGAGATCACAACCCGAGCCACATCAAGAGTCAGACGCTTAAACCGACTGAGCCACCCAGGCGCCTCCACTTTCACAGATACTAAGATTTTGCCATATCTGCTTGAGTCTTTTTGTTTTAAACATTTATTTATTGTTGAGAGACAGAGAGAGGCAGAGCATGAGCAGGGGAGGGGCGGAGAGAGAGGGAGACACAGAATCCAAAGCAGGCTCCAGGCTCCGAGCTGTCATCACAGAGCCCTACGCGGGGCTCAACCCCACTAACCGCGAGATCATGACCTGAGCCGAAGTTGGACCCTTAACCCATTGAGCCACCCAGGTGCCCCTTGAGTCTTTTTTAAAGAATAAAGCTTACAGATGCAGTTGCAGCCCAGTTTTTACCCTGAACCTATTCCAATATGCTTTCCTTTCCTAGAATAACCACTATCTTAAAGTTAGTTGCTTCCATGTCTCATTTTATGTTAATACAGCAAAATGTTCCCATATACCATTTATAGTGTACTACTGTTGTGAAAATTAATAAAGCTAACCTAATTCAAAATGGAGTTGGGAAGCAATGAAAGAAGGTTTCTCACTCCTATACCATTCCGCACAACTTTCTTTACGTACCCAGCAGGAAGAAGAAAGATTTTCTCTTTGCCTAGCAACAAGGTAGCTAATGAGAAATCACCACAACCCTGAACTTTCCATCTCCTCCAATGAGCTTTTGTTCAAAATAACCCCTCAACCTCCACCTTTACTCTATGAAAACAAGCTCTCCTCCTTAGCTCTTTGAACTTGACTATGGTTTGCCTTAATGTGCATGCCCAGGACAGCAATTCCTCTGTTATTGCCAAATGAACTCACTTTTGCCAGTTCAATAACTGCCTATTTTCTTTTTAAGATTGATACTCTGTTGTGTGGTTCTTAAAACTTACAACAAACATTTTACTATTATATATGAATTCTTTCGTAACTTGCTTTATTACTCATTTTGATTAGGGATGGATCCATATTGGCCTCGTTCATTTATTTTACTGTTGAATAGAATTCCACTACGTAAATAAATTTCTTTCCAGAATTGTTTCAACAACTGCATTCCAACTGCCCAGCATTTGAGAGAACCTGTTTTTCTACACCCTTGCCTAAATTTACGCTGTCGTATTTAGAGTTTTGTCAACTTGTTGGCTGTGAAAGATATTTATTTAAATTTGTATTTCTTGATTATTATTGAGATTGAACATCCTTTCATATGTTTATTGATTCTTCATATTTCTGCTCTGTGAATTATTTGTCCACATTCTTTGACCACCTTTTCACTGCTTTTTTCGAAAAACAAATACATAGGAGTTCTTTATGGATTCTTGATCCCCTATGTAATTTTGGCTTATATGTATTGGAAATGTCTTCTCCCAGTCATACATTCTAATTTACCCTTGCCTTTGATCATACAGAAAAATGTAAATTATTACATATTCAAATTTTGGTCTTTTACTTTATACTTTTAGCTTTGGTTTCTTGTATTAGAAAGCCATTGACATCTCCAAGTCATAAAGATATTCTCCTACATTTTGTCTAAAAGTTTTGTTATTTTCCATATTTCAGTCTTCCTCCCCTCCTTTCTTCCTTCCTTTCTTCCTTCCTCCCTTCCTTCCTCCCTCCCTTCTTTCCTCCCTTCCTTCCTTCCTTCCTTCCTTCCTTCCTTCCTTCTTTCCTTCCTTCTTCCAAGGTTTTATTTAAATCCAAGCTAGTTAACATACAATGTAGCACATTTAGGTCTTTAAATCCATCTGGAATTGGTTTTTATTATTAGGTGATGTAGAGATCCAATTTTTTTTTCTTCCTATATATACTCAATTGATACCAAGGCAATTTATTTTTTTTTAATTTTTTTAATGTTTATTTATTTATTTTTTATAACAGAGAGAGACAGAGCATGAACAGGGAAGAGTCAGAGAGAGGGAGACACAGAATCCGAAGCAGGCTCCAGGCTCTGAGCTGTCAGCACAGAGCCCGACGCGGGGCTTAAACTCACGAACCACGAGATCATGACCTGAGCCGAAGTCAGGCGCTCAACCGACTGAGCCACCCAGGCGCCCCGATACCAAGGCAATTTATTAAAACCTTATACTCTTCTAACTAATTTTAATGTCATCTCTATTACATACTAAATTGTACATGCACATACATTTGGCTTCATTCGGTTTCATTAGTCTAATCTCTTCATTTTGCCAATATCACACTATTTAATTACTGTAACTTTATAGCAAATTCCTATATGTAGTATTTTTGTGATTATCCAATTACAATATATATAACCATTTCCTTTATGATTTCTTTGAATCATCCATTAAGAAAAAATGTAAATTCTATTTTTTTATTTTTACAAATCTGGTTTTTAAAGAGCATTCTGTGCTTTTTTTCATGGTTTTTATTTATTTTGAGAGAGAGACAGAGAGCGAGCAGGGGAGGGGCAGAGAGAGAGGGAGACACAGAATCCCAAGCAGGTTCCAGGTACAGAACCCAATGCGGGCCTTGAACTCACGAACTGCGAGATATGACCTGAGCCGAAGTCAGACGCTTAACAGACTGAGCCACCCAGGCGCCCCTTTAAAGGAAACTTTTCATTTTATTTATTAATTTTTAAGTTTTTACTTATTTATTTTTTGAGAGAAGGAGAGTGAGAGAGTGAGCACGAGTGGGGGAGGGGCAGAAAAAGGAGAGAGGGAATCCCAACCAGGCTCTTTGCTCTCAGCACACAGCCTGATGGGGAGCTCGAACCCATGAACTGTAAGATCATGACCTGAGCCAAAACCAAGAGTCAGATGCTTAACTGACTGAGCTACCCAGGTACTCTCTTCTATTACCATTCTGAGGGAAGTGTAGAAATCTTACCTCATTTGAGGTGCCTGGGTGGCTCAGTCAGTTGAACATCCAACTTCAGTTTGGTCGTGATCTTGAGGTCCGTGAGTTTGAGCCCCGCGTCGTGCTCTGTGCTGACAGCTCAGAGCCTGGAGCCTGCTTCGGATTCTGTGTCTGCCACTCTTTCTGCCCCTCCCCTACTCATGCTCTGTCTCTCTCACTCTCAAAAATGAATAAATGTTAAAAAAAATTTTAAATAAAAAAGAAATCTCACCTCACTTTATGTCCCAGTTCTGTCCCCATTTTATAATATAGTTGTCTTAAATATTTCTACTGCGTACATTTAGTTTTTTGTTTTTAATGTTTGTTTATGAGTGAGAGAGAGAGAGAGAGAGCACCAGCCAGGGAGAGGAAGAGAGAAAGAGAGAGAGGGACAGAGGGTCTGAAGCGGGCTTTGTGCTGACAGCAGAGAGCTTGATGTGGGGCTTGAACTCACAAACTGTGATATCATGACCTGAGCCGAAGTCAGATGCTTAACCCGCTGAGCCACCCAGACACCCTTCTACTCCATACATTTAAAACCACATCAGACAGTGGTATACCTTTCTTAAGCCAGCAAATGTAATTTGGAAAACTCAGAAAAAAAGCCCGTTGTATTTACCCATACTTTCGCTTGCCACATTCTTTCTCCTTTCTTGGCATTTCCAAGTTCTCCCTTTTATCACTTCCTTTTTGTTTAGAGAACTTCTTTGGCCATTCTTTT
This sequence comes from Acinonyx jubatus, assembly GCF_027475565.1. Taxonomy (NCBI): domain Eukaryota; kingdom Metazoa; phylum Chordata; class Mammalia; order Carnivora; family Felidae; genus Acinonyx; species Acinonyx jubatus. The sequence goes on from NC_069389.1 coordinate 92,578,161, forward strand.
AGGGTGTGTTTCTTAGCAACAAATTCTCTTAGTTTGTCTTTCATCTGAGAATGCTGGATTTTCTCTTTATTCCTGAAGGGTACTTTTGGTGGGTATACATTCAAGGGGATGCCAATTTTTCCATTCAGATAATTCTAACATCTCTCTCGTCTGGACATTGACATCTACTGATTGATTGCCTTTTCTCATTCTGTTTGAGATCTGATTGTCTATTGACAATCTGATTGTTTGAATGATTGTCTATTGAAAGCTGGATATTTCCATATTATCTCATGAGACTCTGGATCTTGTTGAAATCTTCATGTTTTGTTTGGTTTTGCTTGCTTACGTTCTCTTCTTTTCTGACACTACTCAGAATGAGCTGCCTCATTCCCGCAAGGTGGAGGAGAAATAAAGGTTCCCAGCTTGGTTTCCACTGACACCAGAGTTTTGGAGTGGGGCGAACTCATTTCTGTTGGAAAGAAATGGACTTCCAGCTCTCCATGTGGTCTCCACGGATACCATGGGTGGGGGAGGGGGGTCACTCCCCCCCCCCCCGCCCCGTGGTATCCTCTGATCCCCAGGGGGGTGGGGCTCATTACCAAGCAGCGGGGATGAAAGTTCCTGCTTTTAATTTGGCTTCCTCTGAACCACCTAATAATCGGGGCTGTTAGAGAACCTTGTTGCAGCTTTGTGAGAGTGGATGTCTAAGTTGCCCCTTTGGCTTTTCTTTCATGGGTAGGAGTCAGGTTACAGCTCTTTCTGTGCTGAGTGCAGTGGACTGGTTTTTGTCTTGTTAAGCTCTCCCCTTCCTGGTTCTTTGGCTAGAGAGGATAAGTCTTGTTGAAGCTTGCTTTTTTTTTTTTTTCTTTTTCTTTTTTTTTGTCTTCTCCTGTTGCTATTCGTGGGATGAAGATATATTTTCTTCAGACAGTTCCCTGTCTGGGAACTCACCAATGTATCATTCCTTGGTCCCAAAAGTCCATAGTTGATTTGCTTTCTTTTCCACCTTGCAGAGTCTTTCTACGTCTGTTTTTTATATATAACGCCCAGTATTTTCGGTTTTACTTAGCAGGAAGAATAGGGAAAACACATCTCCATCTTCCAGGAAGTAGAAGTCCAGCTTGTTGTTTGTTTGTTTTCGGTGGGGTCCACACCTAGCATGGAGCCCAATGTGGGGCGTGAACTCACGTCTCGGAAATCAAGACCTGAGCTGAGGTCAAGAGTGGGAAGCTTAAGCAACAGAGCCACCCAGGCGCCGCCCCCCTCCCCCAACTTGTTTTTAAACTTCCCCAAAGCGTTCCTTGTAGTATACATTCCACAAGCAATGCCTCTTCAGCCCTACTCACATATATGCCCACTTCTTCGTTCATCATTGCCTTTTGCGTTTCCATTACTTCCTTCAAGGTTCAGCCTTTTCCTCATTTTAGTATAGTCTTGGGTCACACTTTCAGTAAGCATTCATGAGTGGTAAACTCTTCCAATGTTTGTCTGAAAATGTCTTTTTTCACATTCACTCTAGGTAGGCGTTGTTGGTATGAAATCTGTTGCCCGCGTGATCGCCATTTTATTGGGGGGGGGCAGACTATAGATCTTTCCTCGGATTACTTGTAGTCTTTTTCTTTGCATTTGTCATTCAATAGCTTTCTTCCCGTGTTTCCACATGCCACTTTACTTTTTTAACTTCACTTATTTATTTTTGAGAGAGAGAGCACATAAGTGGGGAGGGGCAGAGGAAGAGGGAGAGAAAGAGAGGATCGTAAGCATTTTTTAGAATATTTACTTATCTATTTTGAGAGAGAGAGTGCACAAGCAGGGGAGGGGCAGAGGGAGAGACAGAGAGAGAGAGAGAGGGAGAGAGAGAGAGAGAGAATCCCATGCAGGCTTTGTGCCAAAATCAAGAGTGGGATGCTGAAGCAACCGAGCCACCCAGGCACCCCTCCAACATGTCACTTTAATTCGATTTATCTTGATGGCAGCTTTGCTCTTTCAATCTAAGTATTCATGTCTTCCTTAAATTCTCCTCTTTTTTCACTATTGTTCCTCTCCACTTCCTATTTCCTTCCTTTGGAATGCTTGTTAGATATGTCATTCACACTTCTATGTTTCTTAATCTCTCCGTAAGATTTTCTACCTAAATTCTGAATCAGCTTAGTTTTTTAATTCTGTGACCTTACTTTCATGTCTAGAATTTTTATTGGATGATTCTGATGCCTTTTTTTTTTACTCCCCCACTCCCACCCCCGTGGCTCTATTCCCTTTAATATCATTAATCATTTTAAATATATTTATTTTTAGGGTTCTTTTTTTTGGTATTGTTCTTTTATCCCTGATTTACTGTGTGCTATATATGCAGAACTGCTTAAGGATAGGTTACCTATGGGGCGCTTGGGTGGCTCAGTTGGTTAAGCATCAGACTCTTGATTTCGGCTCAGGTCATGATCTCGGGTTCATGAGATTGAACCCCAGGTCAGGCTCTGTGCTGGCATCGCGGAGCCTGCTTTGGGATTCTCTGTCTCTGTCTCTGTCTCTGTCTCTCTCTCTCTCTCTCTGTCCTTCCCCTCCTCTCAAAAGTAAATAAATATTGTTTAAAAAAAGGATAGGTTGTATACTTCTGTGATTTGTATGATGTGTCTACTATTCGAGTGTGCACACACACATTCCTGCCTCCTATTGAGGCAGGATTTTTTTTTCCTGTAGGAGTCCCTGGCTCCCTAGTTTCTGAAGATAGCTCTAAAAATAATTTTTGCGTTTGCATCTGCTAGAGACGGGAGGGATTTCACATAACGGGAAACAGTTTTCCTTCCCCTTCTTCAGGGACTCTGGGATGGAAACTGTGTAGAGGTCTGGAGATTCTCAGTGTGTTGGGGGATGATTTGGGGCAAGGACTCCCCAGAAGCTGAGGGACTCTCTTTTCCTCTTGCTCTTGAGGGGGCTGGTGGCCTAGGGGGCCCTTACTCCTTGGAGGCCCTGTGGACTATCAGGTTCACCACCTGGTTCCTGTAGCCAAAATTCATTGTCATACGAGGAAATGAGCTTGACAAAGTAGTCATTGGAGGCAATGCAAACCCCAGTGTCGAAGATGGAAGAGTGGGTGTCACTGTTAAAGTCACAGGAGACAACCTGGTCTTCAGTATAGCCTAGGATGCCCTTGAAGGCGCCCTCCAATGCCTGCTTCACCACCTTCTTGATGTCGCTGAAGTTTGCAGCTCCAGGTGGCAAGTGAGATCCACAACTGACACGTTGGGGGTGGGGACACAGAAAGTCATGCCAATGAGCTTCCCATTTAGCTCAGAGATGATCTTGCCTAGAGCCTTGGTGGTGCCAGTAGAAGCAGGGATGATGTTCTGGGTGGCTCCTCAGACATCATGCCACAGTTTCCCAGAGGGGCCATCCACGGTCTTCTGGGGTACAGTGATGTCATGGACTGTGGTCCATGATGCCAAAGTCATCATGGATGATGCTGGCCAGAGGGCCCAAGCGCTTGGTGGTATAGGAGGCATTGCTGACAATCTTCAGGGAGCTGTCATACTTCTCATGGTTCATGCCCATCACAAACATCAACAGAAGGGGCAGAGATGATGACCCTCTTGGCCCCATCCTTCAAGTGAGCCCTAGCCTTCTCCCTGGTGGTGAAGACCCCAGTGGACTCCACAACATACTCAGCACCAGCGTCACCCCATTTGACGTTGATGGGATCTAGCCGCTAGAAGATGGAGGTAGGCTTTCCATTGATGACGAGTCTCCTGTTCTCAGCCTTGACTGTGCCGTGAGTAGAATCATATTGGAGAATATAGACCATGTAATTGAGGTCAATGAAGGGGTCATTGATGGGGACAATATCCACTTTGCCAGAGTTAAAAGCAGCCCTGGCGACCAGGTGCCCAATATGGCCAAATCGGTTTAGTCCAACCTTTGCCATCGCGTCTCGGGACGAGCTGGCACCACTCCAGAAAATGTGGCTTCTGTTGTACAGGGAGAAGCAGAGAGCTTGAGTTCTTTTTATACTTCTGTCAGCTGGGAACTTTTCTTTCAAGATCCATTACGATTATTAAAATAGCTATATTTTTATTCAGGGTTTTTATGTCCTTGGAACAGAGTTTGGTGTTAGGTCAGTTTGCTATGCTGACGAAGCTACTGCATACGTTACTTTTTGTAGTTTAAGAGGCCACTGTTCTCAAGTATTTCAGATAACGATGATTCCATGCAACACTGGGAAGGTATGTTTGGTAGGCGTTTCTTCTTGCTTTAATGATCATTTACTAGGAGATGTGTCTGTTTTACCATTTCACAGAAAATAAAAGGAGCCCTTTCTGATTCAGTCTGAAACATAGGAACCTACAAATGTAGACTCCACTACAAACACTGCAGATAAACCTTATGGCTTTTAGGGATCTAATATTCAGACCAACAGAGGGCATGTTTGGCTACATTCCTCATATCACTTTTCTATAATGAACAAATGTCACATAGCATGTGTATCTTTGTTTGAGTGAGATAACCTGTGATTTGCTTTCACATTTCTCAAGCGTAGGCCATTTATTTTCCCCGGGGGGAGCTAATTTAGTTCAAATTACGCCTGGCCGGCCGCCTGGGTGGCTCAGTTGGTTGGGCATCCGACTCTGCATTTCAGCTCAGGTCATGATCTCACAGTACACGTGTTCGAGCGCTGCATTGGGCTCTGTGCGGACAGCGCGGAGCCTGCTTGGGATTCCCTCTCTCCCTCTCTCTCTCTGCCCCTCTGCTTTCTCTCTCTCTCTCAAAACAAACAAACAAACAAACAAACAAACAAACTTTCTGAGATTGTTCATCTCCACTCAATGGCCTGGAGATTTAAAATCATTGGTGTGTCAAACCAGGCACCCTTGCAAGTTGGAGAAATCAAAGAAGCAAGCAAATAGAGTGAGACACTGGACAGAATGCCCGGGGTAAGTCACAGAAAGGAGGCCCGGTATGGGTGATTCGTTCATCAAAAGATTGTGAATTCTTTTTTTTAGTTTTTTGTTGTTGTTGTTGTTGTTTATCTATTCTTGAGAGAGAGAGAGAGACAGAGTGCAAGTGGGGAAGGGAAAGAGAGAGAGGGAGACGCAGAATCCCAAGCAGGCTCCAGGCTCTGAGCGGTCAGCACGGAACCTGATGCGGGGCTCGAACTCATAAGCTGGGAGATCATGACCTGAGCTGAAGTCGGACGCTTAACCAACTGAGCCACCCAGGCGCCCCAAAGGATTTTGGATTCTGTCTCTTGAGGTGCGAGGATGAGGGCGAGCCCGCCGTTCCCGTTGTTTGGAAAGCACGGTCTCTACAAAATATCAGATCATGCTTCACACGCACTAAGTTCTACAGGTCTGACATGATTCAGCGGTCCTCCATGAGAGCCTGCTCTGGATAGCAGAGGAGAAGCTGAACCCGACAAAGGTAGAGCGAAGGCCCTGACCCAAGTCACATAATCAACTTGAAAGGAACTGCTGTCCTCCTGTTTCCCCGTGAATGTAGCCTTGTAATCATAGGAGAACAGAGCGAATGTGAAAAGTGGTTTAAAATATGGGTATTTTCAACTTCAGAGAAAAACCCATTTCAACAAAATTACAGTCATTTCACTTGAAAGAATATTCCTGCTTAGGATTATTACTGAATTTTGCACATGCGATAAGGTGCTAATTCTTAGGTTTCGCTTTATTTATTCAGGTTTAAGAAATGGCGGTGGCTGGCTGAATGCAGAGAAGTAGGAGCCACACCATAAGACGAACTAGATTTTTTTCGTCCCATTACATCCTATTTATTTCTTGGTCGCTTTCAGTCCGAAAGCTGATAATGGGGACTATTATTCTGGCCTGTATTTGAAGATCAGCCTATAGCTTGGCATCCTACCGTTGTTAGTGCTCCTTGAATTTTATTCCAAATTATATTGTACACATTCAGCAGAGAGGATATTAAAATTACACGCGGAGGAGAGCAGTCAAGCTTTAAATACATACATACATACATAAATAATGAAATTCTACAAATTGATAAGAAAATCTGGTGAAATTAAATGTTGGGCAAAAATTCATAACACTCCACAAACAGTAACAAAACTATCTTCCTAGCAAGTTCTTCACTTGAATTCAGCTATGAGTTACATTGATTGAATGCCCATTGCTACCTTTTTTTGAATCAACTTTACCGCATGGAAAGTTTAGAGATGCATGTGAATACAAAGTTTTACCCTTTTGGTTGTAGGAATATTATGCGCACGTGGGTGCATGTGTGTATGATTACAACATGAACGAACTTGATAGTCAAATTTTAAGTCTTAAATCCCCTGAAGGATTTTTCAGTCTATGACTCTGGCATATTTCTTTAGTTACCACGTAGGCCCAGTTACATTGTAGAAAAAGCATAGATCTTTCCAGCCAGAGAATCAGTACTCAAAGCCTCTTGGTTTCAATGACAGTCTTCATGAGCTCAGACCAGTTTTTTAATATCACTAGAACTCAGTTTCCCCATCCGTAAAGCGGGGCAATGAACATCCACTTCCTGAGTCCTCTAATTGGTAGGCCTTGCTGTTTCTATAAGCCAAGCCTCTGTCTACTCTGCTGCATGATTTGAGAGATTCAGCGACGATTGTCCCCTAAGTATTTCGCCTATGGGTATTACTGTAGAATTTAAAAATTCCCTATCGTGTTTCCATATGGGTTATTGAAGGTTTATTTAAACCCATAGGTTTTTCTGAGCAGAGAAAAACTTTTGAAGCCATGATTAGATCGTCAAAGTTAAATTGATTGAAATGTTTTTCTGTCACCTAACACCCTGATATTCAAAGTGCTGTCTCCACACTAGCAGGTGTGAGTATCGCTAAGGAGCTTGTTAGAAATGTAGAACCACAGGCTGCAAACGAGTCCTACTGAATGACAGTATGCATTTTAATAAGATACCAGTGAGACGTATGCACATTACAGGTCGAGGAGCACTGGGGCACCTGGGTGGCTCAGTCGGTTAAGCGTCCGGCTCTTGATTTCAGCTCAGGTCATGATCTCACGGGGCTGGGACCGGGCCCCACATCAGGCTCTGCACTGGGCATGGAACCTCCTTGGGATTCTCCCCCCCCCCGTCTCTGCCCCTCCCCAACTTGTGCATGCATGCGCTTTCTCCCTCTCTTTCAAAATAAATGAATAAATAAATGAATAAGGTTGGGAAGCACTTATCTTTATGACTCCTGAAGAAACGGGATAACTTTTAACGTGGGAAAGTGGCTTGCTTAAGTCGGGGCAGGAGAGAAAAAGATGACCATGGTAGAGGACCTTGTACATCAGATGATAGCAGGAAGACAAACACACCAAGGAGACGAGGCAGAAAGAAGGTTCCAGAGGAGACATGCAGCTTATTTCACAATCCCTAAAGAGACGTATCCTTCATGACAAGGACAATTGGTAATCAGACAAAGCAAACAAACAAACAAACAAACAGAGCAACAGAGAGCTTCAATGTTATAAGCACTTTTTTTCCTTTTTATTTAAATATTTATTAATTCAAAAGAAAAACTTCTAGGCTAATAAAACTTCTTAGAGGCTTTGGAACCATAAGCAAATGCACATGTTAGCTCACGTTCGTCCTACAAAGCATAAAATACCTGATCATTTCTAGGACAAAATAAATCTATAGTAATCTAGACCTATCTCTAAATCTGGGGCATATGTTGCTTTGAAAGCCTTATTCCTGAAAACTGGCTTCATGTCCTATTTGTCAAAAGGTACTTGATTGCATCCGGTCAACAAAACATAGGTCTTTGCATAAACCAAAATATTTTTGAAGTTTTAATAATCATACCGCTAACTGAAAAGCAGGACCATTTGTTTTCTTCTTTGAATTTTCATCCACAGTGTCGGTGAATTCACTGGCTGAGAACCAGTTAAAAATCATCAAACTTTAGAAGTGACCCTTGGAAAGTCTACTTGAAGAAATCCCAAGAAGTCCCTGCTCCAATGCTGTGTTCTCAGTGATTCACAGCATGGCATGGTCAGCACTGTCTCTAGAGAAGTTATATCATTCTCCTTTACTATTTGAAAATGGGTGGATTAAAAGTCAGCCTGGGAAGTAAGATTGAGTGAATGACAAAAAATAGTATAGATTTTCCATTCATGAAAATAGTGTATATTGAAGCCATATGAGTTCATATACCTATATATCTAATATCTATAGCTAAATTTACATTTACAGAAAGCCTAGATTGCCGACGGATACTTCAAGAACTTTTGGCGTTAAGGGGGGAGATGTCCTGATAGCAGTACATTCACAGGCAATTTTGCTCTTTGCAGAATAGTGAAATTTGTTTCATTCTCTTCGCAAATATGTCTTGTATCACCTACTTTGCCCAGAGAACTAAATGGAGCATTACAGTGGGTTTAAAGAATCTAAGAAAACGCCTTAATGTGATTATGGTCTAGTAAGGGAGACAAGACATTCTAATAGAACACATAAGTGTTATAAACAAAATGTTCCTGGAGTTCTCAAGAGAGCGAGAAATCAGTTCCAGCTTGGGAGAAGTCCCAAAAGTACAATGGAAGAAGTGGCCCTGGAATGAATCCTTCACAAACAAGGGTTGTAATTGGCAGACAAGTGAGGAGAAGGCATTCTAAGCAGAAAGAACAGTACAGCCTATGTCCAAAGAAACGGAAAAGGCAGATGGTATTTAAGAAATTGCTGTAGTGCTGTTGATGCGTAGGGAAGCAGAGGGAACTGGGACCGGAAAGGCGTGTTGAGACCGAGTTTGGGACAGGTTGCTAAGGCACACACTGAGGTGATTTAAGAAAGATTACTCTGGCCTCAGTGATTACGGCTGGATAGTGAAAATTGTCGAAGTGGGCCCACTAAAATTGAACACCTTGCTTGTAGTCCAACAAGGAGGCAATGGCCAATGATTGTGGGTAACAACAACGGAAATGTGAAGAAAGGCTCAGATGTGTGAGATATTGCTCGGAAGGAGGATAGGATACAGTGATTGAATGTAGCCGAAGTCTAGGAAGAAGGCTAGCTCAACGATGATTGTGAAATTCACGTTTAGGTGACTGAGTGAACAGGGGTACCATTATCCAAGTTAGAGTACACAAATTAAGAGACGATTTCTGTGCGTCATTATGCCAAGATAACTTAATATAATCCTTTCCCAACACCCATGGCTTTAGGTTCATCTCCGTATTATACAGTTTCATAGCACCGTGGACCTTTACTTGTGGCATAACATAGAGTGTAACTTTACATTAATTTGTATGATACTTTCATCTCTACGTGCCCCGTTAGACCACAAAGTCCATGAGGGCAGAGAAACACAATGCCTGGCAAATCACAAGCACTCAATGCGTATTTTTTTGTTGGTTTGATTTTTCCATACGAGTGGTTGGGTTGAGTAGATAAAAGAATGATTTTTTTAAGTAACTCACTGGGAGCAATCAGTGCACGTTACTGGCACAAAAAAAATACCTACACGAGAGACGTTCAATGGCAACCGCATACGTTCTTATTCCGAGTACTTCAAAATATGTCATGGTGAAATTATGCACTTTCTGTCAACCTAGTGGGACAAAAAAAAAATTGAGTAGACTAGTTTGGTGAAAGACTCTCTGGGGGCACCTGGGTGGCTCAGTTGGTTAAGCGTCCCACGTTGGGTTGGGTCATGATCTCACGGTCCGTGGGTTCGAGCCCCGCGTCGGGCTCTGTGCTGACAGCCCGGAGCCTGGAGCCCGCTTCGGATTCTGGGTCTCCCTCGCTCTCTGCCCCTTCCCTGCTCGTTTCTATAAAATCGAATGGAATTACATAATGAACCGGCTCTTCGTGAAATGATAAGGATATGGGTCTCCACACTACTGTGTCTTATGTGGTCCAAAATGAAAATAACGCAGAGGAATTTTACAGGGGTGAAGCTGTTTGCTGTTGTTCAGGATCTACTCATCTTCTGACTTACTGTTAAACCATCGTTCTTCTCCCTCGGTCTCTCAGAGGAAATAGAAGCAAAAAAGGTTAAAGAACTCGGTGACGATTCTACATTTAATTAGTGACAGAGCTAGACAACACAGGAGATAGAGCTAATATTTATCGAACGTGTCTTGTATGTAACTCCATTTTAAACATATCCATACTTAAATGTCCCAACTCCCCCTGTGCCATAGGTGTTATCCCATTTTTATAGGTAAAAGATTGAGGCTCATGGTGATTCACCTTTCCTATATCATATACTAAGTTGTCAGGTTGATTTGTTTGATTCCAAACCCCATGCTTCTTTAATGACAGTGAGCTGTACCATAACCCTCCTGGTTTCCACTACTGCGTTCCATGCCGATAACTTTCCGGGAAAGACAGAGCAATTTCAGTCGAAACATTTTCATCCAAAATAGGGGTATGTGTCTACACTGTAAACAGAATGAGAATTTATGTGATTACTGGCAAGGCTGAAGAGACCATGTAGATCTGCTTTGAGCAACCTACAGCCCTGACTCAGAAAGGCAGACCTAAAAGAAGCAGAAAAAAGCAGCCCGGGATAGGCCGAGTACAGCAAGGATTATCACACACTCATTGTCGCAAAATAGACGGAACACGAAATTCACCATTTCAAAGCATGCAATTCAATGGCATTTAGTGCATTTGCAATGTTGTACGAGCATCACTGCTGTCTAGTTCTAGAACTTGAGCATCTACAAGGGAAAAATTATCCCCATTAAGCACAGGTTCCTTTTTTTTTTTTTTTTAAGTCAAGTGAGAGAGCAGCAGTTCTGGCTGCGATAAAAACATGTAGCTGTAAAATGGTAAGCTTCTTGCTGGGGGAAAAAAAAAAAATCACGACTATTCCCCCAAGCTTCCCAGTCATTCAGTTTCTCCCTTCTGCTGAAATGTTCAGGGTGGAACTATCTCTTTAAATCCAGCCCCTAATCAAAGTCTATAGGCGCGGACTCACCGAGAGCTGGCATTTCATAAACCAAGTTAGCTAAACACCCATTCTTGTCGTGAACAAAGAATACCATTGAAAACGTGATAGAAGACTCCGTGGGGATAATGTACTTTGGTCATTAAGACGTTACCACCCACGCACAGAAAAACCAACAAAACCTGGTGTGTGCGAGTGGGGTGGGGAAGAATCTCTTGCAGTAGTTACGTAAGAGGGGAAAAAAAGAAGGTGGTGCTACAATGCTACCACGTGGTTTAGTGTTTCTAGACAAAAAGAAATAGAGACAGTACCTACGATATTGCAGAAATATTGTCTAGGAGTATACCAGGGGGACAAAAAAAAAAAAAAGAGAGAGAGAGAGAACAATGGGAATGAGGACCAAATTGAATGAGGAAACCAGAGGCATTATAGGCTAAGTCTTACAAAAGGCTTAATGCAGTGAAAGCTACAACGTAATCTACTGGAAGGTTTCTTCAATGGAGCAGAGCAAGCCTGCCTCCAATCGAAAGAGAAAAAGAAGCTGATAATTGATTTTCTTCCCCAACGGGCCAGGCTCCATTCACAGTAACCATGCAGGGTATTGTCTGCAGGAACCCACCAGATGGTCTAAGCGGAGAGGGAGAATACGCCAAGATGATCCAAGGGAATGCAGATCAGTCACTTTTATTGCCGTGTTGCTTGGGGTCTGATGGGAATGGCAGACGGCAAGAGTTTTTTAGTATGTACTTGATATCTTTCTTTTGGGAACAATTTATTTTGATATTTTACCTCAAACATCAAAATGATACACAGTCCCGAAGGCTCTCAGCAGGCTTTCTTAGCTCGTGCCCAGAAAGGGAACAGAGTCAATCTCCCCAGCCTCTCGGGTCACAGTTCATTAGAAGGGAGAACGAGGCCACTAGCAATCTGAGGCAAGCGGATGAAACATTTGAAAGGAATTATTCAACCACTCCACATACACTTGTTGGAAAATTTCAGTAGGCGGAATTGGGAGCAATTGTGACTTTAATGGCCTCAGTACAGTTTTTTAATGGCTAAAATAACCTTAAATATTCACCTTTAGAATACCAACAGAGAGTATATATATATATAGAATATAGATCACGATGTAGGAATTGAGGTAGTCCTCAGCACAAGAAAATGTATGCCGGTTGGTTAGCATTCATCGTACGTTTTCCTTTAAAGACCATCTACAGAATGAGTGGCCAGGTCGCTCTCCAAGCCCAGAATGTAATGTTAAACTCAGTCCTACATCCTGCTTTTGGGTCATGAAATAAAGGGTCATGGATGTCTTATTTTTCACCCTCTTTCCAGGGTGAATGGTCGGTTCTAGCAACGTAAATATTTAAGACAAGCAAGGTGGGTCTTTGATTTGGGACACATACCAAGGTCCTCAGAGTCACGTAACACTCAATGCCCTCAGGCTGCCCTAAATGCACCCCCGCCCAGTACTGTGGGATTCCAAGCAGGCCTGACCTGCTTCTTAAAGTGCTACAGAATCCAAAATTATCTATTTTCCTTGCCTACAATAACATTGTCATGCGTTCATTTCAGATAATTCATCTCATACCCCAATGTCAAGAAGGAAACAACCTGGTTTAAATCCCTCTCGAGGCATGGATGACTGATAATCCCTCTTTGTTGGCATCGGTGTTTGAATTATTTAAAGAGAATTCTTGTTAATCCAAAGATCTCGCTAATCAGCAGGCTTCATTCGTGTTAATAACATGAGGTAAGCGTATTCAACCAGTGCAGGCAAATTTTTTTCGGAGCTGGAGGCCACCGAACAGGTTAACTATTCCTGAATGGTTAGCTCTCTCGAGATATTTTCCCTAAAATGTTTCTGATTCTTTCTTTCTTTTTTTTCTTCCTTGTGTATTCAAAACCCCACAACTTTGTACAGCGGCATAGTGATACCTGAGGCAGCATTGGTGATGAATACCAACGTCAAGGTTGATGAGGAAGGGACGGACAGAACAATCCTGAATTACAAGAGAGGGGTCTTGAAATTTTTCTTTATATATAAGGTTTTTATTTATCTTGAGAGAGACAGAGAGAGAGCACGCACGTGCGAGCAGGGGACGGCAGAGAGAGAAAGAGAGAGAGAATCCCAAGCAAGTTCCGTGCATCAGCGCAGAGCCCAACGCAGGCCTTGAACTCACAAACCGTGGGGTCATGGCCTGAGCCGAAATCAAGAGTCAGATAGATGCTTAACTGACTGAGCCACCCAGGTGCCCCGAAAGGTAGGTGTCTTAAAGGGGAGACACTAAGGGCACCTGGGTGGCTAAGTCGGTTAAGCTTCTCTGCCCCTCCTCCACTCACGCTGTCTCTATCTCAAAAATAAAATAAATAAACTTATACCCTCTAATTTTTCAAAAATCCCCTAGTTTTCAAAATGAATTTAACAATTCATGAGAGTGAGATGTTCGCTCTTTTGTCTGACTAAATCCCAATGAATCAGCAGCAGTACAAAAACAGCATACGCAGCGTTTGACGATAATACACTGTAGGATGACAGAATAATTTAACATACATCTTGCGTAAAACAGAGTCGTGTTTTCTCCATCGGGGTGATCTTTGCGAAATGCACCGGGGAAAGTCATAAATCGGCAACAGGAATATCAGCACTTTAAAAATTAAGTTGCAACAGCAACCCCGATTCCACTGGTGTTACATATGATTCTGAGCTACACAGCTTGAAAGTTTATCGAGAAAAAAAATGGGTAATCAGTTATAACGGATATATAGAAAAAAACGATTGAAATTCCCGTACTTAGTGTCCTAACCCTTGCCACATCTCTAAAACTTTGGTTGCAAATAGAAAGCATAGATGAGGAACGAGATTAAGCGAGTAAGTGTAAATTTGCCTCTCTGAGAAGCATCAACCAGACAATGAACATGCTGGAGAAATGTAGGATATCCCAGAAAGCACACACTAATGAAAATTTTGTCGCCAAGACCCAATGGATTTTTTCACCGTGAGCTCACTGATTTCCTTAGGCATGGCCAATTGTGGAGAGAGTCTCATCACCAATGGCTGTCCTCTGAGACAATTCTATCACCTAGTAGGCATTTCCCTTCTCTTCTCAGTGATGCATTTCTGGAGCTTCTGAGCCTAGAAAAGTAACCCTGCTAATAACGGACAAGATATACCGCGTATTCATTATATGCTGAGTTTGACTGCAATCGTCTTACACACATGATCTCATTTAATAGCTGCAACCCTGCGAAATAAATACACACTTTAGCATCTTCATTTTATAGATGACAAAAATGAGACTTAGTGAAGTTGCATCTGCCCAAGGTCATGGAGCTGGTAAGCGGTGGAACACGGATAGAAACCCAGATCTGCCGGAGTAAACCCATGCTCCAAAGTCATGATCTTAAGGGTGGATACATGCATGGGGCACCTGGCTGACTCGGCTGGAGGAGAACACGACTCTTGATGTCAGGGTCGTGACTTCGAGCCCCGTGTTGGGTGTGGAGATTACTAAAAAATTAAGTAATTCGTTAATTATTATTATTTTTTTAAGTGGATACATGCGTGCCGCAAGTGTGTAAGAAGATTCATTTGGGTTCTGGAAGTTAATAATAAATTATATATTTAAGGGGCGCCTGGGTGGCTCAGTCGGTTGGGCATCCGATTTCGGCCCAGGTCATGATCTTGCGGTTCAGGAATTCGAGCCCCACGTAGGGCTCTGCGCTGACAGCTCGGAGCCTGGAGCCTGCTTCGGATTCTGTGTCTCCCTCTCTCTCTGCCCCTCCCCCACTCATGCTCTTTCTCTTTCGCTCTCAAAAATCAATACACATTACAATTTTTTTTATATTATATATTTAAGTGAAAGCTAAAGTGTGCCAAGATTTATAGTATTCTAGATTGACACAGGCACCCTCACTAGATCGACACGTGAGATGATCAGATACTACACTGACTGCATGACCTGCTGCTTTTGCCATGTCGCCACCCATTACAATCTCTGTGTGCTCATCGGAGTGCATTTGTGGATTACGTCATGCAGTTTTCAGTGGGCAAGTTGCTTATTTACTTAAGGGGACTGGTTATAGGTGATACTAAAATGTGAGCGCAAGCCAGCAAGAAAAGATGAGGCTGACAGTTCCGGAACCAGTTGGCTGGTTTTCTTTTTAACCAAAAAGAGAGTAAAAATGAAGGTACAAACAGATCTGGTGGGAAGGTGGCCAAGATATACTTTGAAATTTTTCTGGAAACGACGTGAAATGCAGATGGACCTCCGCTATCATTAACAATGAATGGGTCCCACTCTAAATGTATATTGTGTCTTGAGCTATTAGCTATTGATAGTATGAAGCTATATTGATTAGCAAAACTTTGCAAAGTAACCACTTTGCAGCTCCATCCACGTAGTTGCAAATGGCAAGATTCCATTCTTTTTGATTGCCGAGTAATACTCCATTGTAAATTTTAAAAAATAAGATATAAAATTAAAAAAAAAAAAGCAGAGTCTCTGGAACCAGACTGCCAAGATAAGGAATGCTTTTCTGCCTTAGTTTCCTCATCTGTAAAAATGAAAATAATAAAATGATCTACCTGAAAAAAAACCCAAAGTAACCACTTTGGACATTGGCGTAAATCCCCTTAAATACTTAGGCAACGTTTAAAATCGTTAAGTCTTATTGTTAGAAATAGATATATAAACAAAATCAAGTCTTTCATTCAGTTTGGATTCTGGTTAGTGAAGGTATAAATAAATATATCGATTGGTAATGAGTGCTACAAAAAAATAAAGCAAGTTGAGGGATCAAGGTGCTATTTTACATAGGGGTGTCCCTGAAGGCTTCAGCAGGATCATAACATTGAGCTGGGACTTGAATGAGATGACAAAGTGAGTCTTGTAGCTATCTGGAGGATATCTGGAAAATGAAGGAGACCCAAGGAGACGCTAAAAGTTGAAAAGTTTTAAGTAGGCCATTGAGAATTCACGTTCCTGCAACTGTGTTTTGATTCTCTTAATGTTTTTCTTTCTTTTTTTAAGTAATCTCTGGGCCCAATGTGGGTCTGGAACTCGTGACCCTGAGACCAAGAGTCACGTGCTCCACTGACCGAGCCAGCCAGGCGCCCCTACACTCTTAGATCAGCATTTAAAAAGTGCACTCAAGGGGCGCCTGGGTGGCGCAGTCGGTTAAGCGTCCGACTTCAGCCAGGTCACGATCTCGCGGTCCGTGAGTTCGAGCCCTGCGTCGGGCTCTGGGCGGATGGCTCAGAGCCTGGACCCTGTTTCCGATTCTGTGTCTCCCTCTTTCTCTGCCCCTCCCCCGTTCATGCTCTGTCTCTCTCTGTTCCAAAAATAAATAAAAACGTTGAAAAAAAATTTTTTAAAAAAAATAAAAAGTGCACTTGATATATGTATTCATATGTGTAAGTTGTAGGCGTCATTAGCAAGGATATTAAGAAACTTCAGAGGAGGCTTCTAAATAGTTCTGATTAAGTTTATGAAATATTACAAGGGAATCTCAGGATACAAGCCATCTATGGAATTAGACAAATTATAGGCACAGCATCTAACTTACTTCTCATGCTGGACTGACTTCATGTAAACCCTCACTCCATGTTTTCTGCTTTCAATACTTGGTTCTCATTCCAAATTTTCCTTTCGGCCTCATCTGTGGGTTTATACTGTCCTCTCTTGATCATGGAATCATATTTGTATTTACCAACCTGCTCACACTCTTTCTCTGCCTCTCAAGGAGAGAGAGAGAGAGAGAGAGAGAGAGAGAGAGAGAGGGAAAGAGATGAATAGAGAGAAAACAACGCACTAAAATGGATAAGTGACCACACATGTAGAGAAGGCATGCCTGGGTTACCAAAACAGAGGAAGGAGAGAATTTCAAAAAGGAAGGAAAACAAATGAACAAATCAGATATAAAATTGTCTATATTTGCCATTTTTTAAGTCAGTGACTTCTTTTTTTAAGTGTTTTATTTATTTTTGAGAGAGATAGAACGAGTGAGGGAAGGGCAGAGAGAGGGGGACAGAGGATCAAAGCGGGCTCTGCACCGACAGCAGACAGCCCGATGTGGGGCGCGAACCCACGAACTGTGAGACCATGACCTGAGCCAAAGTCGGACCCTCAACTGACTGAGCCACCCAGGTGCCCATAAGTCAGTGACTTCTTAGTAAAGCTATGTGAGTAACTCTGAAAGTAAGCCGACTAAAACTGCGTGGAGACCACAACGAATATTTACAAATTATTTAGAATGGGTTTCTAAAGTACACATACAGGGAGACTCAGAGTGAAATGACCAACGCGAGTATCTGGAAGCGAATACTTAGTTTAGATATATTTCATGTTACAGCTGGAGTCTTTTCAAAGGGTATACACCAGATTCCAGAATATGCTGTAATCTCTATGAATAAATAAAACTACGGGACTGTGAAACGACAGAGCAAATTGAAAATTTCCATACCATTTTTGATTAGCTATAATGAGCGATTTTTATTATCGGCTGGGATCCATAAACTATTGCCCTAAAAGCGCATGCCATTTTGCGAGCAACCTCAGCTGGGATAGGACCAGAGCACGTGTGTATGCGTGTATCTGAGGTAGCCGCAGAATTGCTAGCTGGGAAGATTGCTAGAGAGGGAGAAGAGATACATAGATGTATGGAAAAGAGACAGTCCAAGGGAGCTGAGATTGGTCTCAAGGCAAAGAGGCAAGTTCAGGGATATTCCATACTGAGTCCAGAGGAGTTTTCCGGAAACGGTGGCAGCGGTGAGGGGCAGACACTCAGGAAAGACAACCGTTGCTCATGGATCCTAGGAGAGGAGGTAAATAGCTCCGTAAATACAAATAAGATTCCATGATCAAGAGAGGACAGTGGAAACCCACAGATGAGGCCGAAAGGAAAATCTGGAACGAGAACCAAGTGTTGAAAGCAGAAAACATGGAGTGAGGGTTTACATGAAGTCAGTCCAGCGTGCGTAGTAAGTGAGATGCTGTGCCTATAATTTGTCTAACTCCATAGATGGCTTGTACCCTGAGACCTCCTTGTCCTCTGGTAAAATATGCCACAAACATTTATGTAAGTAGTCACGACGTACAAAACACTACGTTGGGTATGTGGACTTTCAACAGAAAAGGTCTTCACTAGTGGCTGTATTGTTGTAATACTTGAGAAAGTAGCAAAGGCAAAGGTAGGAGACAACCACAAGTGGGGAAGGGCAGAGACCGGGGGGAGGGTGCGGGGGGGGGGGGGGGCGGGGACAGAATCCGAAGGAGGCTTCAGGCTCCGGGCTGTCAGCACAGAGCCCGACGCCGGGCTCGAACCCATGAACCATGAGATCGTGACTGGAGCTGAAACCAAAAGTTGGATGCTCAATGACTGAGCTACCCAGGAGCCCCTAGGTAACCAATATCTTAAAACTATCTTGACCAGATGCCATGGCTTCCTGGCCACTGGTTACTTTTAGTTATTAAAAAAGTCTTATTCATTCATTCATTCATTCATTCATATATAAGTGTTTTACTTTTCTAACTTTTTATTTAATTTCCAGTTAGTTAACGTACAGTGTAATATTAGTTTCAGGTGTACAATATACTGATTGAACAACACTTACATACATCACCCGGCGCTCATCACAACAAGTACCCTGCTTGATCCCCATCACCTATTCCACCCAACCCCCCCCCCCCACCTCCCCTATGGTAACCATCAGTTTGTTCTCTATAGTTAAGAGTCTGTTTCAGGGCACCTGGGTGGCTCAGTCCATTAAATGACCCACTCTTGATCTTGGCCCAGGTCATGATCTCACAGTTTGTGAGTTTAAGCCCCGCATTGGGTTCTGTGCTGATGGCGTGGAGCCTGCTTGGGATTCCGTCTCTCCTTCTCTCTGCCCCTCACCTGCTTGTACTCTCTCTCTCTCTCTCTCTCAAAATAAATAAACGTAAAAAAAAAAAAAAAGAGTCTGTTTCTTGGTCTGCCTCTCTCTTTTTTTCCCCGTATGATTGCTTGGTGTTTGTCTTTCTCTGACTGACTTATTTTTCTAGGAGCATAATACTCTCTAACTCCATCCCATCATTGCAAATGGCAAGATTTCATTCTTAAACAAATCGTGTAATTTAAAGAGTTCAATATTCAATCTCATTTGGGATTCAAAGTTTTCCTCAGAGTGATATCAGGAGATACCTCCCCACCACAGACGGAAAACCTGACCTTTTTTTTGACCAGTAATAAACAGCTCCAAAATCTCCACGGCCTCCAAAAAGAACTTTTCAAAATTCAAGCTTCCAATGTCTTCTGGGATCTCGGTGACTCTTCCGTTCATATTTTTCCATATGTTGGCCCAGCATTGGGAAAGCCGTGGGAAAGCGTAGGCTGGAGCACCACACGTTGGTGATTAAATACTTCCCTATGGAATTAATACCCGCTACTTTGGCCACATTTTATTGGTCAGATCGCACCACATGGCCGCATCACATGGCTTCAATGGGAAACTATTGAAAGGTAGAAAGAGTTTGGATATGGAAGAAGGAGGGCAGTACCTACCAGAGACGTCTTGTTTGTTTGGGGGGTGGGGGGGGGAGGCACCGTACGGAGTAATCTTCAGTGATCCTCCTGATATTGACTGATATGTTAGAGTCACCCCCCCCCAAGGTAAAATGCGTCCTCGATTTTTGCCTGCCTTGTACGACCCTACCGCACCTGTCCCTCTTATACCGCACACCCTTTCATGTGGATTTAAGGGAATGGTCGAGGTTCTTTCCTGCCCATTCCCACGCTGTGGAGTCCTGGGGAGTGTTTTGTGCGAGTGTTCCTTCCTTGACCTGTCTCCGCTGGCTGGACCAGCAAAGTCCTTTGCTTTCAGACATTTCTAAGCGGAGAACCAGGCGACAGTGGCTATGTCTGCGTAGAGCCACAAGAAGCCCTGGGAGGTACATGTCAAGGTCTCCCGAAGGCTCCCTCGCTACCCACTACTACACGCCTGTGAGTGCCACAGGCAGGTCTTAACAAGCATCACGCCAACAGTGAGATCCTTATCTCCTAATCCTGCCGACGAAGCAGAGAAAAGAGCCCGCCGTAACTTGCCATTAGGGTGTTTACTAAATGCTGGCTTGCCTGCCCTCTCGGTAGCCTTCTGCTTCGATAGACTTTGGGAGTGGCCTGCAGAGATACTTGAGGCTACACGAGTCAGTTCAGCAGTTTCTTTATAATAACCGAGAGAGAGAGAGAGAGAGAGAGAGAGGTCTGGACCCGATTATTGATTGGGCCTTGGAGGCCGCTTCAGAACGCGAAGAGTTTAACCATTCCTTGTTCTCAGCTGCGGGCTGCGGATACTAATTCAAAGGCAAAAGTTAAAAGTCATCCTCAGTAAGCTCCAATGTCAGTGGTCTCAGTTTATTTGTATTTTGCTTGCATAACTTAAAAGAAATTTGAAAGAAGGAGGCATTCTCCCTCAGGCATTTTTAAGTTGCTGTCTAAAATTTCCCCAAGTTCAAAAAGTTGCCAAGGGTTCCAGGTCCTGTGCATTGTAAATGTTGGTTTTAAAATTTTACAGGAACTATTTCGGGCCCCCAGGAATAAGATAATGCACTCCCTCTGCCTATAACCCATATTCACCAATTTTTTGAAAATATCTTTTATTTTAGAGAGTGAGCATGTGTGCATGCGCACGTGCGAGTGGGAGAGGGGCAGAGAGAGGGGGACAGAGGATCCTAAGCGGGCTCCCCGCTGACAGCAGAGAGCCCGAATCAGGGCTGGAAGCCACCAACCGTGAGATCATGACCTGAGGTGAAGACGGGCGCTTAATTGACTGAGCCACCCAGGCACCCCCAACATTTTTAAGATATTGCTTTATCTATTCCTTCTGTTATTACTGTTTTTGCTGAAGTATTTTATTTTATTTTATTTTATTTTATTTTTTAACGTTTATTCATTTTTGAGACAGAGAGAGACAGAGCATGAATGGGGGAAGGTCAGAGAGAGAGGGAGACACAGAATCTGAAACAGGCTCCAGGTTCTGAGCTGTCAGCACAGAGCCCGATGCAGGGCTCGAACTCATGGACCGCGAGATCATGACCTGAGCCGAAGTCGGACGCTCAACCGACTGAGCCACCCAGGCGCCCCTGAAGAATTTTAAATAAATTTTATGAGCCATATCACTACGTACCCCATCTTCACTATGCATTTCTAAAAGTATGAACTTTATAGAAGAAAACCACAATGCGGGCCATGTGGGGTGGCTCAGTCGGCTAAGCATCCGACTCGATCTCAGGTCAGGTCATGATTTCACCATTTGTGAGATCAAGTCTTGAGTCAGGCTCTACACAGACAGCACAGAGCCTGCTTGGGATTCTCTGTCTCCCTCTCTCTCTCTGCCCCTACCCCTGCTCGTGTGCGCACGCTCTCTCGCTCTCTCTCTCGCAAAACAAATAAACATGAAAAAATTTAAAAAAAAGAAAGAAAATCACAAACTCTTGTATAGTATCCTCCCATATTGCCTCCAAATTAGTCTGTGCGACCAATAGCATACAGCAGAACTGACGATATGTCACTTCAAGATTAGGTTCAAAAAAAAAAAGGACTGTGGCTTTTATTTTGCGTGTTCTCTTGTGTACACATTCTCTCCATCTTGGGTCACTCACTCTGGGGAAAGCAAAAGCTACCATGCTGTGAACTAGCCCGTGGAGAGGCCCACAGGGTGTGGGACTAAAGCCTCTGGCTAACGGCCGGAAAGGAGCAGGGACCCGCCAACAACCATGTGAGTGAGTTTGGAAGCAGATTTTCCAGTCCCAGCCAAGATCTGAATTGATTGCAACCCTGGTCGGCAGCTTGATTCCAACCTCATGGGAGACCTTGAGCCAGAAAACTCAGCTAAGCTCCTCCAAGCCTCTAGCCTCTCAGAAACTGTGTCATACGATAAATGTTTGCTATTTTAAGTATTGGATAACAATTATACATAACATAAGCACTGTATAACACTATCCCGAAACTTATTTATTATTCGCACAACGAGGCCTTATTTATTATTTTATGACCCTGTGCAGTGGCTGGGCTGTTCTGATCAGCTGAGGCTCACTCAAGTGGCTGCATTCAGCCGACAAGGTGTCAGGGGGCGTGAGTCATTTGGAACATCTGGGATGGCTGGACCTTTCTCTTCAGTCTTTAACGCTGGTCTTTTTCAAGAGCATGTCAATTTCAGGGCAGCATTTTAAGTGATTGAAGGCAAAATTTTCAAGGACTTCTCTTTAGCTTTTGGCTCTGGATTCATACAATGCCATATTTATTATGTCCTATTAGTCAAAATAACTCACAAAGGAAGATGAAACTCAAAGCGCTCGGGCAAAACACGCTACCTGTCGATAGCAGGAGCCGTAAAGTATTACGGCAATAGTTTTCAATCTACCTTGGTTCTCTTCTAGGCACAATTATTTGTAGTCCCACCTTGTGTAAGACAGTTTATCCTTTCTTCCCAAATTCAAATCTCATTATGACATTTGGCTCAGGCTCAAAGCCCTAATGTCATTATCTAAGGCTGATCTAGACGTAGATTAGACTCATTACATGTAGTTCATCTAATATATTTCTGGAGGGGCAGCTCTTCTGGATCCTAAGACTTGTCAGATAAAAGGTCATGCTATTTGCCTTCCTCAGACATATCCAAAGGTAAGATAAGGCTAGGATACCTACAATAGGCACTTTCATTTTTAAAAAGGGAGGTCCAGGGGTTCCTGGATAGCTCAGTCGGTTGAGTGTCCAACTTTTGATTTGGGCTCAGGTCATGATCTCACAGTTTGTGAGCTCAAGCTCTGCGTCGGGCTCTGTGCTGACAGCGCAGATCCTGCTTGGGATTCTCTGTCTCCCTCTCTCTCTGCTCTTTTCCCACTTGCTCGCGTGCCGGCTCTCTCTCCCTCAAAAATAAACCTAAAAAAAAAGGAGTTCCAAAGATAAACAAAATAGACAAATCTTCAGCTACCCTTAACCATGTAAAAAAGAAAGAAGCCTCAAATAAATAAAATTATAAATGAGGGGCACCTGGGTGGCTCGGTCAGTTAAGCCTCCAACTCCTGATTTTGGCTCAGGTCATGATCTCATGGTTCGTGAGTTCAAGCCCTGCGTTGGGCTCTGGGCTGACGGTGTGGAGCCTGCTTGGGATCCTCTCTCTCCCTCTCTCTCTGCCCCTCCCCCACTTGATCTGTCTCTCTCTCTTTCAAAATAAACAAATAAACTTTAAAAAATCATAAACAAAAGAGGAGACATTACAATTAATACCACACAAATACGAAGGATCATGAGACAAATATGAACCATTATGTGTCAACAAATTGGACACTCTGGAACTGGATAAATTTCTAGAAACATATAACCTACTAAGAATGAATCATGAAGAAATAGAACATGAGAACAGACTGATTACTACTAAAGGGATTGAATCAATAATCCAAAATTCCCAGCAAATAAAAGCCTGGGACCAGATAGCTTTGCTAGTGAATTTTACCAAACACTTAGAGAAGAATTAATTCCAGTTCTCCTTAAACTCTTCCAAAAAAATAAAGAGTAAGGAACACTCCCAAACTCACTTTACAAACCCAACAGTAACTTGATACAAAAGCCAGAAACAAATGCTATAAGAAAATTATAGTCCAATATCCCTGATAAACACAGGTGCAAAAATCCTCAACAAAATATTGACAAATCCAATTGAACAGTACATTAAAAGGATCCTATATCACGAATAAGTGGGATTTATTCCAGGGATGCAAGGGTGGTTTAACATATGCTCATCAATCAATGTGGTGCACCATGTTAAGAAAAGGAAGGATAAAAATTCTATGATTATCTCAACAGATGCAGAAACAAGCATTTGACAAAATCCAACATCCGTTCATGATAAAAAAAAAAATAATTCAACAAACTGGGTATAGAGGGAATAAATTGGGTATAGAGGGAACGTACCTCAACATAAGAAAGGTTATATATGACAAGCCCACAGCTAATATCATACTCAATGGTGGACAGCTTTCCTCTAAGATCAGGAAAAAAACAAGGATGCCCCTTATTGCCACTTTTATTCAACATAGTGCCAGAAATCCTAGCCAGAGCAATTAGGAGAGAGCGAGAAAGACAGTGAAAGAGAGAGGGGAGCGGGGAAGAAAAAGTTATTCAAATCAAAAAGGAAGAAGGAAAATTATCTATATTTGCAGATGACCTGATATTATATATAGAAAACCCCAAAAGACTCCACCAAAAACTGTTGCAACTAATCAACAAATTCATCTTTTGTTTCCTGTATTTCGCTCTACATAGCTAGAAGCCAATTGTCACCCTCAACATTCTGCTGAGACATGTCTTTAGCCCCAGCTGTAAGTTCATTTATGTGTATTTTCTATTCTCCAAGACTACTCAGGTGACAGTTTGCTATTTGTTTTGCTGTGATACAAAGTGGATTCTCTTTTCCCCAGATTCACCAAACAGTTCTTCATTGCCTTTCCAGGTTTCATTAGCTGTTTGACATTCCTCAAGCCTTTGCTAACAGACTCCCCACTGATTTTCTAGCCTCTGCCTGGTTCCTGGTCCCATAGACAGTGTTACATCTTTTAGTGTTTTTATTACATCACCATGCTTCTACAAACAAGTTTCTATAGCAAAGTAACAAACCACCCCAAAGCTTAGTGGCTTCAAACAACATTTTATGAGACCTCCACCACATTAAAAAAAGAGAGAGAGAGAGAGAGAGAGAACATTTCCATCACCCCAAAAGATACCTTGTTCCCTTTTGCGGTCAGTCTCCATCTTTGGCCCCCAGATAACCGCTGATCTTCAGTCTATCTCCATAGAGTGGATATGTGTTTCCTCAAGTTTCATATAAATGGAATCATGTGCTATGTACTCTTTTGCATCTGTAATCTTTTTCTCAGCATGATTTTGAGGCTCGTCGAATATTTTTTGTTCAAGGAGCCCAATGAACACAAAACAAGATAAATACTAATGAAACACGGCTAGGTTCTGTAAAGCTGATGAGAACAATAGAGAAACAGCAAATATTAAATCCAGAGGAAAATAAAGATACATCGCCTCCAGAGGAACATCAGACGATAGCTGAATTCTCAAGGAAACAATGAAATTTTGAAATTAGGAAAAGTATATTCTCTGATCAAAGTGCTGTTGAGCTGGGTATATTAAAAATCAAATAGATAATCAGGAAATACTTGTACATTTAGAATTAAGAAATACAATTATAGGGGCACCTGGGTGGTGCAGTCAGTTAAGTAGCCGACGCTTGATCTCTGCTCAGGTCATGATCTCATGGTCTGTGAGATCGAGCTCCGTGCCTGCTTGGGATTCTCTCTCCTCTCTCTCTGTCCCTCTCCTGCTGGCACGTGTGTGCTCTCTCTCTCTCTCTCGCTCAAGATAAATACACGAGCTTTAAAAACAAAAGAAATACAATTATTAAAAAAAACCACAAAGGGTAAAAAGAGCTATAAATTCAAAATATTTTGAGCTAAATGAGAAATAAATTTCAACGTATCAAAAATTTTAAGATTTTCAGAACTCTAGGAATGAACCAAAGGCTTGCAACAACCACGAGAGGGCTGGGTCAAGAAAAATGGTCCACAATCAAGGTGGAAATCAGCAGCTTAATGGTCCCTCGAGTGGTAAGAGGGGAGTTTAAGATTTTCCAAAGCCCCATTTGTAGTGAATTGCCATTATTTGACCTGACAGTTTTCTAGAAAATCTCACATGCTAGGCTTATCTTTATGTGATCAGGTACATAGACAGTCTGGTGCCGATAGCCTTTACCTTGGGAGTATTTGTCTAAAACAAAAAGTCCAAATCGCTTAAAAGCCCAGCTGCCTCTGGGGTGCCTGGGTGGCTCAGTTGGTTAAGCATCCTACTTCAGCTCAGGTCATGATCTCCAGGTTCGTGAGTTCGAGCCCTGCGGTCGGGCTGTGTGCTGACAGCTCAGAGCCTGGAGCCTGCTTCCGATTCTGTCTCCCTCTTTCTCTGCCCCTCCCCTGCTCGTGCGGTGTCTCTCTCTGTCTCTCAGAAATAAATAAACATTAAAATCACAGCTGCGTGGGGCTGCGATAATAGCTGAGGCAAACAACAACTTTTCAAAAGAGAGAGAGAAACATGAGAGGCTTTAAAAATCTCCAACTTTCCCTGGAACTCTAGAAATCCACACACATGTGCAGGACTGTGTGAGTGTCTAGGCCGTGCATGCTCAGGAAATATCTCTGTAGGCCCTAAGCTCTCATGTCTGCTGATCTTGAGGCTCTGCACCAGCAGGGAGTAAAGGCTAAGAGTTGAGGCTAAGAGTCAACTGCCTGGCTGAGTGCTAAAAGCAGGTTGATTGATTGCGGGGGGGGGGGGGGGGGGGGAGGGAAATGGGGGATGGGCATTGAGGAGGGCACTTGTTGGGATGAGCACTGGATGTTGTATGTAAGTGACGAATCAAGGGAATCTACCCCCAAAACCAAGAGCACACTGTATGCGCTGTATGTTAGCCAACCTGACAATAAATTATATATATATAAATTATAATAATTTATAATAAATATAAACACGTAACATATAAATTTATAAACTTATATATATTTATACATAAATATACATATATATATATAAACATGCATCAATACATACGATGATCTCCAAAACAAAGTGTGGAGACTTATGGGTTTTAGGCATTTAAGGAAATCTCTGTCCAACCATTAGCTGAGACTTCAGAGGCCACACTCAAAAAAGAATACATGCTTCATAGAACTAATTCTGGAAACTCACTACATAAACAACTAAAATGAAAAACAGCAATGATAAAAAACCACAGAGAGGAAGGAGAATTCGATACCCAGAATTACCACATTACAATATTCGAAGTGCCCAGTTTCCAACACAAAAATTATGCAGCGTGCATAGAAACAAGAAAGTATGGCACATCCACAGAAAAAAAAATTAATAGAAATTGCTCTAAGAGAAACCCAAACATTGGAATTATTAGACAAAGACTTTAATTCGCTTGTCTTAAGTAGGCTTAAATACTAAAAGAAATCATGGGTATAGAGCTAAGTGAAACCAGGAGAACAATGTATGAACAAATAAATAATATCAATCAAGACAGTAATTATGAACAGGAACCAGAAAGAAATCCTAGAGCTGAAAGAAAACAAAAAAAACAAAAAGACAAAAAAACAAAAACAAAAAAATCACTTGATTGTGATCAATCTGCCAATCTCTGTCCTTAACTGGTGAATTGATTTCATTTATATTTAAAGTAATTACTCACAATGAAGAACGTAGTTCTGTCATTTTTCTATTTGTTTTCAATATGCCTTATATAGTTTTTGGTCTCAGTTCTTCCAGTCATGCCTGTTTTCATGTTCGGTTTTCTCGGGTGTGCCATTCTCACTCCGTCCAATCTCCCTTTCTGTACATTTTTTAGTTATTTTCTTATTGGTTACCAAGTGAATTACAGGTAACATTTTAAACTTATAACTATCTATTTTGAATTGATGTGAACTTAGCTTCAACCTCATACATTACTTCTGTTTCTAAACATCGCTGCTTCCCCTTTCTGTTGTTATCAATCATACCTTGTTACATCATTTGCCCATTAACATGGATTTATAATTATTGTTTCATGTGTTGGTACTTTAAATCATGTAGGAAACCAACAATACGGTTGTACTGACTTCCCAGTTATACAAGGTAAAGTAGTTTTATACCAGCCACTAACCTTTTGCAACCAATGGGCAAAATAAAACATGTAAAAACAAACAGCAAAGTTATTAGGAATGAAAAGATAAACAGACGGAGCTAATGCATTAGTATGGCATATGTTTCATGAGTTCTAGTCATTGGTAGATTTAGTAGATGAAATAGTCCTAAGATTATACATGTGAGTTGTGCCATAAATATAACATACCCGTTGATATGTTTACACTACCTTTATAACCAGGTAGGAAATAATGAGAACGAAAGATCTCCTTTATGATAACCAGACTACCAACTCCTTAGAAATAAAACAAAGGTGGAATGTATGAAATTTACATGAAGAACACTGTAACTTTCCTGAGGGACATACAGGAAGAATCAACTGAATGGAGAGATGTCAAATTATTCGTGGTTAGAAATATTAGTTGTCAATTTTCCTCCTATAAATCCATGATTTAGTGAAAGTCCAATTCAAAGATCGTTTATTTGGAAATAGAAAAAATGAAATTCATTTGGGAGAATATATGCAGTAGGTTGGAGATGGACATATTGAGAAAGAAATAAAGATTGTCCTTACAGATTTTAATATATATTATAAAGCTACATACGTTGGCATGGGTATTGAGATAGGCGGATAAATCAGAGGAACACACTAGACATTTCATAAAGGTACAAATAGGTATGAATATTTGCTGTTCATTTCTATATTTAGCAAGTATTTATTGATCTCCTCCTGTTCACCTGTCACTCTTTAGGCACTGGGGATAGAGAGATTGAAAAAGAAGACAAAATATCTGCTCACGTGAAGCATATGATGCTGAACAGAACAATAAATGAGTATGGAGGTAAATATATCATTTTAGGTAGGGTTGCGTAGTATAAAAAAAAATAAAGCAGACTAAGGAGACACAGTGTGATGGGTTGGACTGGTGTTTTGTTTTAGACGGATGGTTCAGGGAAAGGCTTTATGAGTGCATAACACTTAAGTGGAGATCTGACCTAAGTAAAAGAGTGAGCTGTTTTCGCTGCCCAGGTAACAGAGCACACATTAAGGTCCTTAGGTGGGAGTGAGCTTGGCATGTTCAAAGATTAGAGAGGATGCGGGTGTGGTTAGCAAGCGAAAAGTGGTAAGAGATCGACCTGAGAGATAAGGTGACATTTGAAGCTGGGGAGTCCCGTTTGGATGTTTCAAGAAGCTCGGTGTGATGGGCATTGAAGAGGGCACTTGTTGGGATGAGCATGGAAGCCAATTTGACAATAAATTATTAATTTATAATTTATTTATAATTTATAAATATAAATAAATTTATAAATTTATAATTTATTTATAAATAAATAAATAAGCTCAGTGGGACACCTGGAAAATCATACCACACTAATTCCACAGGAAACAGATGCTTCTTTTAAAATCTAGAAGAAAATATGGGTAGATATTTAAACTATCGTGGGATGGTTCTGGACTTCCTAAATATTAGTTGTAATTTGTCCAGGGTAACACTGATAGATCTAAGTGAAATCTTACAACTTCTGCAAGTCAAACCCTGCAGAAACAAAGAGAAAGGCAACCGTGATAGAGGGAATATTCACAAACATGAACGACAAATAATTCACATCGTTAGTAGAGGCAGAAGTAAGCTCCTACAATTCCTTAGGTAATAGACAAGCCCCCCAATCTAAAAAGGGCCAGGGACACAACCGATGACAACGCGAGTGGACATCAAAATGTGAAAGAGAAAAGTGTAATTTCCTTTTTTGACTACAGTCTAGCATATACAGAGACACCATACACACTGTGAATAATAGTTCAAATCAGCGCCATCTTTATGGGGGAAACGTTTGGCCGCATTTGCAAGTGACCTTAAAAAGGCATACAGTATGTGATCAAACAATTAAATTTCCAGGAGTCTATTCTAAACAAATTGTTACAAACGCTCTCGAAGAGTTTAGCTGCAGGGATGTGTCTCGTACTTACAGAAAAATGGGAATAATAATGTTCAACATTAGGAGTGTGGACAAACTATGACCCAGATACGTATTGAGACACATATTCTAGGCAGGATTAAAATTGTATGTACGATCTGAAAAGTTGTTAATGGCATAGTCATCGATACAAGGAGTTTACAAATATATATGCTGAAGAAGAATATACAGGTTCTCCTTTTCCTTTGGCAGTGACCTGTAAACCTTGGGTGGTCACGAGATCTTTGAGAATTCACGGAAGTTATGAATGCACGTTAAAGACAACGTACCTCTGCATATACTTGCAAAAGTTTGCAACTCTTCTTGATCTGGTCTCAATCCACGTTTCCAGCTTTGTATCGTGCAAATTATGAACACCAGCCTTGCTTTTCTCACCCTTTTCCATAACCCACGCACTCTCCGGTCCTATGCAATTTTTTACGAACGCACCATGCCGCCATAGCCAGGCAGAGCCTTTATTCTATGGAGTGTACTCACTCCATCATTTTCTTACCTCCTTGGTTTTGTGGACCCAGCTCGTACATCAGGGGTGA
This sequence comes from Acinonyx jubatus, assembly GCF_027475565.1. Taxonomy (NCBI): domain Eukaryota; kingdom Metazoa; phylum Chordata; class Mammalia; order Carnivora; family Felidae; genus Acinonyx; species Acinonyx jubatus. Next base: position 92,608,257 of record NC_069389.1, read on the forward strand.
GGCTTTCCTTTATTTTCCTCGCTTAGGTCTCCATGCTTTGAATTCCTATGGCATCTACGTATATGTTATTCTACCCGAAAGTGTATTAGATCCCATTATTTTAATTATATGGATGTCTCTCTCTCCACCTTCTTCTCTTTCCATTTGGAACTCCTAGATGCAAGTACCATACCGAGTTTACCTGGATTGTTACTTTGAGCTGCTGCAGAATCGCATAAAGAGATGAATGTATTTATTAATTGATTAGTGTAACCAATGATAGTGTTTCATTAATCAATTTACTGCTTGTATCTAACAGGTGGTGTCGGGTTATTCAGATATACTAACACACCTAGTATGAGTTTAATCTTTCCCTCTTCCCAATCTAGTTCTCATTCCCTCTCACTGGACTTCTAATTAATCAGTCACTTCGAGTAAAAAATGTCATTACCAGGGCGCCTGGGTGGCTCAGTCAGTTAAGCGTCCGACTTTTGATTTTGGCTCAGGTCATGATCTCACGGTTCATGAGTTGGAGCCCCACGTTGGGCTCCGCACTGACAGCACGAATCCTGCATGGGATTCTCTCCCTCTCCCTCTCTCTCTCTGCCCCTCTCCCCTCATATTCTCTCTCTCAAAATAAATAAACTTAAAAACTACTTTTAAAAATGTCATTGTATTGTGGTCGCAAAGAAGAGTAAGGGTTTTCTGTATGTATACGGAAATTCTTCGGGGATTTCCTCCATGATAGAGCGTTATTATGATAAAATGGAAAAAATACTGTAAAGGCCAAAGGTATGTCACTAAAAAGCTTTTGAAGGCATTAAAACCACACGGTATCATTTTGGAGCAATGTTAAAGGCATAGGGAACACAGTCCATTCGACCAAGAGAAACTTGACAATAATTCATCTCGTTAAAAAATTTTTTTAATGTTTATTTTTGAGAGAGAGAGAGAGAGACAGAGGGTGAGCAGGGGAGGCACAGAGAAAGAGAGACATGGACTCTGAAGCAGGCTCCAGGCTCTGAGCTGTCAGCGCAGAGCCCGATGCGGGGCTTGAACCCGCGGACTGCAAGATCATGAACTGAGCCGAAGTCGGATGCTTGACCGACTGAGCCACCCAGGTGCCCCAACAATTCATCTCTTTACTTGTAGCTCCCGAATCTTATTGATGGGACATAAAGTCTCCAGAAAGGCATCTTAAAATCTCTTTGCTTCTTCCTGTCCTACACACTTGTCTTTTATCTTGGCTCCTCTTATCCCTATTTCCTCGCAACTCTCCCACTCAGTGCAAATTAGCTTTGACCTTCAGCTCTAAATGCCAGTTCCAGCTTTCCTTTCATCTTCCTTTACTTCCGATCTTCCATTGCTACAGCCCAAAGACCTATGTGGCAAGACCGGACCCTCCTTGGAGGGTGCAGAGAAGGAAGGAGCTAAGAGGCATATTCCTCTTTTTAAGAGGTGGCAGGGGAGAAAAAGCTGTGAATAATCAAACGGGATGAATTTTTAACTTGCCATATTATGAAATTGTGGCGTGACCTTAAGCACAATCACTTCACCTCTCTGCTTTCACTTCCGCCTCTGCACTTACGCACAAGTATAGATGTAAATGGAAAATGGGGAAAAAAAGAAAGCCTTTTACAAATGCTGTGCAGATGCAAGTTGGTTTAATTATTATACAAAATGATCCCGAGTCAAAACCAGAAATATGTTTTGAACATTTTTAGAGAAAATAATTTTGATCTTTAACGGCCAGAAATACTAGTCATGGTGAATGTTTTTATATAATGGTTGATCTGGGACCTTCTTTCCTGAAAATATTAGAAGTTAGAATTAAAATGGTGAATTTTTTATGACTTGGGCAATGTTCAGTTCTTATTTAACTTTTTAACAATCCGAAGGCTGTAAACAATCTTCTGTGATTAATTTTAAAACACTATTTAAATTCCCTGCTGAGCCTAACTTAAAGCCTTTTTTTCTTTGCCTTCCATAGAATCTGTAACAAAGTATATATTATAACTCTTTTTCAACTCGCTTGGATTTTTCTGGGATTTGGTGCCATCATGAGAGACAGGCATTTTATCATTCAAGGTCCCGAAAATGACTTTCAAAGAGTTAGTCATCTGGGAATGGAACATTACACTTCAGAGAATAGAAATTTACTTACATTTGAGACTAACTAAATAAAACTCAACAAAATAGGAGCCTCTAAAAAAAGAGGCCCCGAGCGGCAGAAACACCAGAAAGCTGTGAATCAGCAAAATTCTTACCTTTCTCCTTTTCACTCTGGGAGAGTCAGCAGCAACGAGCCACATTAAAATTGCCAACAGACAAGACCTTTGATAGAGTGGGATCTCCATCTGCTTGAAGAACAGAGGGATCTCTGGAGTTTTCAATAGCGTGATATGTAGATATCGTGTTCCACATTTTCCCTACCGTTTTTGGAAGGAAAAAAAAAAAACAACCCCACCAAACCCTGTACTTCTGAATTGCTTAACAGGACTGTTTGGTTGAGGATTAACTCCTGAGTTGCTGCGGAGACGGATGTCCCCATCCGCTTGCAAAAGATCTGTGCCTCTGAGAAGCGTTGTGTGTCTAAAGGGTGATTCATTCATCCAGCTGGATCTCTTTGTGGTGATTTTCCGACAACCGTATGTAGGGGAGGAGGAAGAAGGACTTTAGACCCCTGACATGGAAGAAAATTCTGGCATGAGGAGAGACAGTTTTTCTGGTACAAGCAGAGGGGTATGAAATAAGGAGGGAGTTCTCAGAAGTGGCAACTAGATCTCCTGCTAAGAGCCAGAAGGAACTGGCAGGAAAGTTACTGGCTTCTCTTCTTCTTCACATCTGTGAGTTCTGTATTCATCTGCAAATTTGCCTTCAAACCGGATTGCTGTTTCTCTAGGCTGTATATAGGTCAATAGGTGCAATCGGATCTTGTATTTTTCATTCTGACTTCAGTACTATTCATAGCTGCAATTTAAATGTCTCATAGTTCTGGTTCTGGCTAAACCAAAAATGTCACCCATTTTATAATTTTTGAGAATGCTCAAAGATTTCATTGCGCTAAGCGTGACGACAAAAGTCTGCTGTCTGAAGGCGTGAGGTAGTAAAGTTTCAAGGCGGTCTCAATGGAATTAGGTGTGTGTCCCTATGATACTAATAGAACGCGAGTAGCAATGGTTCTTTGCAGTCTATGAGGAAAGGAACTTGACTATGTCTTGGCCTTGAGAATTTTGAGACCCACTGGCATTATTCTACTGGCAAGTTAACTAAGTTACTTTGATGGCATTTGAGTTTTTTACAGGTCAAACTATTTGGGGGCACCTGGGTGGCTCAGTCGGTTAAGTGTCTGACTCTTGGTTTTGGCTGAGGTCATGATCTCACCATTCATGAACTTGAGCCCCATGTTGGGCTCTGTGCTGACAGCACGGAGCCTACTGGTGATTCTCCCCCCCCCCCCGACCCCCACCCCACCTCTCTCTCTCTCTCTCTCTCTCTCTCGCTCTCAAAATAAACATTACAAAATAAAAGCCCAACTATTTTGCTTATGTCCTTTAGTGGAAGGGAATAATCTTTTTATAAAAATGGTAGAAGGGATATTGGGAAGGGGGAACAGAAGTCCAAGAAATGTGGGGAAAATCTTTTTTGAAGGACACCTCTTTCTTCTTAAGTAACTGTACAGCTCATTGTTCTGGACGTATCACACACCAGGGTTCTGAGAGATAAGATTGTTCAACAAGCCTGTTGATTATTGAGAATGGGAGAAGGCACCAAAAGAGTCGAATGGGGGAACTATCATTCCAATAGTAGTAAGCAATCTCTCTCTCTCTCCTGCTCACTCTCTCTCTTCCTCAAAATAAATAAATAAGCTTTAAAAAGAAAAGAAAAGAAAAGAAAGGGGTAGTTTATAAGCTCTTACTAGAAAAAGCAAAAGCAATGATCCTTGGAAACCACCATGAGGTCACCAAGAAAAGTTATATCAGACCATTCCTTTCCCTGATGAGGGAGAGAAGGGAGACTGTACCAGCACTCCTCTTTCCAACTAGCCTTTTGTGGCATTTGACACAATTGATTTCGTTTTCATTTCTTCTTGAAATACTCTTGCTCCGTGATTCCATCGCATGTTCTCTACCTCCGACAGCTCCTGGCAACCTTTAGTTTCGTTCCCCTATACCAATATAAACTGCACCCTGGATGTAGCATTCCCAAGCATTTGATCTTCTGGAAGACTTCAACCATGCCTGTTGCTTAAATTCCTACCAATGAGCTAATGGCTCCTAGAGCTGTATCCGAGCCCCAGATTTGGATTTGCACAGCTCCAGGTCAACAACCAAAGCCAGAAGACTGGGTGTCGTCCTTCACTAGCGTCTTGACAGGCTGCATGCCACAAAGACACATTTTTAGCAGAGATAACCATAAGATATTGCACGAGGATTCCCCAAAACCCAACCCAACGGAGCAACCCAGCTCCGTCAATATGCGTTTGCAGGGGGCGTGACTTAGCAGGAACACACAGCAATCTCTTTAGTGCTTTTGCCTGATTTTTAAATTCAGTATGCACCCGTAGTTGGATGTGGCTGCTGGAGAAGGCAATACTTCCTTCAGCTGCATCAACGGAAGAAAATCTAGAGCGAGGAGCTGATGGGCTCAATCTGCTCTCGATGCCACACTTGAATAATTTGCGGGGAAGTGGGATTTGCTATGGAAGAGAGCAGCCACACTCAGAAATGGCAGGAATATCCCACAGGGCGTTAAAGATCAAATAGCCTCCAATAGCCCTTTTCAGTCTCTTTTGCTATTAATGCATTACATTTTAGATTTAGGTTTTAAAAGAATTGAACCTGAAGGAAATTCATTTGCATGTTCGATTTTAAAAAGAATCATTCTAGTTTGATTTTACTTCGCAGGGGTGTTTGTGAGGTCCAGGTTGCTACTGGTGAGAATTTGTGAGCTCAAGGGTTTCCCGATTTTGGATCCATGGAAGGGACCTCTATAGGCACTGTTCAAAGGGAGACGATTACATTCATGACCTTCCCTTGACCGTTTCCCTAAAGAGGAAGGTGGGTTGGGGAGAGGATCTAATCTATATAGATCACTTTCACGTTACCTCAACTAAAGAGAGACAGCACACTAAAGGGAAGGGCACTGGGTTCGGAGACAGTCCTGGCTCACTTGCTTATCTCCCTTCTGAGACTTAGTTTCCTCCTCCGCAAGGTGTAGGGCTTCAGTACGTGCCCCCAAGGCCATTAGACGTCCATGAGATGGAACATCTGAAGTATGGATTATAGTTGGTATTTAACAAACACTGTCTTTGCTTAGTGGCCACAACAACACTGTAAAGGGTGGGTGACAATCGCCTGGTGGCAATAGTGATGAGGGAGCAAAAGGAAAGCTGAGGGCAAAGTACAGGCTAACACCCAGCAACTCCCCCTGCCCCCCACCGGGTGAGAGATGCGCGACATTTCTCAGACACTCCTGGCTGCCCAAGAGCAAAGGAAAGGGAAAAACAGATGGTCAACTGGTAACGGGCACCTGGGTGGCTCAGTCGGTTAAGCATTTGACTTCCTTCAGCTCAGGTCATGATCTTGCAGTTCGTGGGGTCGAGCCCCGTGTCGGGCTCTGTGCTGACAGCTCAGAGCCTGGAGCCTGCTTCGGATTCTGTGTCTCACTTTCTCTTTACCCCTCCTCCACTCCCGCTCTGTCTCTTTCTTTCAAAAAGAAACATTAACAAAAAAAAAAAAAAAGAAAGAAACATTAACATTTAAAAAAAAAGTTAACTGAGGGGGTCCTGGGTAGTTCAGTTGGTTAAGTGTCCAACTTCGACTCAGGTCATGATCTCAAAGTTCACGAGTTCCAGCCCCGTGTCAGGCTCTGTGCTGACAGCTTGGAGCCTGGAGCCTGCTTGGGATTCTTTGTCTCCCTCTCTCTCTGCCCCTCCCCTGCTTACACTCTGTCTCTCTGTGTCTCTCTCTGTCTCTCTGTCTCTCAGAAGTAAATAAGCATTAAAAAATTTTAAAAAATAGTTAACTGATGGAGATCACAGTCATGTAGGACACGGGTCTCTAACAGTTTACAACTGGTCTTAATGATTTACAAGGAGGAAAGCAATTTTGTCAATACCCAAACTTCCAGAAGCCTATACACTCAATTTCCTGAAGCCCTAACATCACCCTCCCCTCCATGGGATAGAAAATCTTCTATAATCAGGCACTCCTCATAGCCCAAGTGCAGCTCTTTCTGCCCACATGCCCTCCCCTGTGCTTTAATAAAACCACCATTTTGGGGGTGCCTGGGTGGCTCATTTGTTAAGCATCTGGCTTTTGACTTAGGCTCAGGTCATGATCTCACGGTTCGTGAGTTCGAGCCCGGAGTTGGGCTCTGTGCTGGCTGTGTGGAGCCTGCTTGGGATTCTCTCGCTCTCGCTCTCGCTCTCTGCCCCTCCCCCCCGGTCCATGTTCTGTGTCTCTCTCTCACTCTCTCAAAACAAATAAATCAACTTAAAACAAACAAACAAGCAAAAAGCCACCTTTTTGACCCAAAGACGTCTCAAGAGTTATTTCTTGGCTTTTGGCTCCGAACCCCAATCCTTCAGACCTCATCAGTAGGAGGTCTCGAACGTGGCTTCAAGGTGAGTCAGGATCTGTCTTGGTGCTTTGCCTCCTTCCATGTCCCTTCTCCTCACACTTTGCTTCCACTCAGCCTCTATTTTAAAGACAGTAATTTTAAAAAAATAACGGAACTGCCTCGTACAGATCCTATTGTACACACCTGCACAATTTCTGCTACAAACAGGGCACCTGCCTCACTGTACAGGGGAGGGCTGATTGTGACACTATAAAAGACGAGATGAGAAAAGCAGTGATGGGGTGTGGGTAGGACAGGGGCCCAGGCAAAGGAAGCAGGGGGGAGACTTTCAATTTGATTCAGTGGATAAGAAGAGTCTGCTGTCGGCTATTTCAGATGGGATAAACGTAAAGAAAATGGCATTCGGAAAGACTGAATATAGGAACAGGACACAAGATTGACTGGGGCAGAGAGAGAGAGAGAGAGATCGACACGAGGCAGGGAGACCCAGCAGAAGGCTGCTAGAATAATAGAGGCAGGGGATGACAGCCTGACCGAAGGACGTGGCTGTGGAAATTAAGGCCGGGGACCTGGCAAACGGGATCATCTCCCACGGAGGGGGAGCTGGAAAGACGAAGTGAAGATCATTTCACGCACTTGCTTCTAACACACCTGACGGACTCTGCCACGAAGGAGGCACCCTCCGGTGGACACCGTGGGGGTCTGCTCAGTTTCCCCTTGCGACCCTGAATTCTTCCGGTTATATTCTTTGTGCCCCGCGTCCAGGCTTCCGGGAAAGGCAAAGGAGGCAGAAGTGGTTCCTTTTGCCCCATTGCCGATTTCAACGGGATCGCCCCCTGTGTCACCCGTCAACCTGACCCCATTATTTCCAGCACGTCGGGTGGCAAGTAGACGGATCAGCCGCTATAGGTCAGATCGTATTCTGTCTGGCGTGGGGCCCAAACTGCCTGGACCCTGGTGCCTGGAACTAAGGTCTGATTAATGGCTTCTATATTCAGTGAAGGCCCATGGCGATGAAAAAGATTTGAAGGGCAGGAAGTCCAAAGCGAATCTGGCTCTGGGACATAGTGAACTTTATTACTTTGTCACTCCTTTTTTTTTTTTTTTATTCCGGGCATTATTTTCATTTTTCTTTCTTTAATTTTGTTGTTGGCATACACAGAACATCGACATCATGACACGGTATTCACTGAAAGCCCAGTCAGCACAAAACAGCATCTCAAGTGAGTGAGAGACGTGGGAAGAGATGCTCGTACTCGTATTTATATTTGAGAAAACTCGCTTTCTGTTTCCAAAAGCCTTAACAGGTTAGGATTCACACACAGGCGGACACCGCATTTGGGGCAGGCCCTTACCTCATGGCTAGCATGGTCACTGGGTCAGAACTCACTTGTAATGATGAGGTACATAAATTAAGTTAAGCATTGACCTAGGCAATCCATCTGAATCTTCTTTTTCTCCTCCTTGTCCTCCCTCTCCCTTTCCCCCTCCCTCATCTTCTTCCTCCCCCTCCTTTTCTTTTTCTTTCTTTCTTCTTTCCTTCCTTCTTTCTTTTCTTTCTTTTTCTCTTTCTTTCTTTCTTTCTTTCTTTCATTCTTTCTTTCTTTGCTTCTTTCCTTCCTTCCTTCTTTCTTTTCTTTCTTTCTTTCTTTCTTCCTTTCATTCTTTCTTTCTTTGCTTCTTTCCTTCCTCCCTTCTTTCCTTCCTTCCTTTTCTTTCTTTTTTCTTTCTTCCTTTCATTCTTTCTTTGCTTCTTTCCTTCCTCCCTTCTTTCCTTCCTTCTTTCTTTTCTTTCTTTTTGTTTTCTTTCTTTCCTTCATTCTTTCTTTCTTTCTTTCAACTGCGATTTCATGGGTTCTCTTGGCCATGAAGAGAGAAGTTCCAGTTTTCTGTATCCTCTAGGATGCTCTGATATAGCCACAAAATAGAGTTCCCAGGTTTGTGGAAATGCACATACCAGATAAGGATGTTTAGGCATTCACTGACCACCTCCTTCTAGGAACAGGATTTGTATGTAGAATACAGTCCAGAGACGTAATCCTTCTCCTCAACAAGCCGAGAGGAGAAATGGCCAAAGACCACTGTTAAACACACAACAGTATAAATACATATACATTGTGAAAGGGCCACAGGGTGCTGAGGAGATTCTAAACCTGAGATCAGTTCCTGCAGTTACACCTTTAAGATATCCCTGGTGTGTCATCCTTCATTTGAATCCACATTGTTGCTGTTCCAGTGTAGACCAGGCAGAAAAGTTATAATTCATTACCTTAAGCCAGGAGACTGCAGATCAAAAGTGGCAGAAGTGAAACCAAACGCGTGTAAGCACAAATGAGGAACATTGTTACAAGGAACCAAGGTCGAGGATGCATTTCAGCCTTAAGAGGGATGGGAACCAAGAATGAGCCTGCTATTGGGAACCAGGGTAGTCGACCTTGCACTCACTCTCGGGCCGCTGTGTCTCTTTAAGACGTTTCCCCACATCTCATGGGCTCTTTTTTAAATTCTGCCCTTTCGTCTGCTTCATGCTCTTTCGGCAGATTTACCTTTGCTCCACCTTCCTGCATAAGATGACCAACCTACTGATTACAGGCTGTTGCTTCCTCAGTTCGAGCAATCAATAGAGACGAATATCTTTGAATACCAACTTCAAAGAATCAGGAGAGAGGAATTCATCACGATCCCCTGGAACCTGTGTCCACCCTGGACCACTTGCTATGGTCAGAGGTTGGGGGGGACAGAGCCACAGAGTAGAAATTGCAAACATTCTCCCTCCCCCGTGTGGAGGGAGAGTCCTCAGAGTAGAGAGGTCGACACCCCAAGAGTTGCCCGCTACAAAACGAAATCGAGGTGAGGCTTTCAGGGGCGCCCACGGCGGCTCAGTCGGTTGAGCGTCCGACCTCAGCTCAGGTCATGAGCTCACGGTTGGTGGATTCGAGCCCCGCATCGGACTCTGTGCTGACAGCTCGGAGCCTGGAGCCTGCTTCGGACTCTGTGTCTCCTCCTGTCTGCCCCTCCCCTGCTCATGCTCTGTTTCTCTCTGTCTCTCAATACTAAATAAACATTTAAGAACAAACGAATTAGCCAAACTAAGAGGAAACATTTCAGATTTCCTATGAAAAAACGGGAGATGATTCTGGGATGACTTTTTTTTTTTAATTTTTTTTTCAACCTTTTTTTATTTATTTTTGGGACAGAGAGAGACAGAGCATGAAGGGGGGAGGGGCAGAGAGAGAGGGAGACACAGAATCGGAAACAGGTTCCAGGCTCCGAACCATCAGCCCAGAGCCTGACGCGGGGCTCGAACTCACGGACCTCGAGATCGTGACCTGGCTGAAGTCGGACGCTTAACCGATTGCGCCACCCAGGCGCCCCGCGGGATGACTTTTGACGTACATCTAGTGCAATCTTTTTATTGTACAGAGATGATAGCGAGGTCAAGAAAGGAAAGTGGTGGACGGAAAAGTTGGATTAGCTTCTTTTTGAAGCAGTCCTTTCTCTGGATTTCCACGACACCACACCCCCCTGGTTCTCCTCTAGTTCCTTCTCGGTTTCTTTTGTAGGTTTGTTTTCCTCTGCGCATCTCTTAAATGCTGGTGTCCGCCAGATTGTGACTTAGCCTGTTTTCTCTTCTCGCTCTGCGTGTGGTTCTTTGGTCGTCTGAACTACCCCTTAATGGCTTACATTATCATCCTTCTGCAGATGGCTCCCAAATCTGCATTTTAGGTTGTGAGCTTTTTCCTTAGGTCCAAATGTCTACTCAACAACTCCATCTCAGGGTCCCACAGACACCTGTCAGTGGCTCCAATACTGAATTCATTGGGCCACCAAGAAGCTTCTCTTTGCTCTCCGTACCCCCATCTCGGTACACGGCTTCACGTACTGAACCCAGCTGGCCAAACTGCAAACCCGGGAATCGTTTCTGACCCCTTCTTCTCTCTTACTGCTCCCACCCTCCCCAAACGTCCAACTGTTCAGCAAGATCTGTGGGAACTACTTCGGGCCATCATCTCTTGCCGGTACCACTGCAATCCCCTAGTGATTGGCCTCCTACCGTACAATATCAGACTCTATCCCTCCATACCTCCTCTATACTCTAGCTGGAGAAATACCTTCAAATATACAAAAAGAATTACTGCTTACCTGCTTACAAACCATTCGGCAACACCATGATCCTCTCAGAACAAGCCCTCAACCCCTTAAATGGCTTTACGAAGGTATGTGCCACCAACTCGTACCCTTGCCAGCTTTTTCCCTTCCCTTCCCCACCCCCATCCCATCCATTCTATGCTGTAGCCAAATCCCACTACTTTTTATCTCCCTAACACGAAACATCGTGTCTGGCACCTATTAGGTGTTGAAGAAGCTCTTCTTGACTAAGTTAAGGAGCCAAGTATAACGCAGAGGTACCCTGATACTTAGTTCAAAGCATCGTTTGCTATGTTTACCTTGCCAGCTATACAGGGCAGACTTCAGATTGTAGGTATTTTTTTTCTTTCCCACTCTGTCTTGCTTCTTAATTAGCACGCTTCAACGCCAAAACAGTTTTCTACCTTTGGGTCTTCAGTTCAAGGCTCATTAGTCTGTGATTACCAGCTCTATTCAAACAATAGTGAATGGTTAGCCTGGAAACAAGTAAATGAGACATGCTTATCTCTTTGATGAAATCATATCATTATATGCCGTTTTCCACGTCTTGGGATTTAGCATTCCGCGAAAGCTGTGCTTCTGGAACAGAAATCAGATCATTCTTTCCTTCCATTGTAGGAGTTTAATGATCTTGCAAATTATTGACTGATTGCACATCATTAAACTCTTTTTTTTTTTTTTTTTTACAGATTGAGAGTGTAAAATGGAAATGACTTTTAATGGCATTTCTTTTTTCTTGCCTTCACAGCCCATGACCATGACCAGCAATCATGAATGTGCGTGACAATGCAGGCGTCCCACTGTACTGTGCATGACTCTGCTTCCCTCTCCTTCCCTCCCAATCTTCTTTTCCTCCCTCCATTTTTATAGAGCACATTCACCTGCCCAACACTACTTGCTGCCATCTTGCTTTTTCGCCTTGCTGCTGCTTCTAAATATGGTGAGTGTGTGTGTGTGTGTGTGTGCGTGTCTGTTGGGGGGAGAGGAAAAGCAGTGAGAAAAACAAGGTCTTCAACCTGTAGGAATTTGCAAGCTAAACAGAATATATATATATATATATGTATATATATATATATATCCTTATTTATATTTTTTCTCATCCTTACATATAAAGAAAACATAAAATCCAACATTATCACAGGGGCGCCTGGAGGGCTTGGTCAGTTGAGCAACCGGCTGTTGATTTCAGCTCAGGTCGTGATCTCATAGTTTGAGGGACTGAGCCCTGAGCGGGGGGTCTGCGCTGACAGCCCAGTGTTCTCTCTCTACCTCTCTCTCTCTGCCCCTCCCCTATGCGTGTGCGTGGGCGCGCTCTCTCTCTCTCAAAATAAATAGATAAACACAAAATCCAGCGTTGTCGCAGCCATTAGGAGGCTTAGAGAACATGTGGACTCTCACATGGGGTGACCGAAGCTCAAATATGCCACGATTTTATATACCGAGGGTAGAGCAGATGCATTATGTTAATGCGCTGAATGCATCTGTTAGGTCAAGGGACTTTTCCGAAAACGAGGGTGAGCTGAATGCATGATTAGAGACTGTATCGTTGTTAGAGCTCCATTTCAAAGCTTGGGCTAAGGGTGGGGAGGGCGATAATACGCCTCCGCCACTTGTGTCCGTAGTTGCCTTGCACTGGCTTTGACACCATCATGGACGCTTCCACAAATGGCAACCATCCCATTTGGAATTTCCCGGGGAGCACCTGGAGCTTTAGAAGAGATGCTACACATGTCTAAACGACGAAGGGATAAATCGCTAAGTAGGCTGACTCTACATCCTGATTTGCCTGGGACAGCCCTAATTCCTGCCTGTCGTCTGAGCGCCCTTCCTGCTTCGGGTACCCTTGCACTGCCAACAATGTCCCAATTCGGGCAGAAATTATGTGATCACCCTACTTATAAGCCACAAGGGGATGAGAAACAGAATTCTCAACTTAGTTTCTACTCTTCTAATACTCTGGAACAGGTTGCACTTCTAATTAGTGTGCAAAGTGCCAAGCAACGATTTATTATTAGTTCTCGTAATCATAATGCACTTTATGCATATATAATCCCTTCACAGGAGTCTCTCAGAGTGCTTTATGAAGCCTCACATTTTTGTAACATTTGTGATATTACTCCCAAATTACCGATGACATCTGTAGCAGCGAGGTTAAATGATCTGTGCAAGGGCACACATCAATTTAGATGGAGGCAAACCTGGAAACATGACGGGCATTTTAATTACTTAATATTGCAAGAGCCCTTCTCTTTGCAGAGTTCATTTCTCCCAACTCTATGAGCGAGGCCAGCTTTATTTTAAATCGACGATATTTTAAAACAGAACCAGGTACAAGACGTATTGGCAGATACACTCTGCAACCACGTTTCTTTCGGTAAGGGATTAATGGGTCTTTGAAGACCCTAGCCAACGCCATTCCTCAGAGGACCCCACTAGACAACACACTGCCTCCCACTTCTTAGGAGTTAACTTCACTCCTACTTTACCGAGGTAAGCTAGGCTGTTAACTGAAAACAGATTCAACTGCTTTCTTGCACGGATACTCCTTTATGCTTCCTTGTCCATTCTCGCCTGCCGGACAACAACTCATCCTTAAAGACTCAGCCGCAAAAACCATTCATTTGATTATCCCAGGCCGAGTTGGGTGACCCTACTTCATGCTTTCCTAAGCGCGTTTTATCATACCTCTCTTGGGGCACCTGGGTGGCTCAGTCGGCTGAGCATCTGGCTTTGGCTCCGGTCGTGGTCTCCCAGCGTGTGAATTCGAGCCCCGCGTCGGGCTCTGCGCGGACAGCTCTGAGCCTGGAGCCTGCTTTGGATTCTGTGTCTCCCTCTCTCTCTGCCCCTCCCCCGCTTACGCTCTGCCTCTCTCTCTAAAAGATGAATAAACATCTAAAAAAAAAATGATCATACCTCTCTCGTTGTCCTAATCTCTACAAGCTCCTTGAGGACAAGAGAGTATCTTCAGTGCCTTGCTCATGTCTAGATCTTTAAAACTTTGTATAGTTTCCGGCACACAGCAGATATCCGATAAATAGCTGTTGAATGAATTAAAAAGATATTATTTTGCATTGCAAATAAAATATATTACCCCATAGAATTCAGCCACTTGAGTTGTATTTTTTAAATTAAAAAAAAAATTTAATGTTGATTCATTTTTGAGAGAGAGAGACAGAGACACAGACAGAGCATGAGCAGGGGAGGGGCAGAGAGAGAGAGAGGGAGACACAGAATCCGAAACAGGCTCCGGTCTCTGAGCTGTCAGCACAGAGCCCGGTGCGGGGCTCAAACTCAGGACCCGCGAGATCACGACCTGAGCCGACTGGAAGCTTAACCGACTGAGCCACCCAGGAGCCCCATATTTTTTAAAAATTTTAACTCATACCATCACCATATACCGATTTGTGAAAGCTTAGAATGTGCTATTGACCCAGAAGTTGTACATTTTGCATGTTTATATGAATGTTGGACCAGTTGTTCAGAGAATAAATTTGGTAAGCTTACCTAACCACAAAGTTTGTCATACTCTTGGGCCAATTTTAAATGCAAGCTACTCGTGTCAAAAAAACTCAGTAATTATCGTCCCAGAGATCCCACCATATCTCTTTTAAATAAAGGTAATGAGATGAGAAATTGTGCTTCAATTCAAAATACCATAATTGTGTTCTCAATTGAAAAGTTATTTAAAAACGATTTCAGCTTTGGTCTATATAGACTTTTTCAAGGTAACTAATTAAAACAAAGCTATTTGCGATGTGAGAAAGGCAGGCAGACGTATTTAATGAGTAAACTATTGGAAGGTAAACATTTCAGGCGTTGTCATAAAGTGATTGGGCTGGAGTTCTTTTTATCAGCACCTTGTTGGATATGAAATAATGAACACGTCATTGGCTTTAGGTATTTTTTTAACATCGATATGTACTCAGTCCACTTCATGTCATTTTCAAAATTAGGTTGAAACTCAGTTCTCTGAAAGAAGGTCAGGATCAAAGTTGCGAGGGTGCTTATTAGCTCCTGAGACACACATTTTGACTCCTGTGTGAAGATTTTATTCTCCCATAGGATATTGGCCGCTCCTCTATGACTGTGCATCTTGCTTGATATACGATTCATACAATGCGGAAGTTTTGGTATGCAGCTGCCCTATAACATAAACTAGAGTCTCATACCATTGCTAGGACCCATTATAGGATGGATATACGCTCCGGAATGCAACAAGATCCCTCAGATCGGTCACCGCTTTATGTGTAGATTTAAGGTATTAAAGTCAACTTGGAAAATAAGCTAACTGACCGGATACTTCGTATTAGAAAATACGTAGTGACTGGAAATTTGGGGAAAAAACTCAGAGCCTGGGCTAATTTGGTTTTGTTTTTCAGAAGCCCATGATTTACCCCAGGGGAAAAAAAAAACTCCCATAAAATTTTAGAACTTGATTACAGTCGTGGTACAACCTGACTTAAGAGTAGAAATTAAATTTCAAGACGTATTTTCTGAATCATTCTGATATGTGACACCAAGAATCCTTCCATGGCAGGAGAAAGCAAGAATTCTTTCTTAAATTACAACTTGATCTTGGTAAACCATTACTTCACGATACTGCTATTAATTATGATTTATCTCTATGCAGAAATAAATTTGTCCAATTATAATGAAAATCTAATCATCTTAGATAAGGCTCATTTGCAAACTGTGACGTCATAAAGTTCAGCTCAGGCAAAGGTTTAACCTATTTAAACCGAGCACAAGTTTTAATTAACATATATGAATCCTAGCAATATGGATTTGTTAACAAACCCATGCAAAATGAAAGGGTTATTATTGAAAATGGTGAAGGGTCTGAGATTTCACCCTGCACGCAAGCTAACAAGTTAGCCTGCTACCGTCTCACTGATGCTGATAGAAGACATGAGATTCCTGGGTCAGAGACAAGGGACTTTTTTTTAAAAGTTTATTTTTGGGAGAGTGTAAGCAGGGAAGGGGCAGAGAGAGGGGGACAGAGGATCCATAGTGGGCTCTGTGCTGACAGCCAAGAGCCCAATGCGGGGCTCAAACTCACGAACTGTGAGATCATGACCTGAGCCAAGTTGGATGCTCAACCAACTGAGCCACCCAGGTGCCCCAAGACAAAGGACTTTTTAAGTCACCGTACCGGAGGCAGCATGAGCATCTCGTTCACCTCACTGCCCATTGCCCTCCCCCCGAGGCCCACAGGAGTGAACACAGGGTGGCCCACATAGTGATTTTCCTTCACACCAGAGGAACCTCAAGCTTAGGAAGCCCTTATCATTTATAATTGGCTGCAAGCAAACCTGCTCCAACTTGCTTTAGAGAAAGACATTTTCTTTATGCTACTGGAGAGTAAACAAACCTGCCCTTTGCTCTGGAGGGAGAAACTATCTTCTAAAGATATTTGCTAAACAAACGTATTTAAAAGGATAGTATAGATAGATCAAAGGCAATCGTTCCTCGGTTCTCAAAATGTGCAGAAATGCAATGGACCCATGAAGAATTGTCTTCCGGCGGTTATTCGTTAATCATATTTATTTCAAGTTGCTATTTTAAAGCTTGACATTGTAACGTAAACAACTTGGTTCGTATCAGATATCACCATCTAAGTATGTTTTTTTAAGAATGTGAGCCCCTGTTGCCTTAGACAAGCTGTTTGTCAGTAACGCTTTACATGATGGGCACCTAGAACATTTAAACACTTGGATTGACTTTGGAAGGTCACATAATTCTCCTGAAGGCACAATATGGCTAATGGCTTATATTAGTGGCTCTGCATGGGCCATTCACTTTCATTCCAATGATGCAGCTGTATCATGGTTTCACTGAATGATTTTGAAACCCTTAGTCAAATCACTTCTTCCAAAGGTCAAGTTTACATAACAGCTGACATTGTGAGAAGGCACAAATTTGGATACATGGGTGGAGACATTAGTTTCTTGCTACGAAAATCTATTTGCCCGATGCCGATTTTGCCAGGTTTTCTTCTAACAGGCTTGGTTCTGCTGGATAGAAGGCAGTTTTTGATGCAAAAATCTTTTGATGGGTTGTCAGGGATTTCTGTTTCCCTTCGGTCACATGGTCAGCACCCCTTGTATCTATTTAGAGGACACAGGAGCACACCTTATTACTGATCATTCTGTTATCTCCGTGTGCCCTTTTCTCTCTGGCCTGTGACTGGCACATGTTCTTCCTGCTTCTGCCTGGAAATTTCGAGCTGTTCTGACTCCCTTTCCTTGACTACCGTCAGTTTATCCTACTGGCTTCAATTGTAGAGGGGACTTCCTCCATGAAGCTTATTCTGTTCCTCCAAATCTGGAATAAGTTTCCTTCCTAGATGATGGCACAGACCACCATGCTTACCTAGACAATAGCACTTATCACATGCTCATGTACATTTCTACTTCCTTGCTTTCATTTCTTGTTGATCTTTGAGCTCCTTGAGAGCAGGGTGTATAACCATTTTGTTTCTGTACCCGGAGTAACTAACACAGTGCCAGACACAGAGTAGATAATACATTGCTGTTCAATTGAATTAAAAAGAATTTATGAAGTTCAGTTGAGATAACGTATACACCTGGAGAGCTTGTTTTGCAATTCTAATGGGTGTCCCAAAAAGTTTCCTCAAACTGAATTAAATCGAAGTGTTACGACCAAATGAGATAATCTATGTAAGCTATCTAGAACAGGTTTGCACATGCATACAGGATAATTTTAATACTTTTGTGGAGCCCAAACACTCTAAATTTTAAAAGAATTTTTAACTAATTTTGCATGGAAATTATTTACCTGCAAATGATTCATTTATTTATTGACTATGATTTCTCTGCAATCATTATCCACACTTGCAAATGGGTTAGAGAAGATCTAACCCATAAAGTTTTTTTCAAACACAATTAAACTTTTATGAATACTAAATTTAACAATTAATAAAGCTGACTTAATTCTCTCTTTTGTGAACGTTTTAATTAAGCATTTGATCATCTTGATGTGAAGTTTTTCCTTCTTCGTTGGGTGCCAAGAGTTTTTATCTTTAATGTTGCAAATGAATTTGAGGAGTTCTTTAAAAACTAGTAGTGCCTGGGTCCTTTGCCTGTAGTGACTGATGAATGCAATTATCCTGTATGCAAACTATGTTTATAAATGTTTATAAGGAAGACGAAGGACAGGTGACAGAGAAGCAGGTTTATGGTTTTGACTGTATGCTAGAGAAAAAGTGATTTCTATTGACCATACTCATAGAATCTTTGGAATGATGGTTATTGTGTTGTATAGTTATTCCTCTACAATAAAAGCTCGTATATAGCTACGTGCCTCAGTTTTGCTTAGATATTTGGGTGTTTTTCTAAGGTGCTGAGTGATCCCAGCTACCCAAATGATGCTGTAATTATGTCTAGTATAGGATTGTTCTAATATCCACAGCCCCCCCCCAAAGAATACATAAGCAATCAATAAATGTGTGTTACATTAAACAATGAATGAATTTTACCGTGAGATTTTGCTACTCTTGCAGTATCCTTAGAAGACGTAAGGTTGTGCAATTATTTTTAAACCAAAAAGGTACGTGATGGTGCAGAAAGGTGCGAGCATAAAGACCCTGCGGGAGAATATTAATTAAAATCGCGGGTATGGTTTTTTTTTTGGTTGATTTTATAATTCTCTTGTATATGAGATTGAATCACAGGCTCCCTGAAATTTATTAACAGAATGGCATATGTGGAACACTGGAAATTAATCTCTTATCATATTTTCATGTGTTTAAAAATTGAAGAGGTGAAGGGCAAGGTTAGGCTTTTAAAAATCAATTTCCCCAACAACATTTTTAATTAGGTCCACAGCAGAATTGTCACCTGACTTCTCATTGTAGATGAATTACTAGCACTGGCTGAGGGCAGTCTTTAACACCAAACTTGCTAGAAAATACTTTTGTAACTAAAACCACAGAGTTGTGTGTCGAAACCGAAATACTATCAATATCACAGAACAAATGAGTAAACAAACACAAAAGCAGAAACAGAGTCATAAGTACAGAGAGCAAATTGATGGTTGCCAAAGGCCAGAGGAGTAGGGGAAAGACGAAACGGGTGAAGAGGTGCAGGCTTCCACTTATGGAATGAATTAAGTCATGGGGATAGAGGTGCAACATAGGGAATACGGTCCATGATATTACAACAGTGTCGTATGGGGGGCAGATGGTACCTACGTGTGTGGTGAGTGGAGCACAAGGTATAAGCTCGTTGAATCACCATGTTGCACACCCAAGTATACCTCAACGAGAAAAAAAATGGCTATAGAGGGGCACCCGAGTGGCTCAGCGGTTCAGCATCCGACTCTTGATTTCGGTTCCGGTCGTGGGCTCAGGGGATCGAGCCCTGCCTTGGACTCCACGCTGGGCATGGGGCCCCCTTGGGATTCTCTGTCTCTCCCTCTGCCCCTCTCCCCTGCTCAGGCTCTCTCTCTCTCAAAATAAATAAACAAACATTTAAAAAATAGCTATTGGTAGTATTTTTTTTCTTTTTTTTTTTCATGTTTATTTTGAGAGAGGGTGAGCAGCCGGGGAAAGGGGGGTGGGTGGGTGTGGACAGAGAGGGAGAAAGAGAATCCCCAGCAGGTTCCACGCTATCAGCGCGGAGCCCCAGGCGGGGCTTGAACTCCCCAACCGTGAGATCATGACCTGAGCCGAAATCAAGAGTTGGACGCTTAACCGACTGAGCCTACCCAGGTGCCCCTTGATAGTATTTTTTAAAATTGAGATACAGCTGGGGTGCCTGGGTGGCTCAGTCGGTTGAGCGTCTGACTTCGGCTCAGGTCACGATCTCGCGGTCCGTGGGTTCGAGCCCAGCGTCGGGCTCTGGGTGATGGCTCAGAGCCTGGAGCCTGCTTCAGCTTCTGTGTCTCCCTCTCCCTCTGCCCTTCCCCTGTTCATGGTCCGTCTCTCTCTGTCTCAAAAATAAATATACGTTAAAAAAAACTGAGATAGAGCTGACACCCAATGTCACATCAGTGTCATTTACGAATCAAAATGAACAAGCAGTACACCTGAAACTAATGTGACACTGTATGTTAACTAAATGGAATTTAAAAAACTTAAGAGAAAAGCTATTGTGATTCTTAACTACCAGTCTATAAAACTGAAGAATTATGTTTTCTTAAGAATTTGAGAGAAAAGTCAGCCATATTTCTTTTTTTATTATTTTAGAGAGAGTGAGAGCACAAGCCGGGAGGGTGGGCAGAGGGGGAGAGAGAGATAGAGACAGAGAAAGAGAGAGAGAGAGAATCTTTTTTTTCTAATGTTTATTTTTGAGAGAGTACAAGCAGGTGAGGGGCAGAGAGAGGGGGATGGAAGATCTGAAGTTGGCTCTGGGCCCACAGCAGCAAGCCCTATGTGGGGCTGGAACTCACCAACTGCAAGATCATGACCTGAGCCGAAGTCGGATCCTCACCCAACTGAGTCACTCAGGCACCTGGAGAGAGAGAATCTTAAGCAGACTCCTCACTCAGCAAGGAGCCCAACGTGGGGCTCGATCCCACGAACCCATGACCTGAGCCGAAATCAAGTGTCGGGTGAGGCTCAACCGACTGAGCCAGCCAGGCATCCCAGTTCAGCCATATTTCTGCAGAGATTTGAGTGAAGTCTCCTTAAGACGATCTCTTGGGGCACCTGGGTGGCTCAGTCGGTTGAGCGTCCGACTTCAGCTCAGGTCATGGTCTCGCAGTTTGTGAGTTCAAGCCTTGAGTCGGGCTCTGCACTAACGAACAGCTCAGAGCCTGGATTCTACTTCAGATTCTGTGTCTCCCTTTCTCTCTCTCTCCCCCTCCCCTGTTCATGCTCTCTCTCTCTCTCTCTCTCTCTCTCTCAAAAATAAATAAATGTTAACAAAAATTTAAAAAATAGATCTCTGAAGGTACTTTTAAACTGAATCTGTTTAGGAGGGCTATCTCAAGAGCAGATAAATTTCTGCTCCTAAATCTATGATCTTCCTTTCACTTAATTATACTACCTTAGATTCCACCAGTTAGGGACTCAATCAGGTTTATCCACCACGTTAGCTAACTTGACAATAAATTACATATATGTTTTTCAGTTTTTAATGTTTATTTTTGAGGCAGAGAGACGGAGTGCAAGTGGAGAGGGGCAGAGCGAGAGGGAGACACAGAATCCGAAGCAGGCGCCGGGCTCCGAGCTGTCAGCACAGAGCCCCACGCGGGGCTCGAACTCCCGAACTGCGGGATCACGACCTGAGCCAGCGTGGGACGCTTAAGCGACTGAGCCACTCAGGCACCCCGACAACAAATTATACTTCAGGAATAAATAAATAAAAGTGGAAATGTTTGTGAGAGGAAGGAACACTCTCAAGTGTACCTACCTTCTAGTGGATGTCATAAGTAGAATCGCTTTCCCTTTGAACTCCGTTGCGCCGCCTGTCCGAGACTTGGCAAGTTTGAGGGTGAAACGGAAGTTGGCAAGTTGGAGCACGGGAGGAGATAGAGCCCGCAAGAGTGGAACGCTGTGGTGTGTTCGTGACGTGGAGGTGCCAGAAAGTAGTCTGGGACTTTAAAAGAATCTACTCCCTGAGGAAGGAGTCACCAGGTGGCAATGAGAGGGGAGGGACAGTATCATTCGTACGATAGTGCAAGTATATTAAGCATATTAAGGATGAAATAGACTCCTGTGGGTTCGTATAGTGGATGCTATGGGTCAGCAGCTCAGATCACCTCCATTTTAATACTGAAGCACTCATTTCCCCAGCTCTGGCAGGATGGAACAGCCAGCTGGCTTCCAAGTAAGTCCCTCTTTGGGATTTGGTCTTGGGCAAGGTCATTTCACCCGAGTCATGCCCTCTCCCCAAGGTCACCTGGCATCCAATGACTGGTCAGTGTGAAGGGCCAAGGGCCAAGGGCCATTTCGTCTTGTGTCAACTTGAGAACGTTCTGAAAAGCCATTCCTGCCCCAGAGCTCCCTGGGAGATCGGCTGACGCCTTGGCTGTGACATCATCACAATCCAATTTCTCCCTTTTCCGGGTCCTGCCCCCTGCCCCCGCCAAATGTGCGTTCTATCCCTAACTTTCAACAGCACATCTACATCTCCAACTCCATTTCCTAGTGAACCTAACCTCCCACACTTGAAAGAAGAACTAAGTTATCACTGCATTCTTATTGAAAACTGAATTTCAAGTTGCCGGCACCTCAGGAGGTACAGACAATCTATTGACTTGCAATACATTTGCCTGTACTTTGGAAAGACAAACTCCTGGACCGTAGCTCTCTTCCAAAAGCATACAAAGCTTTTTGTAGTAATGCGTTTGATGAACTTGGTCAAGTTGCTTTGAATGCACAGCTTGGAAAAATTGTTCTTCTCTGTTCTTCGTCTTAGGTGGAGTCTGTCTTCGCTAACCGTAGATATCGTTCCTTTGGTTGGCTCCATTTCCTTTGTACCTCTCTAATGGATGTCACCCAAACAGCCATAATTACACTTATGGATCAGTATCACGCTGATGAGAGGCCAGGAGTCTGACAACGAGGCAGTTGTGAGCCATGAAATCTTCTTCCCTTCCATTATTCCATTCTTTCTACCTCTTCCCCTGCACTTCATGCCCCACTGCTGCTCTTCACAAGAACTTATAAAACAAAAATCTTGGGATGCTTGGGTGGCTCAGTCGGTTAAGAGTCCGACTCTTGGTTCTGGCTCAGGTCATGATCTCACAGTTCGTGGGTTTGAGCCCCACAAGGGGCTCTGGGCTGTGTGGAGCCCGCTTGGGATTCTCTCTCTCTCCCTCTCCCTCTGCCTCTCTCTTTCTCTCTCAAAATAAATAAATAAACTTTAAAAAATGTAAATTTTTTAAAAATACCAACAAAACGACAATCTTTTTTTTAATGTTTTATTTTTTATGTTTTATTTTTGAGACAGAGAGAGGCAGAGCATGAGTAGGGGAGGGGGCGGAGAGAGAGGGAGACACAGAATCCAAAGCAGGCTCCAGGCTCCGAGCTGTCAGCACGGAGCCTGACACGGGGCTCGAACTCAGAGTGTGAGATCATGACCTGAGCGGAAGTCGGACGCTCAACCGACTGAGCCACCCAGGCGCCCCAACAATCTTTTTTTAGGTTTACTTATCTATTTGGAGAAAGAGAGAGAGAGAGAGCAGGAGTGGGAGAGGGACATAGAGAGGGAGAGGGAATTCCAAGCAGGCTCTGCACTGTCAGCACAGAGCCCAATGTGAGGCTGGGACTCAGGAACCGCGAGATCATGACCAGAGCCGAAATCAAGAGTGGGACGCTTAACCGACTGAGCCACCCAGGGGCCCCAACAAAACAACAATCTTCACCAACACCTGTTCAACCTTGGATTAAAACCTGAGACCTAAGTAGAAACGTGTATCAGCATTAGGAAAAGTATAAAAGACAGAGGAGAACAGGAGGAAAAGACAGAAATTTTCCAGAAAGACAAATCCCGCAATGTGATAATGACACTGATTTAATGAAATGTGAGACCGTGTACAACAAAAGTGTGCATGCTAATTGTTTCACCATTCTGGTTCACAGTAGGAATTCTAGAAATCGCAAGGTAAAACAAATGTCGAGAGGAGCCAGGGCAATGTTCTTTTCTCTTCGTGTTGTGAAAAGGAAAGACAAAGAAAAGGTACTCCGTAATTTGTTATATAGGGATATGTGCTCCCCCAACTTTTTCTATTTCTTATTAAGAAAAGACATGGAATGAGCTAAATGAGCAAATGGATTTAGACTCACATCAAGTTTCGTTATTGTACACTCATGCCATCGTCTTGTGTCTGTTTGTTTTAGAAAGAATTGTACGACTTTGAGGAATTCAGCATGTTGTAAGAGTTAAGCTAATTTCCTTCCGTGCGCTGGTTCATTTGGGATTTAATCGCTGCTGGGTAGCCGGAAATGACTACGTGTCACAAGATGATAATTTACTGAAATCTGACATGATCTAGCATGCAGAGAATTCATCAGGTTTGTTTGTGGGTTTGGAACCATGGTAATCAACAGCCAGGCCAGATGTTTTATGGGCTAAAAAGAGATACCAGGCGGTGTTGAGATGATCTGAGAGCACCCACGCTCCCTAGGTGTAATGGTGAGTGTGGATGCTTCCGTTGCATGTTATTAAGACTGGCACCGAAAAAAAAAAAAAATCCTACTCAAATCTTTCATCCATAATACAGCACAGAGGAATAATTTCCGCCTGAACTCTGGATGCAGTGTAGAGAAGGATAGATACGCTGTGGCATTAACTCAAATGAATGGTAGTTTAAGTAGGGCAGAGCAACATAAAGGCAGGAATATATGCATATTCAAATTACCCATCTGTGCCACCTACTTACACATGAGGCATTTCAGCATGCTTATTACCCAGGAACATTTTAATGAGGTGCTCGCTCTCCGTACCTGAGCTAATTTGCGTCTCCCCAAAGATTATTTTGTATATGATTCTAAAAGACAAATAAGAGAGGGCTGAATATTTCATAGGTATATTTCAGGGGAAAAGCCACCTCTTCATGAACCATCTCCGTGGGTATAGTTCTGTTATTGGCTAGCATGTAAGATTAATGCATGTGTCAATAAAAGGAGACACTTTAATTAGAAATAAGTAATATAGAGAAGATAGAAAAACCCAGCTTCCAAATATCCGTTTTTATTGTGGGCTTGTTGATGAGGAAAAAAATACAAAATGGTGGATAGGAAAAGATAAAGGTGTAAGTAAAAATGAACATATAAACGATGACTTCCCTGTCATTTTGTATGTGAAACTATACACATTTCAGAGCAGTGAACGGATGAAACCCTTATGTTTCTGATTATATATTTCAGATAGAGTCAAGAATTGAAAATATCTGCCTCAAAGCCTACCACACTGATCTCATCATAGGGAGAAATATGACTTGAGTAAGCTGTGAGCTTGAATCTTTGTGACGATTATCAAATCATATACGGTCGCATTGTATACAACACATAAATTAGAACATCAAAAATAAAAGCTTTTGGAATGTAAGTATAGTTAATGCCTTTGCATGTTAAATTAAAAGGTTCGGACGTCTAAGATGTTTGTGTTCCCCAAGCGATGACTTGAGACGTATTGTTTCCTTGAATGAGAGCTATGTCCGTTATATGCGTAATGAAAAAAAAAATCCCCATAAAGTATTTTCCCATATGGTCTCACATGTATCACTAAAGGGCTCTAGACCTCAGTCTCTTCCTTGGTAAAATGGAAGATTTAAACAATATTTGGTTACTCTGCTTTTGTATTTTCAAAGCATATGATTCTTTAAGCTCGATATTTTTTTCTTTAAAAATGACAAACGTTCTCTAACTAAGGGATATGTCCAATGTTTTATTAGGATACCGTTGTGGTTTCTTTATTTTTTTAAGTTTATTTATTTATTTTGAGAGAGACAGAGAGAATAAGCGGGGGAGGAGCAGAGAGAGAGAGAGAGAGAGACAGAATCCTAAGTAGGCTCCCGCGGAACCAGATGCGAGGCTCGAACTCATGAACCGAACCTTGAGATCATGAACTGAGCCAAACCAAGAGCCAGAAGCTCAACAGATTAAGCCACCCAAGCACCCCAGAATACCATTGTTATTATGATCCCAGGACCGTTGTTAAGAGCCAACACTCAACGAAATGGACCCAAAACCATTTTCCAACTTCTATACTGATTCAGCAAAGAGAATACTTCTGCAAAAGCAGCGTTGTTTGTAACTGCTTTCCTCAGACTTGTATGAACTGTCACTGGACTCTATCAAAAGGTGTCCTCTCTGTTGTACTTTATGTACTAGGAAAATTCCATATCCGTCGGTGGACTCATCTATCAGCATAGTGCCCACTTGTGTCCTGTCCACATTCACAAAAGGTAGACAGTTCAGAGCCATCAGAACCCTTAATTCTGGTCTGTTACCTTGGTTTAAGAAGGCGTGGGCAGACGGCAGGTGGTACTTCTGCTTCTCACTTCCTCACATTAGAGTTATAGGATGAAACATCTAATTTAGCCTTGTTTGGAAGGAGCCAAAAAAGCAGGCTTCTGGACTTTATTCAGTTTTAGACTCGTGAGGCCAATGTAGTCCCATCACCATAAACGTGGGCACATTTTTTTTTAATTCTTAATTAAAAAAAATTAAATATTTATTTTTGCGAGAGAGAGAGAGAGAGAGAGAGAGAAAGAGAGAGCATGCGAGCATGCGCAAGTTGGGGAGGGGCAGAGAGAGAAGGAAACACAGAATCCGAAGCAGGCTCCAGGCTCTGAGTTGTCAGCACAGAGCCCGACGCGGGGCTCGAACTCACGAACCGTGAGACCATGACCTGAGCCGAAGTCAGATACTTAACCGATTGAGCCACCCAGACACCCCTAGCTTTCATTTTTGATGACATGCAAACAAGTACACAACACTTACCTCGTGGTATTACAGAATTATAACATACCTATATCTGTATGTGTAGATATAGATCTATATCTGTATAGTGTAGATATAACTACATCTATATCTATATCTATATCTACACATATAGATACATGCACACACACATATATACGTAAAATTTATTTTTGAGAAAAGTTGGCTGACATTGTATTGCTTTGAGGGGGTTGCATATATAAATTATATAAAATTTAAGCCTATGTGTTATTTACATAGAATTATAGACTTGCAAAGAATGCCAGAAAGGAATTTAAGGATGATTTAGGGAAAGTCCCTAATTTTATAGATAGGAACTCTGAGGCTCAGATATTGAGTGAATCGCTACAAAGCCAGTTGTTGGCAAAGGCTAGGACTATTGGTAGTTTGTCTTTTTCGAGACACGAATGCCAGGTGCTCATGTCTTGAATTCAGATGCATCCCAAGAAATGTTTCGAATAATTTGTTTTGCTTACCTTAATTCAGGGGTAACTTATCTAGATTATCAATATCCTTACGTCAAAGTATGTTGAGCATTTACTAGGTTTGGGCACTAAATAGTGCCTTTAAGTCAACGATGATCTCCTACCCTGTTGTACACGCTGTGTATGTTTGCACCAGATTATGAAATATATTCTTCATTCATTCATGTATATATTAAATGCATATTTATTTGGGGTGCCTGCCTGTTTTGTTCAATAACAAGTTACCTACACTTCAGAAGGAAGGAGTTTTCTAGCCCTCGGCCCAAGTTACAGAGCTAAACTTTAGAGAACAAAAAACACAGTATGTTTCCCATCACCTCTATTTTTGTGCTGTGAACCCTCTTCTTGTACTGTGTCATTAAGACCTGTGTGCCTTACAGCTTCAGAATGAGATTACTGTGAGCAATATTTTGCATCTTTATTTTCCATTTCCTCCCAGCTCAGTTTCCAAAATACACGCATTTATCACCACTGTTGAGTGCCATCCTCACGGGATAGAGGACGCACAGGTGTCCAAAAAAACCAGCCAAAAAGGACGGCAAAAGAAGTTGTGAGGTCACCTAGAAAACGAAACAAGATGAAACAAACACTAACTCTTGTTTTCTTTTAAACAGGCAGCTTGGGAGGGTTTTGGTTTTTTGTTTTGTTTTTTTTTCACTACAGACAGAATCCAAAACATTACATCGCTTAGCATTATTAATAAAAAAAAAAAAAAATTACCTCTCTCAAAATGTCTGTCCCCAGAAGGTGAAAATCTACCTATCCCGGGACGGTATCAGCATTGGTGATGATACAACGTATCTTCACAATAAAGCTATTCTTCAAAGCTCCCAGAAACCCAAGAATGAGTATCAAAATAATCAAGCCTCAGGCACAATCTGTTTTAGTAATAGAGGGGCTGTTATTTATTGAACACCTATGAGGCACCCAGCTTTCTGCTGAGCCATTCATACAGCACCCTCCATCTTCACCACAAAACTGTAAGATTGATGTTTTATCTTTATTTTACAATCGAGAAAACTGTGACTCACAGAGCAAAGATCCCCTCCAGGCCGCTGTGATGCGGCGGAGATTTGAAGCCATTCCAAAGTCCTTTCTTATTCTACTGGGCAACTTTTTCCTAAGTGTATAGAGCTTTGGATGTTTTCTTTCCCCTGTGGCAGAAGAGAATGAGAACAGTATTTACTCTTTTTCAACCCTCTGAACTTGGAGATGGCCTTCAGCATCTACACCTGTCTTGCGTAGTCCATAAGCTGGTCTCTCAAGCTGGGAACCAATTTATCTGGGCCTGGAAACTTGAGTTCCCTTCAAGAAGCCAGGTACTTCCTATCTCCTCAATTATCCTGGATTTCAGTTCCATTGTTTCTTGTGCTTTTTCCAGTGTGGATAACGTTGAATGAAGGGACCAAGGCAAATTAAGGGATTGGACATTTCTTCTTTCTTTCCAGTCATGCTGCAGGTCCCATCCATGATTTCCCCTGCGATCAGTGTATGAACCTCACTGACTATTGACCTCAAAGACTAGAATGGCTGACAGGCATTCTGACTCATCAACCATACTTTCCTTGGGATTATATTAACGATGATCTGGCCATTTCAGGGCATTCGATTGTCTTGTGAAAAGTTTTAGTACAGATGATGATGTTCATAACACTGATAGCACTTTATAGGCCACAGAGGTTCCGGTTTTAAGATAATTCTAATTTCTTCTACGGAATTGTAGCCACAATGACCTGTCTGTGATACGCTGCATCTATTTCAGGTGTATTTTTATGAGAAGTAAAACTGAAATTGGTCCTCACCAACAAGTCCTCTCGGGGTCTATCAGTTGACCTTTCCAGAGATATAAACACAAAGCATATGTAGCACCTGCGAAGTTCAGTTTTCCTTTAGCTTAAGTTCGAAATAGGTAGTGAGTCTGGCTGTTCTAATGCTCCCCCATCTATCACTGTGCTGCCCCTTAGAGAGTAACCCCTTCCAATATATCACAATCTGGATTCTCTCATTACATGAAAAACTGTTCTCTCAAGTGTTATTCTATTTGATTTCATTACATAAGCCTTTGAAAAATTTTCTTTGGCCCAATCTTTTCCTTGAGAATGTTAATTTTCATCCACAGCATAAATCAATTTGAGAATCTCCATGTGTTTGTAAAAAGTAAATAGAACAGCAATCAAAATACCAAAGTTTGTACTCTGGTAAACGAGCAGAAGAAACACTGTCCAGAAATAAAGTAAGAGAGCCATGGTATGAGGATGTTAGACCTTGGAGATCGTCTCATCCTGCAGGCAAGGAAATTAAAGACAAGGAAAATGCAATGATTCACTCAAGTCACAGGGCAAGTTCAGGACTGAACCATGAGAAGAGAACACATGTCTTGTGAAAGCTGTTTATCCTACTATAGCATTTATTTTTAACATCCATTGTGCATTGGCATTGCTTGGGGAGCTCTTCAAAATACGGATGTCTGGGCCTCATCCCCTAAGAATATGATTTCATCTGTCTGGGGTGAGAGCAAGGAATTTGTATTTTTAAGCCCCTCACATAGGCAATTGTGTGCAGCCAAGAATGAGAACCACCAAAATAGGTGATGGCGCCTCTCTAAAAGTGTAAACGTAAATCCCTGACTTTGAGGCTGCAATGGAAATGCCTATTCTCTTGAATGAATCTAAGAAGACCTTTTCTTGATTAAGTATGTTGGAGGGGTTGCTACCAAATGGAATGGTTATAAAAGAATGTTGGGGTGCTGTCCCAGACATGAAATGGCCAACCATTGGCTTACAACGAGACGACTTCCGGCTTCATGAATCTCCATATTTTGTAGAAAATTACTGGTTGTTCTTCATATCGTCTGCTTCGGAAAGCCATCACTGAACCTCCTTCTTTGCAGTCTTGCTTAGATGCCCCTCCCGTGTTTCATCACAGCACTCTGCGTTTCTGTGTACCACGGCAGGTACCACATCGCACAGGATTGGGGCGAGGTGCTTTTAGTTTAGTTTAGTTTTGTTTTGCCTGCTTCTCTTCCTAGACCGTGAGGAACCTGGGGGAAGAAATGAGCTTTTTACGTGTGTGTTTTTCGAAATTTAGCATGTGTCCTGGGAGAGAGTAGATGCTCAATAAATACCTGTGAGGGACACTGCATTTGGAGGCCTAAAAACGCAGTGACAACGAATTCAGCAAACTCAGAGGGAAAGAGGTCGCCAGTTCAGAGCAAAGGTAACAGGATAGAGGGCCTGTGCCAAAGCACCAGAAGTATGGCCGCCTCTGCTATTTCCATAAGGAAAGGATGAGATGCAGACGTTCCTTCATTACACGCTCACAATAACGTTTCCAAGTCGTCATTATCAGTTCTGATTGATGGGTAAAGAAGTCGATGCTTTAGAGAAAGCACCTAACTAACTTATATGGGTTAACTAACTTGCCCAAAGTCACCCAAGTAGCGAATGGAGGCCGATTTCAAACTCGGGTTGTTTGGGCTCTGCAACCCTTGCCTTTCTGATTATCCTCAAGACCTCGCCTCTTATGGGGTTGGTTTCTTGTTTAATTTTTCCTAGCCTAAAATTCCGAGGAAAACGGGATGTATTCAAAATCCCCGATTTTGGGGGCGCTCGGGTGGCTGAGTCGGTCAAGCAACCGACCCTTGATTTCGTCTCAGGTCATGATCTCATAGCCCGTGAGTTGGAGCCCCACTTTGGGCTCTGCACTGAGAGCGTGGAGCTTGCTTGGGATTCTGTCTCCCTCTTTCCCCAACCCTCCCCTGCTCATACTTTCTTTCTAAATAAATAAAGAAATAAATAAACATTTAAAAAATCCCCTATAACGAACCAAGTTTTAGCCTGTTTCTTGCAACTGTGAATCCCCAGTGCTTTGAACAGGCTGGAACATAGTAGGTGCTGACCAAACACTTGTTGAAACAGTAATGCATGAGTAACTAATACTTTGCTCTTAACAAATAGGTGCATTTGCTCCTAAGACGGCTTGCTCCTACCTATCACTTCCCCAAATATGTACAAATTTCTCTCACATAGATTGTGGCCAATGACAGATACACAATTACTTGAAAATTTCACTCCACAAATTATTCCTTTGCTCTTCAGATATTTCTAGGCTTAGATTGTGTTAGAAGATGGAGGAGTTATTGAACTCTGAAATAATGACTCCCTGAAAATAGAATTCTGGTGCCTTACAATAAGGGACATTAAGGAAATCCTGTCTATCAAGTGTGAACCATACCATCTGGGGTCCGTGTTGCTATGGTTCACTAATATAGACAGGACATAGAACACGTTCTTTTCTTAATAGCTTTATTGAGGTATAAT
Source organism: Acinonyx jubatus (assembly GCF_027475565.1). NCBI lineage: Eukaryota > Metazoa > Chordata > Mammalia > Carnivora > Felidae > Acinonyx > Acinonyx jubatus. The sequence goes on from NC_069389.1 coordinate 92,639,189, forward strand.
TGACAGGTAATAAACTGCAATGTTTGCTTCTAAAGTGTTCAGTTTGGTAAGTTTTGCCATATGTTCACATCCATAAAGCCATCACCAGAATCAAGACAGTAACAAATCAAAAAATTCAACATCCTTAGAATATTCCTGCTGGCCCTTTGTTTTTGTTTTTGTTTTTGTTTTTTTATGTTTATTTGTTTTGGAGAAGGGGGAGGAGGAGAGAGAGAGAGAAAGAGAGAGACAGCATGAGCAGGGGAGGGGCAGAGAGAGAGAGAGAGAGAGAGAGAGATAATCCCAAGCAGGCTCCACACTGTCAGTGCAGAACCCGACATGGGACTCGAACTCACCAACGGTGAGATCATGACGTGAGCTGAAATCAAGAGTCAGATGCTTAACTGACTGAGCCACCCAGGCACCACTAAAGTTGTTTTTATTAACTTCAGGAGGAATTTATGCACAACCACTGCCTATTTGAATGAGTTCTGTGTATTAATTTGTCGAATCATCCATACTACAATTATAGTTGCCTTGTCAACAAATGCAAACTAATGCTTTTTTATTTTTCTAAACATATTTTACGCTAATGGTAGGTATCACTGACTTGCCAGGGATGTTTTCCATTCACACTCTTCAGTTTCTATTATTTTTTTCACCGAGTGTGTATAAACAGTAGAACAAGGCAACGTTATTTGAAAAGATTCTATTTTCCACATTGAACCACAAAAGACCCTGAATAGCCAAAGCAATCTTGAGGAAGAACAAAGTTGAAAGCCTCACACTTCCTGATTTCAAACTGTATTATGAAGCTACTGTAATCAAAACATAAAAATCGACACATAGACCATGAGAACAGAATGGAGAACCCAGAAATAAACCCATGAATATGCAGTCAACTAATCTGTGATGAAACCACCAAAAATATATGATGGAAGAAAGGATAGTCTCTTCATTAATGGTGCTGGGAAAACGGATATCCACATACAGAGGAAGGAAATTCCTTTGTAGCCTTGTTATATGACCCTTATCGTATAACATACAAAAATCAACTCAGACTTGGTTAAAGACTTAAATGTAAAGTTGGAAACTTCAACTCTCTTGGAAGAAAACACAGAGAAAAGCCTCACTGACATTGGTTTTGGTAATAATTTTGGGGGTATGCCACCAAATGCAACAGTAGCAAAAACAGACAAATGGGTCTATATCAAACTAAAAAGCTTCTGTACAGCAAAGGAATTCATCAGCAAAATTAAAATGCAACCTACCAAATGGGAAAAACAAAATTGCAAACCATACATCGGGTAAGAGGTTAATACCCAAAATAGGTAAGGAACTCATACAATTCGATAGCAAATAATAATACTAATAATAACCAAATAATTGATTTAAAAATGGTCAAAGGACTGGACCATTTTTCCAAAGAAGAGATATAAATGACCAACAGGTACATGGAAAGGTACGCCACATCGCTAAGTGTCAAGTAAATGCAAATAGAAACCACAATGAGATATGACCTCACACCCGTGAGGGTGGCTATGATCAAAAAGACAAGTAATAACAAATGTTGGGGAGGATGTGAAACAGAGGGACCCCTTGTGCACTGTTGGTGGGAAGGTAAATTGGTGCAGCCACGGTGGAAAACAATATGGAGGCTCCTCAAATAATTACAAACAGAACTACCTATGATTCAGCAGTCTCACTTCTGGGTATGTATGTATGTATGTCTTTAAAGTTTATTTATTTATTTATTTTGAGAGAGAAAAAGAGAGCACTTGTGTGGAGGAGGGGCAGAGGGAGAGAGAGAATCCCAAGCAGGCTCTGCACTGTCAGCAGCGAGCCTGACATAGGGCTCGAACTCGTGAACCCATGGGATCCTGACCTGAGCCCAAATCAAGAGCCAGACGCTCAGCTGACTGACTGAGCCACCCAAGTGCTCCTGGGTATTTATTTCAAGAAAATAAAAGCAGGGGTGACTGGATGGCTTAGTCGGTTAAGTGTCCGACTTTGGCTCAGGTCATGTTCTCACGGTCCGTGAGTTCGAGCCCCACGTCGGGCTCTGTGCTGACAGCTCAGAGCCTGGAGCCTGCTTCGGATTCTGGGTCTCTTGCTCTCTCTCTGCCCCTCTCCTGCTTATGCTCTGTCTCTGTCTCTGTCTCTCAAAAATAAAATAAAACATTAAAAAAATTTAAAGAAAATAGAATCAATATCTCAGAGTGATAACTGCCTTTCTACGTTCCCTGCAGCCTTATGCAAAACTGCCAAGATACAGAATCAAGTGTTCTCACCACACCACACACACACACACACACACACACCCCAAGCAGTAACTATGTAAGGTGATGAATGTGTCAGTTAACATGATTATAGTAATCGTTCCACAGTGTATACACATATCAAACCATTACACTGCACGCCTCAAATAAATACGTTTTTTTTTTTTTTTTTGGTCCATTATACCTCAGTAAAGCTGGAGAAAAATCAAATTGCTGAATTTCTTTTTCATTTTGCTGTCGAACTCATCCTTTTAAAATCTCTGTCATTCCACAGTGTCAGTATTTTAAAGCCACTTTTCATTATGAAGTATCTGAACGTGCAAATTAAAAGAAAAAATTGAGGCAGACTTTTACAAAGTTCAGGTTGAAAGATTTCCCTTTAAGTTAGTAGCTATATATTTATTTTTTTTTTAATGACGTAAGAGAATGGGCCAGAATGCTCCATGTAAGTACTTCAGCATTTCACTTGACTGTATATGTGACATATATGGGCATATACCCTTTTTCTTACTTTAAGTTTATTTATTTTGAGAGAGAGAGAGGTGGGGAGGGGCAGAGAGAGAGGGAGAGAGAGAGAGAGAATCCCAAAGAGGCTCTGCAGTTAGCACAGAAAACAACACGGGGCTTGAACTCATGAACCCATGAGATCACAACCTGAGCCAAAATGAAGAGCCGGACAGTCAACTGACTGAGCCACCCAGGCATCCCAACTTTTCTTTTTTAAAGTTCATTTATTTATGTTGAGAGAGAGGTTGGGGAGGAGGGGCATAGAGAGAGGGGAGAGAGAGAATCCCAAACAGGCTCTGTGCTGTTTCAAGCCCAACATGGGGGCTTGAACTCAGGAACCGGGAGATCATGACCTGAGCTGAAATCAAGAGTCCGAGGTTTAACCGAATGAGTCACCCAGGTGCCCCAGGGCACACAGCCTTTTACGAGAAACACTTTGTCATAAAATATGAATAAACCGGGAAGTTGACCCATTCATCCCATTGTATTCACTCAAAATGGGAACGTATTTGATCTTTCAAAGGAAGAGGAAGGGTTTTGGAAAACTTTCTGAGTTTCCTAGCAAACTTATTTTCTGTATCTTTCTCTCCTTGGATCATGACAATCATCTATAAAGTATTGTCCCCATCCAGCCCAAATCGATACACTGTGACGGCTCTTTTGTGCCTTTCCGTGAAGGTTTGGGGTGGCTTCACAATGTTTGCTGAAAAAAAACAAAGAAGGCGGAATGGGAACAATTGTGTAGCTCACAGCCTGCATATATTAGTGTTGGTACCTATTTAAAGGAAGCTTTAGATAAACCATTAATAATAATATTTGGTACTTATCGCCTTGCGAGAAACTTGGCGATACATGTTATATATATGTTATACCACAGTATGCTGAAATCCTCAGGAGAGTGTCAATGGGTAGGTAACCATATTATCTTCTTTTAACAGAATGCTTGGGGCTGGAGGAGTTAAATAGCTCAACGTAAATAGCTAAATACCTCAACTTAAATAGTTATTCAACCACAGGACCTGAAAGGGACACAGTGGGAGTGGATCCTGGATTTGATGAGCTCCATGGGTCTTTCTCGCAGGAGCGAGATGATGTTTATTTAACACCTCTTATAAGTTAGAAACTCTGGGCTTTTTTTTTTAAGTTTATTTATTTTGAGAGAGAGAGAGTGTGTGTGAGCAGGGCCAAGGGAGGGAAGGGGCGAAGAGAGAGAGAGAGAGAGAGAGAGAGAGAGAATCCCATGCGGGCTCCATGCTGTCAGTGCAGAGCCCAACATGGGGCTTGATCCCATGATCTGATCCGTGAGATCATGACCTGAGCCAAAATCAAGAGTTGGACTCTTTTTTTTTTAACTTGTTTAATATTTATTTATTTTTGAGGGGGGGAGGGGCAGAGAGAGAGGGAGACACAGAACCCGAAGCAGGCTCCAGGCTCCGAGCTGTCAGCACAGAGCCCGGCGCGGGGCTCCAACTCATGAACCACAGGATCATGACCTGAGCCGAAGTCGGACTCTTGACCGACTGAGCCACCCAGGCACCCCAAGAGTTGGACTCTTAACTGATTGAGCCACCCAGGTGCCCCAGTTAGAAACTCTTGTTAGGTATATTACAAAATCGTCTCCAAATTTCATCATCACCGTGGTTCATGAAGTAAGAAACATTATGGCCTCTGTTTCACAGGCACATATATTTCTATGAGGAAACCAAAGTGCCAAGAGATCTAATCATGTGCCCATTGTCACATACACTTGAAGCAAGCTGAAGCACAGCAACATAATCTGGGTATTCTTACCCCTAGGATGATGCTCTTTCTTCTATCTCACGTCTGACAATCTGTGAGGAGACTTCTCTTGAGAAGTCATGGACAGCACACTCCCCTTTCCTGTGCAATTTAGGATCAAGCTGGGTGTTGGTCCTATGCTTCTGGCCAGAGTGAGAATTCTGGAGTTTGAATGTGAAGAATGATGAGAGACAAAGTTAACTTACATTTGCAATGCTGTGCACAAGCACAACGAAGTGGTCTAAACTTTTCCTTTATTGGACCCGAATTGATACCATTCTCTCATTTCTGCTTAAAATGACTATAAACAGAAAATGAGGGGGGCCCGAGTGGCTCAGTCTGTTAAGCGTCCGACTCTTGATTTCAGCTCAGGTCATGATCTCACAGTTCGTGAGTTCGAGCTCCTTGTTGGGCTCTGCATTGATACTGTGGAGTCTGCTTGGGATTCTCTCTCTCTCTCTCTCTCTCTCTCTCTCAAAATAAATAAATAAGCATGTAAAAAAGAGAAAATGAATTCAATGGCTTTGAAACCAAAATCTTTCGGAATATTCAGATGCCAAATATCTTTTGCCCACAATCTCAGAACAACCCCTATGGCAGATTCACAAAGGAAAAGGCCACAAAATTAATCAAATCTCAGTTTTTTTCCTTTTCATATCATAGGCAATAAAGCAATATTACAGTTCGTATAAAAGTATACCAGTGCTCAGGGAAATGGAGACAAATATAAAACTGAAAAAAAAAAGTAGGAAAAGATTAGAGTTTAATCAACAGTAATGTCTGTGTATAGAATACCAGTCTTATGGTATTTAGACATTTTTGGTCTCTGGTGATAACTGCTCATCAGCTGTAGTCTTGTTTAAAAAGAGCTTCCATAATTTATGGGGATATTAACCTTACTTCATATTTAAGAGTCGTCAAGAATTCTCAGGAATTGAAAATTGTAATTATATTTAAATACATTTAAATATGGGATCAGTTCCTAAACCATCATATTTGTAAAAAAAAAAAAAAAAGAAAGAGAGAAAGAAAAAGAAAAAGAAAGAAAGAAAAGGAAAGAAAGAAAGAAAGAAAGAGAAAAAGAAAAACAAAACCACCACAAATTAGATCTAGAGTAAAAATTGTCAGGGGAACTATAAAATTTAATTATACTGAATCTATGTACAAAAATGTCCATTAATAGCCTTTTCACTTCAGAAAGATTCATATTCTGTTCAGCTAATGATTTAATGACGGGTCAAAGATCTTACCATGTGTTTGAATTTCTCTCTAGTTCTCTTTTCTAAAAGCATAATGTGTTGGCCTAATACATTTAGGATCATTGACATAATCATATTCAAATACCTCAATTTCATCGGACATGAAATAATTCGTTCAAATTGTTCAATGTCTGAGATTTGCATCTCAAATACTATTTATTGCATTTTCAGAGTGACACAAATAACACATAACTGTTGTAAAAATTTAGAAAATATGAAAATTGTGTGAAGAAGAAAATAGAAATCAAGCATTATCCCGCTGCTCAGAGATAACATAACCCCTGTTGATTTTTAGTATATTATATCTCTTTTTCAGCTTTTCTGTACTTTTCTATGCTATTAGAAAATGGAGAGCTTTCTCTGCGCATAGTTTTCCATCTCAGCTTTTGTTTCTTCAGGTGACATTGAATTTGCGCCTTCCCTCTTATTCACACCTCAGCCCACTCTACTCCAGCTTTCCATCATTCCAATGACAATGACAAACCTGGGCCACCTGGGTGGCTCAGGGGGTTGAGCATCTGACTCTTGATTTCAGCTCAGGTCACGATCCCAGGGTCCTGAGATCAAGTACCATGTGGGTTCCAAACTGAGTGTGGAGCCTGCTTGAGATTCTCTCTCTCTCTCTCTCTCTCTCTCTCTGTATGCCTCTCTCCCCCACTTTCATGCTCTCTCTCTAAAAAAAGGAAAGTAATAATGAATTAATTAATTTTAAAATAAATACATTAAATAAAAATAAAAGAAAGTCTCCCCTCTTCGCTTTTACGCAAATATACTCTCCTGGTTTTCCTCTTACTTTACTGCTGCCTGTTCATGGTCTCTGCTGGTCTTTTCTTTCCATCATAAAAATGTTAGCATGTCTTATAGCTTAATCCCAAAACCTCTGTTCCTTTCACTCTATACCTTACCTTGGGTGATCACACGAAGTCTCGTGGGTTCAAATAACATCCCTAAACCAGCTACTCTCAACATCATATCTCCTGCCCTAACCTCTAACCTCAAACACCAGATTGATCTAATTGTCTACTCAACATCTCTGTCGCCAGCTTAGAGTGTCCCAAACGGTCTTATATCCGGCCTTCCAAAACCTATTGTTCTAGAAGTGTCCCCTCGCTTAGTAACTGGTGTCACATTAACCCAATTAGTCGGTCTAAAAATCAAAAGTTATTTTTATTAATATCTTTCCCTCGAATGGCACAGTGAATCTATCTCCTTCTCTTCTTTAATAAAGAATAAATACTTAAAGCATGATAAACAAAAAGTTTTAAAATAAAGGGGCGAGAAAAGTACAAACAAATTGACAACACAAAGAAAGCAGGTGTTGTGATGTTAGTATCCAAAAAAGTCAAAGAGTAAACTGGGCCAAAAGCCATATTTCAAGTTCATAAGAAAAAAAAATATAGATAGAAAATACACTTCAGATTACATAAAAAATACAGGTGGATGTGCAAGAAGAAACAGCAGAAAAAGCTACATCAGGGGATAGATTTTTTTCTTAGAATTGAACACATCAAGGTAACTAAAAATGCATAAGATTTTTGTGCTTTTAGAAAATTAATTTAATCATCTTGTTCTAAAATATACAATATTGTCCCAGAAAACACATATTCTGTTCAAATATTAAATATCAACAGAAAAGGACATATTTTTAAAAAATAACTACGCCAGCAACAAAAATTACAAAATACCTCAGAATAACTTGGGAAACTGTGTGGGATCTCTGTAAACCATCAAACTTTATTTTTGGTAAATAAAAGAGAAAATGCTTAATAAATAAAAAGATGTATGACATTGTTTGACAGGAAGAGAATGTGACGAGCAGGTTATAAATATTATCTCTAAGTGCTAATTTCGTTGCGTTGCTAAGATCATTTTGAAGATGATAATGAAAGGGAAAAAAATAAAATAACAATGAAGGGACCTTGTGATACCGGACTGAAAATATTTATGTACTGTGAAACTAAAATACGTCAATGTGTAACTGAAAGAAGAATGAACGGAAACTGTTTATCTATATAATCTGTACCTTTATTGACGTCTATGCCAAATTAGAAAAAAATGATGGGGGGCACCTGAGTGGCTCAGTCAGTTGATTGATCAACTCGATTTCCAGTTCAGGTCCTGGTCCCAGGGTCGTGGGATCAAGCTCCAAGTCAGGCTTTGTGCTGAGCATGAAGCCTGCTTGAGATATTCTCTCTCTCTCTCTCTCTCTCTCTCTCTCTCTCTCTCTCCCTCTCTCCCCCCTCCACCCCTCTCCTCCACTAGTGCTCTCTCTCTCTAAACAAACAAAAAAAATTAAAAGAAAATAATTATGGGTCAATTGGTTGCTAAGTCATCCCTAATCATCCCAGTAAAATTTGAAAAAAACTTGATAAGAGAGGACCTAAATCGATAAAACCAAGAATGAAAGAGGAGAGATCACAACCAACCCCACAGAAATACAAACAATTATTAGAGAATACTATGGAAAATTATATGCCAACAAGCTGGACAGCCTGGAAGAAATGGACAAATTCCTAGACACCCACACACTACCAAAACTCAAAAGGGAAGAGGTAGAAAATTTGAATAGACCCATAACCGGCAAAGAAATTACATCGGTTATCAAAAATCTCCCAACAATTAAGAGTCGTGGGCAAGACGGCTTCCCAGGGCAATTCTACCTGACACTCAAAGCAGAGTTAATACCTATTCTTCTCAAGCTGTTCCAAAAGATAGATACGGAAGGAAAGTTTCTCGGCTCATTCTATGAAGCCAGCATTACCTTGATTCCCAAACCAGACAGAGACCCCACAAAAAAAGGAGAATTACAGGCCAATTTCCCTGATAAACACGGATGCAAAAATTCTCAATAAGATACTAGCAAATCGAATTCAACAGCATATAAAAAGAGTTATTCACCATGATCAAGTGGGATTCATTCCTGGGCTGCAGGGCTGGTTCAATATTCGCAAATCAATCAATGTGATACATCACATTAATAGAAGAAAGGATAAGAACCATATGATCCCGTCAATGGATGCAGAAGAAACATTTGACAAAATACAGCATCCTTTCTTAATAAAAACCCTCAAGAAAGTCGGGATAGAAGGAACATAACTTAACATCATAAAAGCCATACATGAAAGGCACACAGCTAATATCATCCTCAAGGGGGAAAAACTGAGAGTTTTCCCCCGAGATCAGGAACATGACAGGGGTGTCCACTCTCACCACTGTTGTTCAAACATGGTGTTGGAAGTTCTAGCATCAGCAGTCAGACAATAAAATGAAATAAAAGGCATCCAACTTGGCAAAGAAGAAGTCAAACTTTCACTCTTCACAGATGATACAATACGTGGAAAACCCGAAAGACTCCACCAAAATGCTGCCAGAACTAATCCATGAATTCAGCAAAGTCACAAGATATAAAATCAATGTACAGAAATCAGTTGCATATCCATGCACCAACAATGAGGCAACCGAAAGAGATATCAAAGAATTGATCTCGTTTACAATTGCACCAAGAACTATAAAATACCCAGGAATAAACCTAACCAAAGAGGTAAAAGATCTGTACACTGAAAATTATAGAAAGCTTATGAAAGAAATTGATGAAGACGCAAAGAAATGGAAAAACATGCCATGCCCTGAGTCAAAATACTGGTGGCTTTTCACCTTTGCCTTTATGTAGCAAAGTATTATAATGTCTACTCCCGGGGTGCCTGGGTGGCTCAGTTGGTTAAGCGTCCGACTTCAGCTCAGGTCATGATCACGGTTCGTGGGTTTGAGCCCCGGGCCAGGCTCAGTGCTGACAGCTTGGAGCCTGGCGCCTGCTTCAGATTCTGTGCCTCATTCTCTCTCTGTCCCTCTCCTGCTCATGCTCGCTCTCTCTCTTTCTCTCTGTCTCTCTCCCTTTCTCTGTCTCTCTTAAAAACATTAAAAAAAGTTAAAAATAGCACCAGCATTCTCCACAGAGCCCAAACAAACAATCCTAAAATTTCTATGGAACCACAGAACACCCAAAAAGCCAAAGTAATGTTGGAAAAGAAACCCAAAGCTGGAGGCATCACAATCTCGGACTATATCTTGTACTACAAAGGTTTAATCATCAAGACAGTATGGCATTGACACAAAAACAGACACACAGACCAATGGAATAGAATAGAGAACCCAGAAATGGACCCACAAATATATGGCCAAGTAATCTTCGACAAACCAGAAAGTATCCTGAAAGGAACAATCCAAATGACAGCCCTGCCTTAGTTTAAAGCTAGGTTCTCTTTTCTGCTTATTATGGATCTTTGATAAGAAATACAATTGCTGAGAAGTCTGTTTTGCTTGCTGTTTGCTACGAGCATTGTGAGGCCTTTCCTGAATGTAACCCGCTGTGTAGTAGAATGGGTTGTAAACCTTCCTAAATGTAGTCTGATATGTAATGGAATGAGTGATTGTACATAAACTAACCGGCATTTCTCGCTTCTGTAAACCTGCTTGCTTAGCACATTCCTCACCTACCCTACCCTCTTCCCCCTTCCCCCTTTTTTCTTCCCACCACAAGTAATGGACAAAGCCTTCCCGCCAAAGGACAGACAAAGGACGCCCAATCAGAGAACAACAAATGTCCTTACTTTAAAATCAACTAATCAGGCCCCTCATAATTTGAAACCTCCCCTGTGCTATTTGTCTCTGTCTATAAAAACGCTGTACCAACCCTGATCGAGGCCTCTTGCGTCACCGGCGACGAGTGCGCAGAGGACCAGGTTCGAACCTGCAATAAACGACCCTTGCCACTTGGCTTTGACTTACGACTCTGGTGGACTTTTGTGGGAGGTTTCGGAACTTCGGGCATTACAATCCAAAGGAAAAAAAGCAGTCTCTAGCAAATGGTGCTGGGAGAACTAGCCAGCAACATGAAGAATGAACCTGGACCACTTTCTTACACCATACCCGAACAGAAACTCAAAATGGATGAAAGACCTAAATGTAAGACGGGAAGCCATCAAAATCCTCGAGGAGAAAACAGGCAACGACCTCTTCGACCTCAGCTGCAGCAACTTCTTACTTGACACGTCTCCGAAGGCAAGGGAAGCAAAAGCAAAAATGAACTATTGGGACCTCATCAAGATACAAAGCTTCTGCCCAGAAAAGGAGACAGTCCACAAGACTAAAAGGCAACCAGTGGAATGGGAGAAGATATTTGCAAATGACATATCGGAAAAAGGGTTAGTATCCAAAATCTACAAAGAATGGAACTGCTGGGTCACACGGTAACTTTACAGTTAACTTTGAGGACCTGCCAAACTGTTTTTGACAGTGGCCTCGCTAATTTACATCCCCACCAGCAAGGTAAGAAGTTATCAATTTCTCCACAACTTCGCCAACATTTGTTATTTTTTCTTCCTTCCTTCCTTCCTTCCTTCCCTCCTTTTCTTCTTCCTTCCTTCCTTCCTTCCTTCCTTGCTTTCCTTCCTTCCTTCCTTCCTTCCCTCCTTTTCTCCTTCCTTCCTTCCTTCCTTTCTTCCTTCCCTCCTTTTCTTCTTCCTTCCCTTCCTTCCTTCCTTCCTTCCCTCCTTTTCTCCTTCCTTCCTTCCTTCCTTCCTTCCTTCCTTCCTTCCTTCCCTCCTTTCTTTCTTTCTTCCTTTCTTTCCGTCTTTTTGTCTTTTGTTCTAAATTCACCACGTCTTTAGCGCGTGTGAAGTGCTAACTCATTGTACCTTTGGTTTGCATTTCCCCGATGACTAGTGATGTTGAGCATCTTCTGGTGCGTTTCTTAGCCATTTATGCATCTGCCTTGGAGAACTGTCTTTTCATGTCAGCAGAAGAGAATTTTTACATGGTATGGTATTTATTGTCGGTAGCCACGGGTGAAAAGATACCTGGAAAATACTTGAAAAATAAAACGCTAAGCGCATCACATCTTTCTGTTTATTGCATTCTGAGATTCTCTCTGACGAAACCTTATCAGAGATACCCTGTGAGATCACTGGAAAACATCCTCTCTTACATCCTACATTCCTAATTATATTTGTCTGCTGATGTTAAGATCTCTTTATTTATGTTATCTAGATAAAAAGCAGCATCAGTTTATTTATTTGTAGACTTCTGAACTAGAAAGTGCATTAGATTTTATCGTGAATTTAAATTAGAAAGTAAATTTTAAAAACTGGTTGGTTTTCTAAATCAAATTCATTTTTCAGTTTTTTAAGGTTTTATTGATTCTTGACAGAGAGAGAGAATGTGAACTGGGAAGGGGCAGAGAGAGGGAGACAGAGGGTCCGAAGCAGGCTCTGAGTTGATAGCAGCCAGCCCGACGTGGGGCTCGAACTCATGAACCCCGATATCATGAGCTGAGCCGAGTTGGACGCTCAACTGAGCGAGCCACCCAGGTGGCCCCAAATTCATTTTTAACCCAGGAGAAGACTGAATCTATATGGAGCAGGACACTTTTTTTTCTTTGTTTTTCACGATCCACTATCTTAAAGAACATGAGGAAATTACTCGGGACCAACCAACTAAATTCGGTCTTAAATTTATCCAGTGCCTGTCGCTATTAAGAAAAGACTTCACTCCCACCACTTTCTGATTGTAGCTGATTTGTTGCTTCTCCCTCATGTTGCTGAGACTAGAGGTGAGCTTGATCGGGCCATGTGCTCTTACTACCCCCAAGTGGCTTCTCACCGACCTACAGCTGGACCCACTGGTAACAGGCAATTCAACCACTTTTAGAAGGAACTCATTTCGTATTTGGACAACTGTGACCTGAAAACGGATCATTTCCCTCCTTCTCCATTCCCTCTGGTTTAGCAAGAGAAAGTGAGGACAGGTTGCTCAGAAGGAAATTCCATTGGGATTGCCACCGTTTACAGTGAGGTCTGTAGTGGGAGGGAAATTCATTCCCCTCTTCCTTATACACACAGGGCCTTTCCATGTGCTCTATGAGCCCGCAGTCTCTCCATCTTCCATGTCTGGTCCCTCCCAGACCCATTCGTTTGTCTTCAGTCCACCTACTACGTATGGCTAATTAGAAATTGTTTTCTCTGCTGTCCATTGTAGGCAACATGACCTTTTTTTTCTCGTTAATCACACTGATCGTGTCTGCCTTCCTGGGAATCTCCCTGCTGATTACTGGTCTCAGATAAGGAATTTAAAATTAGGATTCTTCTGAGGGTAAATATCAGAGGAGGTGGAGGGAAGCAATTGGAATCACTTTCTGAATTCTTCCTCTCTTAATATGTTGGCAGTGGGCACAGCGTGGAAAATTCAGCGGTTCATCATTCATACTTACGTGGGTGTAGCTGTGGGTAGACCTGTCTACGGTCTCCTCAATTTACATCATGTGCAAAGCACAGGCACAAATACTTATTCACTGGAAGATCAATCTTTTCTTTAGTAATAAAAAAGCTTTAATCGCAGCCTGGAGGATGGGGAGCCTAGGGTCACCACAATTACTTAAAACAAAACCTGAATTCATATCAAAGTTTGCTGCAGATAGAAAGTCCTCCCCCCCCCCCCCCCCCCCCCCCCGTGTGCTGTTAGGATAAGAAGGCTTTCTTTCTGTTCCTTACCATTACCTGAAGGTGGCACCCTTTCCACAAACTAATTCCTCGGGACCCTGAAAGGTAGGCAGCTCCCACCTTTACCAACAGACCGAACACTGAAAAGGTCAAACCACTACAGAAAACCACCCTACGTCACACAATATATCAAACAAGAAAATTCAGATACTTTACGCTCATCTCAAAGAGGACAACCAAAAGAGAAAATGAGAGGGGGGAAAGAAAATCTCCTACAGCTGGAGAGCCAAACCTTTAACAAGAATGAGAACAGATCAACAAAGACGATCGTGCCTTAAAGACTTTCCTGCTTTATCAAAGAACGAAGTGCAATGCTTCGAAACTTGTGCATGCTAATAGGACCTGTGTGTGGAAAGGAGCTACCAGAGAACAAAGCACGTGGCTTCAAAAGGACAGCATCTAGAAGAAAGCCCTGAAGAAGAAATTATCTTACGATTATGATTGCGGTCCCCTTACTTAAAATGTCCCTTTACAGACGCTCCACATCGTCTGCAACAGTTCTGGGCAAAGAGCGACTTTTAGTGCTTCCAAAAAATCTCAGAAGTGTCAGGTAGCTTGTTTCTTCCTGGCTGTACTCAAATAATGTATTTTATATAACCAGTGGGAAAAAATAAAAGCAAATCTAAACTTTATCTACTCTGGAAGCTAACCCTGGATGTAACATGAGTTTTGTCTCCGCTGGCCCACACAGGAACAAAAGGGCAGAGGCCAGTTTTAGGGTGGGGAGTAGACATTATAAATTTTTTATGTTTTTATTTTTATTTATTTTTTTTTTTTGAGAGAGAGAGAGCAAGTGGGGAGGGGCAGAGAGGAAGGGAGACCCAGAATCCGAAGCAGGCTCCAGGCTCCGAGCAGGCTCCAGGCTCCGAGCTGTCCACACAGAGCCCCACACGGGGCTCGAACTCTTGGACTGTGAAATCATGACCTGAGCGGAAGTCGGATGCTTAACCCACTGAGCCACTCAGGCACCCCGGGAGTAGACATTATAATACTTTGCTACATAAAGGCAAAGGTGAAAAGCCACCAGTATTTTGACTCAGACTATTAAAAGTTTGAGACCGATTTGTTTGGTAGTAAGAACACAAAAGTAAATCTTCTGTGACCAGCTTTACATACCTTAGTCACAAATCATTCCCTAAATCCTGAAAAAGTATGCGGTTTTATATTTGTGACCACTGCGCAAGATTCAGAGCCCTGAAGGAACTAGACTTTGCAGGCCCATTCTGGTTTTGAAATAGAGAGCGAAGGATGAGGTAAATGTAAACCTGCTTTCGTAATGGAGAAAAGAAAAGAAAAAAAAAAAAAGCTCTATTTTGTTTCCCTGCCATCCCCTTTACTTAACGATTATGTATTTAGGCCAGGATTGGCAAACTACAGCCCAGGCGAAATCCAGCCCACCACCTGTTTGCGTAAAGTTTTATCGGAACACAGCCATGCCGTTCACTTACGTATTCTTTCTGGCTGCTTTCGCGCCACAACCGCGTGGTTGTTTTAGTAGTTGGGACAGAGACCGTCTAGCCGGCAACACTGAAAATATTTTCCTTCCTTGTCTCCACACTACGTGATAATTCCCTTGTCCTGCCCCTCCAGAAAGTCAGTGGCATGGCATCACGGACCATATACATCTCGTCCATTCCTGTATTCCCTCCCGTTCACACAATGTCTGGGACGTAATTGATGCTCGATAAATATCGGTTGAACGAATGAGTGAATGAATGCTACCCTGAGCACGTGAAGGCGTGCAGTCTCTCTCTCTCTCTCTCTCTCTCTCTCTCTCTCTCTCTCTCTCTCTCCATGCTGGCAAAAACTACAGTGATCCTACATTTTTGAGACACCTAAGTCATGAAGCCTGAACAAGAAGACTGGAAGAGACTCAGTGCTGGAGAAGCAACCGAAGCAACGGCGGAGCATTTGAATCGCATCATTTGCCCCACACACACGTGCGCGTCTCTCTTAGATTGTGTTTACGAGAACGGTAGCCGTCATTTACGAAGTGTTTGGTGCGCGATGGGGACCTTGCGTGCATCATCTTGTAAGACATTTCCAGCACTGTAACATACGTACTATCATCATTCCCATTTCACCAATGAGAGATGAAGACTCGAAGGTCAAATAACTTGCGACACAGCCCAGACATACGGAAGCGGGGTGTGAATCCAGGCAATTCGATTCCATAGCATGCCTAATAAAAGCATCTTTCGTTTTGTTTTCTGTTTGGTTCTGATGGTCAGAATAGTTGCAGAGACCCTTTGATTCGGTTGGAGATCCGCAAAAAGCCTTCCTAACCCTAAATATCAACGCCCCCCACTCCCTTCCTTGTGACGAGGAACGAATAAGAAGCATCCCTGCACTAAGTTCTCCACGGGGTAAATGCTGATGGAAGAGAAGGTTCTGAGGAGGTGAAAACGAATAATGTTTCATAAGGACACATGCTTCGGAGACAGTGACAAAGGATGTGGACATTCAACTTGATCATCTTTGCTAGAGCAATTTCAATGGAAAGGTGAACTTTGATACCTATTAGTGGAAGGTTAAAAGAGAATGAATGTACCAAAACCAAACAAAGACATCACAGTAGAAAAAAAAGCAAACTCTAGACCAATATCCGCTATGAATATAGACAAAAAAATCCTAAACAAAATTCTAGAAAACCGAATTATGCAACATGCAAAATAAAAAAAAAAAAAAAAAAAGGACTATATACCACAGCCACACAGGATCTATTCAATTCAGTAATGCAAACTCAGAAACTGCATTTAACAAAATCCAACGTTCTTTTGTCATAAAAACATTCGACAAACTAGCAATAAAAGGAAAACTTCTTCAACCTGATACAAGGCATCTATGGAAAACCCAGAGATACCATCACAATTCATGGTGAAGGGCCAAAAGCATTCCCCCCAAGATCAGAGAAAAGACAAGGGTGCCCATTCTTCACACTTCTATTCAACATTGTCCTGGAGGCTCCAGCCAGAGCATTAGGAGATAAAAATAAATGAAAGGCATCCACATTGGAAAGAATTAGGAAATAAAAAAAAAAATAAAAAGCATCCAAATTGGACAGAGAAAAGTAAAACTATCTCTGTTCATAGATTACAGGAACTCGTATCCAAAAAAAAAAAAAAAGAAAAGAAATCCACACAAAAGTCTATTAGAACTCATAAACAAGTTCAGCAAAGTGTCAAGACACGAGATCAATATACACAAATAAATTATGCAACTATATACAATTGTATACAACGATACTGTATTCCAGTGTGAGTCCTATACAATGAAAATTCTATTTAAAAATATCAAAAAGGGGGCGCCTAGGTGGCTCAGTCAGTTAAGTGTCTGACCTCGTCTCAGGTCATGATGTCACAGTTCCTGAGTTCAAGCCCCGCGTCGGACTCTGTGCTGACATCTCGGAGCCTGGAGCCTGCTTCCGATTCTGTGTCTCCCTCTCTCTCTCTGCCCCTCCACCACTCATGCTCTGTCTCTCTCTCTCTCTCTCTCTCTCTCTCTCTCAAAAATAAATAAACATTAAAAATTTTTAAGAAATCAAAAAGCGTGAAATACTTGAAATGAATTTAACTAAGGAGATGTAAAACTTACACAGTAATACATCATTGAGATAAATTAAAGATACATGTAAATGTAAAAACAGCTTGTGAATCAAGGACTAAAAGACTAATGTTGTTAAAATTACAATATTCTCGAGGGGCGCCTGGGTGGCTCAGTCGGCTAAGCGTCCGACTTCAGCTCAGGTCACGATCTCACAGTTCGTAGGTTTGAGCCCCGCGTCGGGCTCTGTGCTGACAGCCCAGGGCCTGGAGCCTGCTTCAGATTCTGTGTCTCCTTCTCTCTCTGACCCACCCCGTTCATGCTCTATCTCTCTCTGTCTCAAAAATACATAAACGTCAAAAAAAAATTAAAAAAAAAATTACAATATTCTCGGGGCTCCTGAGTGGCTCAGTCAGTTGGGTGTCAGATTCCACTTCAGGTCATGATCTCATAGTTCGCTAGTTCAAGCCCTGCATCGGGCTCTCTACTGTCAGGGCAGAGCCCTCTTCGGATCCTCTGTCTGCCCTCCTCTCTCTTTGCCCCTCCTCCACTTGCATGCGGGTGTGCTCCCTCGCTCTCAAAAATAAATAAACATTAAAAAAATTAAAAAATTAATTACCATACAATATACAATAATTGACTCAATTTGCATCAAAGATCTAAATGTAAGAGTTAAAACTATAAGAAAACATAAGGGTCAGGGCGCCTGGAGGGCTCAGTCAGTTAAACATCCAACTTCAGCTCAGGTCATGATCTCACAGTTCATGAGTTCGAGCCCCACGTCGGGCTCTGTGCCGACAGCTCAGAGCCTGGAGCCTGCTTCGGATTCCGTGTCTCCCTCTCTCTCTGCCCCTCTCCCACTTGTGCTCTCTTTCTCTCCCTTTCTCAATAAATAAACAATAAATAAATAAATAAGTAAATAAACAAACAATAAATAAATAAATAAACAAACAGACATTAAACATTTAAAAAATAAAAAAAATGTAAGTAGAAATCATCACGAACTTGGACTTAGCAATGCATTTCTTTGGCAATGAATTCTTAAATGCGACACCAAAAGCACAAATAACAGAAGAAAAAAATAGATAAATTGGGATTTCTCAAAATTAAAAGTTTTGTGCTTCGAAGGACACTATTACAAAAGTGAAAAGGCAACCCCCAGGGTGGTAGAAAATATTTGCAAATCATATATCCAGTAAGAATCTAGTATCCAGAGTATATAAAGAACTCTTACAACTCAATAATGGTAAGGCGAATAACCCGATCTGACAATGGGCATAGGATTCAAGTAGACATTTCTCCAAAGCAGATTATACAAATACCCAATAAACACACAAAAAGATGCTCAATATCATTAGTCATCAGAAAAATGTAAATCAAAACCACCACGGGATTCACTTCACACCTACCAGGCACGTCTGTCAAAATGACAAATAAAAAACACTGACAAGGATGTGGAGACATTGGAACTCTCATATATACAGCTGATGGGGATGTAAAAATGTGCAAACACTTGGGAAAACAGTTTGGCCGTTCCTTAAGTTTTCAACCTGGTTAGCACATGACAGCCAAGAGAATTGAAGACATGTCCACCCAAAAACATGTCCACAAAGATTCATAGTAGCATTACGCACAACAGCCAAAATGTGGAAGCAATCCTACTGTCATCAGCTGATAAACATACAAACAAAATACCGTGTATGCGTAAGATGGAATATTATTCAACCATGAAAGGAATGAAGTATTGATTGGTGCTACAACAGGGGTGAACCTTGAAAACACTATGCTAAGTCAAAGGAGCCAAACACAGAAGGCCACATATTGTGTGATTCCATGTACTCGAAACGTCCAGAATTGTACCATTGAATTGTACGCTTTAAAATGGCAAATGTTATAATAAATGTCATCTCAATGTTTATTTAAAAACTTTTTTTAGTGTCTGTTTATTTTGAGAGAGAGACAGACAGAGTACAAGCTGGGGAGGGGCAGAGAGAGAGGGAGACGCGGAATCCGAAGCAGGCGCCGGGCTCCGAGCTGTCGGCACAGAGCCCGATGTGGGGCTCGAACTCGCGAACCGCGAGATCATGACCTGAGCCGAGGTCGACGGAGCCACCCAGGCACCCCACGTTTCAATTTTTGAAAAGGAATAGATCATGACGAAATGAAGCAAGGGCACATGTATTGCAAGATCTATCGTAGAAAACTAGAACAATTTATGGTAGAAAACTAGAACAATCCCCAGGTGGGAGATTAGGGTCAAGGAAACAAATTACAGAATGAGGAAGCTTGGATATGTTTGAAGGTGGAAGGAACCAGCGGAGAAACAGAAACTGATAAAATTGGGTGGAGACAGAGAACACTCTTCTAACTGCTTATGTCCCCCTACAGCAGAGATCACTAGGGACGCATAAATGCAGTTTGTGTCCTTTCTATACAGCCTAGTAGCTGCTGACCCCAAACACAAAAAAGAGCCAAATGATCCAATTAATCTTCCCGGGTGTAATATTTCTGATACATATGCATGATTTAGTTTCTTGATAGCAAATGCACACAGAGACTTAACAGTTGTTATTTTGCAATAGATATAGAATTGATAGCATCCAAATAAATGAAAAGAAGAAGGAACGAGCTGAGCTGGGTTTGCTGATTTTCCAATGCCGAAAGGGAAGGAAAAAGGCCTTGTAAATATTACATGTTGTTGCTGTGTCTGATGAAGGCAACATATTGTTACGTATTCAGAATGGCGATTTTTCTTATGGCATTTCTCCTCAAAGTATAAATCATTTATAATCCGTTTGCATGGAAAAGCTTTTTTTTCTTTTTTCTGTGAATATGACATTTTATTGATTTGCCTTGAAGTTCCACGGGAATGAGATGAGACCCTCCGCAGCAGAAAACTGAACCTAGAGCTGGAAACAGATCTTGCAAAAGGGTAGAGAAAAACACAAGTGGACCCTGAAATGATGCAATCTGGCCTTTTTCCGGACAGTGACAAGAGCACCTTTTCACATGTGTGACGTGACAAGAGGCAGATCCCAGAAATCTGCCCATGTTGCTTAGGAAGGAAACGTGGTTTTCCCTGTACCCTTCTAGGTTCTTGGCTGAGAGCCTTCTGTCAGGAAAAGACAGTAAACAAGGGTAAGGTTGTTAGGCGGACTTAAGTCAATTGCCTTCTCCACTGATAGGAGTTTCTAGAGACTTAGAATCCTTCTCCTCTTCCTGGTACAACCGGAAGGACACCCTTACAAATGGAGATTGCCCCTGTAAGAGTAAATGTCTCCTACAAAAGGTCACTTCTACTCACTTTATGGAATTTCTCCTTCGTCCACTATTTCTTAAAAATAATCGGCCCAGGGGCACCTGAGTGGCTCAGTCGGTTAAGTGTCCGACTTCGGCTCAGGTCACGATCTCACAGTTCGCGAGTTCCAGCCCCGCCCCTGGCTCCACACTGACAGTGCAGAGCCTGCTTGGGATTCTCTGTCTCCCTCTCTCGCTCTGCCCCTCCCCTCCTTGCTTTCTCTCTCCCTCTCTCTCAACATAAACAGACATTAAAAAATATACCGATCAGCCTAAAACAGTTGGCAAAAGTTGCCACCCCCAAAACATGCGCCTGCTCATTTGAATGAGTCCTGATTGTGACAACTACTGTGAGAGAAATCAATGATTTGGGACTGTTCAAAGGACAGAAGTTAACCAAGAGGTGTCCTTCGTAGGTTGAATATTTAACCAGGCAGTTTCCCTTCACATTCGTGGGCCTTCGGGGAATATAGAAATATAAAGAGACCCATTATCTTGTCTTAGATTAATACATGCTACTATCAATAGGGCGTTTGAATAATAGCAGGCTAAACCAGCATTGACTGCGTAGATCGATTGTCCCCACTGCTCCGTTACCGATTATAGTCAGTTTTTAAAATCCCTATGGTACATCAGGAGAGAGAGGTGCGTGCACACACACACACACACACACACACACAGAAATCAAGAGAAAGAGGAAGACAGAGCGAGAAAGAGAGGTGCGTTTTGCCTGTCACTGGAACATTCTTGTTTTCTCACCCTAGAGCTGAGCTGCGTGATAGCACAAAGCAATCTGTGCGTGGGTGTGCTGCTATTATGCCCGGCCTAAAATAAGCCCAGATACGTTTGAAGACATAGAATTTCAAAATCCTGAGAAGCTCCGAAAAGTCAGCAGGATTGATTTTTAAGAACTTCTGATTAAGCAACGAGTTTTGTAAAACAGATTGCTGTCTAGTTTAGGAGACACTCTGCTGTTTAACTCCACTCGTTTCAGGCTAATCGAGTTTGGCATTTCACTAATTAAAGTCATTTGGGAGCTTAAGCACATTTTCAGAAGTTTCAACAGATTGAAAATTCAAGACAGCTCGACATTGCCGTCTTCCTCTATCTCCTTAAATTTAGCTCTTTCTAATTATATTCTTGAACAATGCATCTTCTTTGCTGGCATCTCACTGTTCTCATTTGCCATTAATAATTGTGGAATTATTAATTATAATTAATTATAATGCTCTTACTGGAGGTTGGAATGGGAGGCAAATTGGCCTTGGTGCCTTCCAAAGTCTTTACTCAATGCTTTTTATTGGTCCCCTATTACCCTTTCTATTCTTCTTCCTTCTCTCCTGTTTCTTATCTCTCTATCACTCTCTCTCTACCTCTCTATCTAGTGTTGGGGAGGAAAGACTTTCCTCTACCCTTCCAAAGTTGTACCGGCTGGCCTAAGAATGAAACTGACGTGAGACAGATGAACGGGAGGGAATTAAATTTAATTTTGTACAGATGAGCATTCCGCATACGTGAGAGGTTCCAAGACAGACAGGTAAAATGAGGTATATATGCCATCCTGAGCTAAGAAACGGGTTAGGGGCTTGGAGTTTCAAAGGGGAAGAGGGCAATTCACGGGGCAATAAAGAGCAAATGCTTGGTCATTAAACGTTTGTCCTATCAGATATCATGCAGATGGGTCACTCAGACGAACCAGATCACTGGTAATAACCTTTATTTGGGGACAGACCCCCACTGTAGATTCTTCGAGGTAGTTAAGGAAAGGGCAAAGTTTCCCTGGAGCTCACAGGGTCTTGATTGCCTTCAGCTCAAAATAGTCCGCATAACAAGGAGGTGTAGCCTGGGGGGGGGCGGCGCTGTGATGGACCCCTTTACCAGCTAGCTAGCTACCTCTATATAACGTCCTTTGCTCCCTTCCAGCAAAGACCTTATTCTTAGCTGTCTTTTAACGAAGCCCACATTCGAACGTATGAATATCTGCAGATTGTTTTTTTAAAGGGTTTGACTTTTTAAATGACTGTTTTGACATAGTACTTCGTACAAAATATGTACACATAAACACATGTAAGTTATAAAGCACAATAAAATGAAAACCCTTGTGCCCTCGACTAAGAGCTAGCCCCATCCTAAGAACTAGAATGTATTATCAACATGGCTACCTACGATTCCTCCTCCACCTTTTTCCCTTGCTTCCGCCATAAGAAATAACCATGATCGGGGCGCCTGGGCAGCTCAGTCGGTTGGGCGTCCGACTTCGGCTCAGGTCATGATCTCGAGGTCCGCGAGTTCGAGCCCCGCGCCGGGCTCCATGCTGACAGCTCAGAGCCTGGAGCCTGCTTCCCAGTCTGTGTCTCCCTCTCTCTCTCTGCTCCTCCCCCGCGCATGCTCTGTCTCTCTCTCTCTCTCTCTCTCTGCCAAAAATAAAAAAAAAAAAAAAAAAGAAAGAAAGAACCATTGAAACGCCCAGAGTCTAAGAGACCCCCAAAAATGAACCACCAGAGTCCAGAGTCAAAGCTAAGCAGCAAGGGTCATTTATTGCAGGTTCGAACCTGGACCTCTGCGCCCCCGTTGCCGGTGACGCCAAGAGGCCCTGAGAGAGGTTTTTACACCCCTTTTATAGACAGGTACAAACAAGTCATGGGGAAATCAGGAATTTTCCACAGTTACAGAGCTGCGATTGGTTGGTGTTTAAAGTTGGACACTTAACAGTATTCGATTGGTTCCTGCCTTTAGGTCAGACCACAACCAGGGGTACGGGTATCACAATGATTGATCAGGAATACACGGATGTGCCAAGCAACAATGATTGATCAGGAGTACACGGATGTGCCAAGTAACAACGGTTGATCAAGAATATACGGATGCGCCAGGCAATAATGATTGATCAGGAATACATGGGCGCGCCAAGCAATTGTACAGAAGCGGAACAAGCTGGTTAAGCTTGGTTAGGTTTCAGTTTCCCGTAACTTAAGCTTTTAAGTTTCAATTTTCTCAGGCCTCTCACCATGATCCTGAATTTTCACTTCATATTCTCCTGCCCACTTTGCATTCATGCCCCAAATATGTAGTTTTGCATATGTTTCAGTGTTTGAAATAATTTATGCTGTGCCTTCTTTTTTTCATGAAGTAGGATATTTCTAAGTTCTATCTATGCTTTTGTGTGTAGTAATTCTTCATTTATTTTTTTTCTGCTGCACAACACTTAATTATTAATATGCTACAATGTCTTTGTCTAGTCTATTGTTAAGAGATATCACGGTCAGGGGCACCTGGGTGGCTCAGTAGGTTGAGAATCTGACTTCGGCTCAATTCGTGATCTGGTGGTTCGTGAGTCTGAGCCCCGCATCGCACTCTCTGCTGTCAGTGAAGAACCCACTTTGGACCCTCTGTCTTCCTCTCTTTCTGCCCTTCCCTTGCCTGCTTTCTCTCTCTCAAAAATAAAAACGAACATTGAAAAAGAGAGATATCAAGGCTATTCTAGGTTTTTATTTTTTGCTTTTAGGAACAGGAGTGTTGGAAGCATAATTGTACATTTCTTTAGGTGCACACGTGCAAGCGTTTCTCCAAAGTATTGTCATACTTTCATTTTTTACCAGTCTAGTAGTTGTAATGGTCTTAATTTGTATCTCATTGTTTACTAATACAGTTGAGCGTGTCTTCATATGTCAATCTGTCATTCTGTTTCTTGATCTGTGAAATGCACGCTAATATCTTTCCCTGCGTTCTACTGTGTTGTTCTTTCTTTTCTACATTGATTTTTACATATTATAAATATATTCACAATAATGGTCATCCCCATCAAGCTATGTAGCATATATCTTCTCTCGGGTAGTGGCTTGTTTTTTCGCTCTTTTTAGGATGCAATTTGATAAATAAAATTAACTTCGATGTACCAAAATACACTAATGTTCATGATTACTTAATTATTTTTCTAATGTTTATTTTTGAGAGAGAGAGCACGTGAGCCGGGGAGGGGCAGAGAGATCTGAAGCAGGCTCTGTAGTGACAGCCGACAGCCTGATGCGGGGCTCCAACTCATGAATCACGAGACCATGACCTGACCCGAAGTCAGATGCCTCACCGACTGAGCCGCCCAGGCACCCCTAATGTTCTTACTTTGATGCGATCAAGTTTATCATTTTTTGAAAGGAACCATCAGCGGGTCGTACTGAGTTGAGAAATTTATTCTCCTATATTTTCTTCTAACTAAAGCTGGCATTCACGTTTGAGTCATTAGTCGATCTGAAACTGATTTTTGTGAACGATGTAAGGAAGGATCCAATTTCATGTTTCTGGGTAGAACACCAATTATTATAACCTGCTTTCTCTGATCTGTTAGTGTTTTATTTCTTCGCACTGTGCAGGATTTTCCATCTCATTCCTTTTTTCCAAATGTCTTCGCTATCTTTAGCCTTTCATTCATGGCCTTGTATATGCACCGAGGCACATGAAGTAACTCAGTAAGCGCCACTAAAATTGTTAATGGAATTTTAAACAGGGTCGGAAGGAATCTATAGATCAAATGCAGGAGAACTGAAATGTTGATGATTCTCAATATACCCATCAGCACGACACAGCTATTTTTGAAATCTTCTTTAATGGCGCTCAAAACGTTTTGTTATTTCTGCAAACAGAGAAAATTACATGGCAATTACAGCAGAACTGCAGAGGCTCCAGATGTTAGTTTCAGTGGACAAGCACTTTAAAGTAACTATGAGTGAATGGTTAAAGCAGATGGGGGGGGGGGAGGGGAAGAGATGGAAAGGGAAGAAAAGATGGATAATCACACAGAGAATGGGAATCTATATAAAAAAAATCAAATGGGCATA
The DNA here is from genome assembly GCF_027475565.1 of Acinonyx jubatus. Taxonomy (NCBI): domain Eukaryota; kingdom Metazoa; phylum Chordata; class Mammalia; order Carnivora; family Felidae; genus Acinonyx; species Acinonyx jubatus. The sequence goes on from NC_069389.1 coordinate 92,664,217, forward strand.
CTAGAAGTGAAAAAAAATGTCTAAATTAGGAAATCATTAGATAGTTTCACAGCATACTACATTTGAACAGAATCAAGGAAACAAACAAAGAATGAGGAGTGGGGGAAGGACACAGGGCAGGTAGAAGATAATCACATTGTCAAAATACGTACGATTGTCCTACAGAGGAGACCGAAGAGATAAGAAAGGAGCGGTATTTGTGGAGATCGCAGCCCCAAATTTTCCAAAGATGACGAGAAGCCTCACTCTCCAGATTTATAACACTCTGCAAACGCGGAGCAGGATAAACGCAAATTAAAAACTTAGGTTTATCCCAGTCATACTGCTGAGAACCAGGGATGAAGGTAAAATCTTCAACGAACTTGGAGAAAAGAAGACCTTCAGAAGAACAGAAAGATGGAAAAATGACATCTCAGTAGAAACTATGAGAGCCAAGGGCCAATGCAATAACATCGTTAAAAATGCAGAGAGAAACTCTTCTAACGCAGAATTCTAAACCTAAGAAGCGTGGCCCTCAAAATAAATGAAAATAAGGGCATTAGCAAACACACAAAAGACAAAAGAATTCACTGACAGCACACTTGTATTTCCAGTGATACTGAACGAGGTTCTTGAGACAGAGGAAATGATTCCAGGGAGAAGGAAAGAACCCTGGGAAGGAATGGGAAGCACCTGAAAAGGCAAATGAGTAGATAAACTATTTTGATATCAAGCCCAACCTAAACTCCAAGGGGGTCCTCACGCATAAAGATCTAGACTATAACACTCGGAGCCTGCTTTGGATTCTGTGTCTCCCCCTCTCTCTGCCCCTTCCCCACTCACACTCTGTCTGTCTGTCTGTCTCTCTCTAAAATAAATAAATAAACAAATATTTTTAAAAATATCTAAAAAACAGATCTAGAGTATAGCAATATTGGGCTTGAAGGGACTTTTCCAACCATTTACTCCAACTCACCTTATTGGACAGACAGGAGTACATAATTTCACAGATGAATTAGTGACCTAGTTCAATGACTGTAGCCTTTGGTTTCCAAATGTTTTGAGCTCCAAGCTTAACGTGTAGGTCTTTCAAATCTCTTGGGAAAATCTGATGTCATTATATATAGCCTCCGGTTACTTTACATTCCTATGCTACCCAAGCCTACTTAACTGTGTAAGGATTTTTTGCGCCAAGAAGCTTCAAGACCCAATCTCTAATCCTCCTGAACGGTCTGGAATGTTAATCTTGTCATCTTTCGGATCTTTCGCGGTAGATCTTGTGTAAAGTAGATTCCACATTTTTAGACGAATAGGCACTAATCCCAAGGTTGCTTTCTCGGACAAATTGAGGATAGGTAGATACACTTTCCTTTAAAAGTGCACTTGGAAATTAATGTGATGTTCTAGCATACTAGTTATAGGGGCTGGGAGGGTGTCAAACTATTGAAAACAGCGCTTGGAGCCTGTCCCAACCAGTCCCTCTGGGGTGAGTAATACAATTTGATCAGTCAGTACCTACCGTTTAGAATGTTTCCTACCGTGCAGCATTCGACATAAATAAACACGGTTTTAATCCACTGCTTTGAATCACATAACGTTTTGGAAAACAAATGTTTCACCGCTGACTTTAGTTTGGATGTGGTAAGTTTCTACAGAGTCAACTGATTTGGAGCAAATTTCGCTCATTAATAAAAGCTATCATTTTCCATTTAATGTCTGAATCGTTCTACTGCCTTGAAACTAAGTGATAGCAAATCAGTTCCCTTTTGGGCATACCCTCTAGGACTTGGCCGTCCCCAGAGCATAGAACTGCTATCCTTTGGCAGAAAGATACACAGCCTGAATACATTACTTGCCGATAGACCTGCATTGCCATGGTGTGTGAATTAGGTACCCAGCACCCAAAGATCCCCTAATTCTCGGAAAAACCTTTTGTGATTTGTTTTTGTTGGTTGGTTGGTTGGTTTGCAACCCAGGCCATCAGCATGGGGTGATCAGTTGTTCCTTTATTCGATTATTCATTCGTACACCATTTATTGAGAAAATACTAACATAATATTAGACATAGAGAAGTCACATTACTTTCTTTTCTTTTCTTTTTTTAACTTTTAGTTAGTTAAAGTCTGGATTCAAAGAGTGGCTCTTCTACTTATTAGCTAGTAAGTGAGATTTTGGACAAACCAACACTGCGAGACTCAATTTCCTCTTCTTTTCTTTCTTTTTTTTTAATGTTTATTTATTTTTGAGACAGAGAGAGATAGAGCGTGAGCAAGGGAGGGGCAGAGAGAGAGGGAGACATGGAATCTGAAACAGGCTCCAGGCTCTGAGCTGTCAGCACAGAGCCCAACATGGGGCTCGAACCCACTAACCGTGAGATCATGACCTGAGCCAAAGTCAGACGCTTAACCGACTGAGCCACCCAGGCGCCCCCCAATTTTCTCTTCTTAAAGATGGGAATCGCTACTATAAGAACAAAGAAACTTTTGCCTAGTATTTCCAATCCAGGGCAAGGTAAAGCCCAGGAAAGTCTTACACATAAACTTTTAGTCTGTGATTCTACGTATATCATAGCAGAACTATCTCTTTATCCTATCACTTGAATGAAATAAAAAAGAGCCACAGGATTGAAGGAAACCAAACATCAATATTCATGATGCTCTTACATGGAGACAGAGAGCATTTATGATATTTCTTAAGCTGTGATGTCTGGTTTATAATGAGGATCCCAGAATAAGCAAAAGGCTAGACTTTCAAGTCTCCAAAGAACTATTCAGCTCTATGCATCTGTCTGAATTTGAATAATGAAGCTCTGCATTCACAAAAAGGAAGCTCAAGGAGGAGGGAGCCAAGAAAATGTGTGCTTACATGGAGAGAGTTGAAGAGCAATTCTGCTTGTTGAAATCCAGCGTGATCACCAGAAGTCCAGTGGAATGAACCCTCCCTTGTGCCTTCTTGGTCCTGAAAGGGGGCAAAAGTTAAGTGGAGCTTTGGTCCAGATTTCTGGGGTACTTCAGTAGGGTCGGCAAACATCAGATCCTTCAGAAATGCTGAAGTTCTATTTGAAACCCAGCTATCTATTCTTTATATACAGGGTCAGAGAGAGGCAGAAAAAAAAAACAAAAAAAAACCAGAAAGCAATAGATGCTGTATTCAGCCTGAAAATATCCTGGCTCCTTTACTCTTGGGAGGCACTTGGTCTAAAATGGCGTCCAATTGTACAGATTGAATGAAGTCATAATCAGGATCCTGTCCCTAAAGGACTTTTTAGAAATATCATTAGGAAATGGACAGTATAGTCTTAAGAATATTAAACGTACATTGCATTTTTCAACATTTGGAGCTGCTGGCTTCAAGGGCACCATCAGTCTATGGCAATTTACTTATTTATTTATTTATTTAAATGCTTATTTATTTTTGACAGAGAGAGAGAGACAGAGCATGAGCGGGGGAGGGGCAGAGAGAGAGGGAGACACAGAATCCGAAGCAGGCCCCAGGCTCCGAGCTGTCAGCACAAAGCCCAAAGCGGGGCTCGAAGACACAGACCACGAGAGCATGACCTGAGCTAAAGTCGGACACTCAACCGACTGAGCCACCCAGGCGCCCCGGCAATTTAAAGTTATGTATAGGCACATGAGCAAAGATGTATCTGTAGTCAGGGTCAGACAGCCCAATCGGAATGCTTAAGGTCAGTCCAGAGAAACCAAATTTCTGCGGGCCCAAGATCTTAGGTTCAAACAAGAAATCATAGGGTAGACATTTCCCAGAGTTCCTTTCACCTTGGATAAATGCTAGCTAATAACAAAAGTTTTGATATCTGGCATTCAGAGCAATTTATTCATTTAAAGAATGCTACCACACATAAAATCTCACTCTTTGTTACATATGTTACAGTTTTCGATATAATAAACATCCAGGACGAGCAAAGTAGGCCTTTTCTGCCTGTAACAGAAACCACTTGCAGTCGTTCTAGATAAAGAATGCTTTCTTACAATGGAATACGACTCAGGGATCAAAAAGAATGAAATCGTGCCATTTGCAACAACGCGGATGCAACTAGAGTGCGTGATGTTAAGCGTGATGTCAGAGAAAGACAAATGTCGTATGATTTCACCATTATGTGGAAGTTGAGAAGCTCAACAGATGAACATATGGAAAGGGATGGAAAACTAAGATCAAGACAGAGAGGGAGGCCAACCAGAAGAGACTCTTAAATACAGAGGACAAACTGAGGGTTGATGGAGGGAGGTGGGTGGAGGGATGGGCTAAATGGGTGATGGGCATTAAGGAGCGTACTTGCTGGGATGGGTACTGGGTGTTATACGTAAGTGATGAATCACTGGGTTCTACCCCTGAAACCAAAACTACACTGTATGTTAACTAACTTGAATTTAAGTGAATAAATTCAAACAAACAAACAAACACACTGCCTTTTTAGGTGCATACCACTACTTTTTCTTGTAGGCTGAACACTCAAGTAACTTAAGTAAAATGGTTTAATGATTGTGTGTGTGTGAGTGTGTGTGTGTGTGTTAGACGTTTATAGCTTCATATCATTGCATTATGATCTTCCTTGCTTCCTTTTCTAGATTATTCAAAACCTTAAGATGTACTGGTGACCTTTTTATGAAATGGCTTAGGGCAGTATATGCCATTTCTAATCACTTTGTTGTTTTCATACATACTTCTAGCACTCAACCTCGTGTTTTCCCACTTAAGCACTTTACTTAGTATGAAGATTGTGTCTCTTCACAGCATTCTTGGTTTTCTCAGTCCAATGATTTAACTTAACAAACATTATGGACCCTTACAGTTTTCCAGGTACTTAGGCTGCAATGGTTAATACGACCTGCTTCTTATCCTCAAAATCAAACTGGAGAAACGAACGAATGTATCTAACACCAACACAGAAAAGCACTACAACCATCCTGGTGCATTAAAAACGCAAAATTAAATAGGAAAGTAGATTATCTCCTAGAGCACATTTTACGAAATATAGAAATTTCTCCCAACACTTGACTATCATCCATTATGGCTTCATACAACCCTGGTTCTGTGCACTCTTCCCGCCCCCCCCCCCCCCCCCCCCCCCCGTATGCTTCTTTATGTCTTTTTGTTATGCCTTTCTTGGAATCTGATTCTTCGGGGGGGAGTGGTTATTTATCTATTTATCACGTTAATTATCTAACAACTCCACTAAGAGTTGACTCTTCTCAGGCACTCTTCAATATATGCATTACTAGCCCATAATCACTATGAGGGGTCTCTTGGGGAGCCGTTAGAGGTCACTTTACCTGGGTTAAGAGTCAATGAAAATGAAGGTCATCAATTTTCTTGATAACCTCAGGACCAGCTCAGTCAGTGGCCTCCAATATTAGCGATACAGTAGAATCACTTGGGGAACTCTTAAAACGACTGACGCCTATATGTTTCCACCTCCGTCCTCACTCCACCATGGAGATTCTGGTTTAATTTGTCTGGGATGCTGCCGGGGGAATAGGAATTCTTAAAGGCTCCCCAGATATTTCTAACGTGTGGCCAAGTTTGGGGAACATTGCGTAACTCTATACTATTTCCTCTAATTTACATGCATTTTTCTTCCTCTGTACACGAAAGAAAGATTATAAATATTGACAGTTTGAAGGCTTCCTTCCCCATGTTGAGAGCACAAACATTCCTCATGATAAGTTTCTCTCGAATTACAGGCTTCCTTGCCTTTGCTTTTACATAGTGACATAAAAACAGGCCAGCAATTTTTTGTATATTCCTTCCACCAAGGGGTGAAATCTATGTCCCTTCGTCTTGAATCTGGATTGACCTTGGTTTTATGCCCATTACAAGTAGGATGTAATGGAAATGCACTGTGCAATTTCTCAGGCTACATCAAACAAAACCATGAATCTTCTGACTGGTTCCCTTTGAGCAACCACACCAGAAACCCTGAGCCACCAAGTGAGAAGTCTTACCGGGTTGAAGGTACCAGTCTATCAAACAGCTAGGCCATATGGTACCCATAGCTGTCTGGTCTTCAAATCAGCCCAGTTTAGGTGCAAGCCATGTAAGTAAAGAAGTTTATAGATGATTTGTCTTCCCCTCTACTAATGAGTCACCTGAGTCTTTGAGTCTTCCCAGATGAAGTCACTGATACTGTGAAACAGATCAGGGGCGCCTGGGTGGCTCAGTCGGTTGAGCGTCGGACTTCGGCTCAGGTCACGATCTCACAGTTCGTGAGTTCGAGCCCCGCGTCAGGCTCTGTGCTGACAGCTCAGAGCCTGGAGCCTGCTTCGAATTCTATATCATCTATATCTATATCTATATCTATATCTGTATCTGTATCTGTATCTATATCTATCTATATATATGTTATATATATATATACTAAAGAATTGGGTCACATGATTATGGAGGGTGCTATGTCTCAATATCTGTAGTCAGCAAGTCAGAAAACCGGGAGAGAAGATGGTATAGTTCTGGTCTGAAAGCCAGTAGGCTTGAATCCAAAGACCCACACATGGGCTTTATTCAGTCTATTGATTTAAATGATAAACTCATTCAAAAACACCCTCACGGGGGCACGGGGGTGACTCAGTCGGTTAAGCGTCTAACTTTGGCTTCGGTCATGATCTCGCGGTTCGTGAGCTCGAGCCCCGCATTGGGCTCTGTGCTGACAGCTCAGAGCCCGGAGCCTGCTTCGGATTCTGTGCCTCCCTCTCTCTCTGCCCCTCCCCTGCTCGCGCTCTGTCTCTTCCTCTCTCTCAAAAACAAATAAATCTTTTTAAAAATTAAAAAAGAAATAAAAGCACCCTCACAGAAATACTCAGAACAATGTTTAACCAAATATCTGGACATCCAGTGGCCCGGTCAGGTTGACACATAAAATAGCCATCACAAGGCTTCAGAGCAAAGATCGAGTTCCAGGTGTTGTCAAGAAAATATCTCCTGGTAAAGATTACTGTGAAACATTTTTGTTTTTAAATTTCTCCAAGAGACTCAAGTAGCACCTCCTAGACCTTTTCAAACAGACAAAAGGACTTAACGGGAGATATCTTTGGCAAACACAATCTGTCACGTGTCTGTAACTTTCCTCTGAGATTGATGCCACTTTTCTGATCAATACCTTATTTTCCTACAACAGCTTTCCTTTGTACCATTCTAATCACTTGTCAATAAAACAGATTGCCCTGCCATTTTTTTTTAACAGAATGTAAACTTTGGGAGATCTTAGCTTCATGTTTTAAAATGGCTAATCTTTTCCAGAACAAAGCAGTATAAAACAGAGAAAATGAATTCATGACATTGTTCTCACTTTTAACTCTAGCATATAGATTAAAGGACAAAACTGTTAAAAAATAACTATAGGTACAGTGCTTTGTAAAATAATAACATAAACAACATAAAATGTGGGGAACAGATAAATTTGTAGAACATCTGTATGCAATTGAAGTTAAGTTGTTACCCATTTAAAACAGACTGTCATAACTATAAGATGCATTGTGAAAGCTTCGTGGTAATCACAAAGCAAAAACAAAGGCACTACGAAGTAATCAGAAAGCAATTATCAAAATGGTAATTACCCATCAAAAATTACTCGAGATGCCAATAATTTAAGTTCTCCAGTTAAGAGACATGAAGTGGCTTGAACAGTTAGACAACAACAACAACAAACACAAGACCCATCTATATACTGCCTACAAGAGACTCACTTACGCTTTAAGGACATTCATAGGCCGAAAGGGAAGGGACAGAATAACATATTCCATGCAAATGGGAAACAAAATAGAGCCCAGGTCATAATGCTTCTGTGAAACAAAGTAGACTTTAAGTCAAAAGTTGTAACAAAAGACAGAGAAGGCCATTATACAAAGATAAAAATCAACAAATCTGAAGGCAGAAATAGACAGCAATGCAATTAACAGAAGATTTCATCACTCCCCTTTCAATAAAGGGTAAATCATCTCAACAGAATATTAATAAAGAAATAATGGACTAGAATGACACTTTAGGCCAAATGGACCTAAAGGACATATACAGACCTTTCCATCCGACAGAAGCAGGATGCAGAGTTTCTTCAAGCATGCATTGAATATTCCCCTGGATGGATCGTATATTAGGTTGCAAAACAAGTCTTAACACATTTAAGAAGATTGAAATCATACCAAGTATCTTTTATAGCCACAATGATAGGGAACTAAAAAATCAAAGCAGGAAGAAAGCCGGAACATTCACAAATATGTGGAAATTAAACAAGACACCTTGGAACAATGAACGGGTGGAAAAAAAGAAATAAAAAGTGAAATAAAAAGTATCTTGAAACAAATGAAACCGGAAACATAACATGCCAAAACTTATGGGATGCAGAAAAAGCAGTTCTAAGAGGGAACTATAAAGCAATAAATGTCTACACTAAGAAAAAAAGAGGGGTGCCTGAGTGGCTCAGTCAATTGAACATCCAACTGTTGATTTTGGCTCAGGTCACGATCCCAAGGTAGGGGGATCAAGCCCCACATCAGGTTCTGCACTGAGTGTGAAGCCTGTTTAAGATTCTCTCTCTCTCTCTCTCTCTCTCTCTCTCTCTCTCTCTCTCCCTTTGCCCCTCTCCCACATTTGAGCTCTCTCCCTCTTAAAAAAATTTTAAAATTTTATAAAAAAGCAAAAAGAAAGATCCAAATAAACAACCTAACCTTATACCTCAAGGAACTAGAAAAAGAACAAACTAATAGCAGAAGAAAGGAAGTAATAAAAAATCAGAGCACAAATAAATGAAATAAAAACAAGAAAGATAATAGAAAAGGTCAACAAGAATGAGTTAGTTTATTAAAAAGATAAAACAAAATTGACAAATATTTAACTAGATTAAGATAAGAGAGGTGACATCAATTAACACAATTATAAATGAAAGAGGAGATATTACAGCTGATACCACAGAAATACGAAGAATTTTAAGGCACTACTATGAACAATTACATGCCGACAAAGGAGATAACTTAGAAGAAATCAATACGTTCCTAGAAACACACAATTTACCAAGACTGATTCATGAAGTAATAGAAACTCTTAACAGACCAATAACAAGCAAGGAAATTGAATCACAAATCAAAAATCTCCCAACAAATAAAAGCCCAAGACTGGATGGCTACACTAGGAAAACACTACAAAATACTTAAAGAAGAATTAATACCGATCCTTATCAAGCTCTTCCCCAAAAAATGAAAACGAAGGAACACTTCCAAACTCATTTCATGAGGCTGGCCTTATCCTTATACTGAAACCAGACAAGGACACCACAAGAAGAGAACATTACAGGCCAATATCCCGAACGAACATAGATACAAAAGTCCTCAACAAAACGCTGGCAAACTTAATTCAAGAGCACATTAAAAAGATCATGCACCATGATCAAGTGTGATTGATCTATGTGATGCAAAGATGTGTCAACACATGCAAATCAAGAAATGTGATAAGCCACATTAATAAAATAAAGGATAAAAATCATATGATTATTTCAATAGGTCCTGAAAACACCTTTGACAAAATTCAACATCCAGTCATGTAAAAACTTTCAACAGATTAGGTACAGAAAGAATGTACCTCTACTCATAAAGCCCATACATGACAAGCCCGCAGCTAACATTATACTCGATGGTGAAAAGTTAAAAGCCTTTCCTCTAACAACAAACCACCAGAAAGAAATCAAGAAACGATTTCCATTTACAATAGCATCAAAACCCAAAAAACATTTAGAAATGAATTTAACCGAGGGAGTAAAAGACCTATGCGCTGAAAACTAGAAGACACTCGTGAAAGAATGTGAAGGACACACAAATAAATGGAGGGATAGCCTGTGTTCATGGATCGAAAGAATACTGTGACCATACCGATATTACCCCCAGCGATCTACAGATTCAATACAATCCTTTTCAAAATTACATTGACATTTTTCCCAGAAATAGATAAATCATCCTAAAATTTGTATGATACCACAAATGACTCAAACAACCAAAGCAATCTTGAGAAAGAAGAACAAAGCTGGAGGCATCATGCTCTGTGGTTCCAAACTCTAGTAATTAATTGAACCAATATTGTAGCAGCATAAAGACAGGCACACAGTGGAACAGAATAAAAAAGCCTAGGAATACATGCATGCACAAACATTTGACTAATTTTTGGAAAGGGCACAAAGAGCACACAATAGGGAAAGGACAGTCTCTTTAGTAAAGGGTGTGGAGAAAACTGAAAATCTACATGCGAAAGAATGAAGCTGGACCCCCACCTCACACCACTTACAAAAATGACCTCCACATGCGTTAACGACTTACATGTAAAACTTGAAACTGTAAAACTGCTAGGAGAAAACATAGAAAAAAAAGGTTCCTTGATGGTGGTCTTGGCAATGATTTCTTGGATGAGACACAATATGCACAGGCGGTAAAAGCTAAAATACACACGTGAGACTGTATCGAAATTAAGAGCTTCTGCACAGAAAAGGAAGCAATCCATAAGTTGAAAAGGCAACCTGCAGGATGGGAAAAAAATATTTGCAAACCATACATCTGATAAGAGGTTAATATCCAAAATATATAAAGAGCTCATACAACTCAATGACAAAAAAGCAAATTACCCCAGTTAAAAATGGGGGAAAGGGGGCACCTGTGTGGCTCAGTCAGTTAAGCATCCAACTCTTGATTTTGGCTCAGGTCATGATCTCGTGGTTCCCGGGATCAAGTCCCAGGTTGGTCTCTGTGCTGACAGTGAGGAGGAGACTGGTTGGGCTTCTCTCTCTCCCCCTCTCTCTGCCCCTCCCCCACCCATGCTCTCACGCTCTCAAAATAAATACATAAACATTTTTCAAAAATCTCTAAACAATGAACAAAGGACCTAATTAGATACTTTTCTGAAGAAGATATACAAACGTCCAGTACGTACACGAAAAGGCGCTCAATGTTACTCGTCATCGGGGAGTGCAAATCAAACGCACAATATCACCTCACGCCTGTTAGCATGGTTGTTACCCAGAAAATAACACAAGTTGGTGAGGAGGTGGAGGAAAGGAAACCCTTGTGCACTCTTAGTGGGAATGTAAATTGGTACGGCCAACCTGGAAAACAGTGGAGTCGATCCTCAAATAATTAAAAACAGACCTACCGTATGATCCAGCAATCCCACTCCTGGGTATGTATCTGAAGGAAATAAAATCAGTGCCTCAAAAAGATACCTGTACTGTCACATTCATTGCAGTATTATTCACAGTAATCAAGAAATGGAAACGACCTAAATGCCCTCTGACTGATGAATGGATAAAGAGTATGTGACTGATGAATGGATAAAGAGTATGAATGGATAAAGAATACGGATAAAGAGTATGGATAAGAGTATGTGACTGATGAATGGATAAAGAGTATATATGTTATATATATAATATATATATATATATATATATATATATACACAGTGGAAACAGAGTATTATGATATTTTAAGTTTATTTCTTTTGAGAGAGAGAGCGAGTGCACACATGAGGAGCAGAGACAGAGGGAGAGGGAGAGAATCCTAAGCAGGCTCCACACGGTCAGCCCGGAGCCTGATGTGGAGTTCGAACTCACAAACCATGAGATCATGACCTGAGCCGAAATCAAGAGCTGGACGCTCATCTGGCTGAGCCACCCAGGTGTCCAGAAACAGAGTATTATTGAGCCATAAAAAAAGGAAACCCCGCCATTGGTGACAACGATGAATGAAACCGGGCAGCATTATGCCAAATGAAATAGCCAGACAGAGAAATACATACACTGCACAAATCTTAAAGAACTTACTGGAATCTTAAAAGACAAAAAGCTGATTTCATGGAAACAGAAAATAGAACGGTGATTTGTAAGGGGCTAAGGGAAGGGGGAAGTGAAGAGAAATACACCAAAAGGTACAAACCTTTAGTCACAAGTAGAATATATTCTGAGTATCTAATGTATAGAATGGTGGCTATGGCTGATGATAAAGTTTTACACGGTTGAAAATCGCTAGCAGTAAATCGTAAAGTGTTCTTTTCTTACACAAAACAAGAATTAACTCTGTGAGATGACGGTTGTATTATCTTGACCTTGGTAATTTCTCCACAACGTACATGCATAACACATCATCACATTGTACACTTTGAATACACACAATTATACTTGTCGATTATTCCTCAAAAAAGTTGAGGAAAAAAGGAAGTAAGGTTTAAGGTAATTATTTTCCATAATCCAAATACTAACTTGCATGCTCCGTGACCTAAGATTCTAGAAGTTGGGTTGTGACCCAAACTGCTAACTTAAGTAGTCAATATGTCATTCTCATATTTTCGTATTTTCTTTTTACATTTTGATGGGTTTACAAAGTCAGTTATTTCGAGGCCCCTGTGAAGCCAGATTTTAAATACCTACAAAAGATTGAGATATTCTAATTTAGGACCCCTTTGTCCCCACACAGCCCTGCAGACTAGAACATATATGCCTTTCAAAATATGAACGAATTCTGATTAACTTAATTAAAACGTTGTAATATTATTTGCAAAGGAAATATGAAAGTTTAGGATTTATTTAGTGGTTTACAGTGTCTAGGATATAAATTTGTCATAAGATGAATTTTTGCTAGGAGTGAGATTGCCCCGTGAGACAATTTTCTTCAAAGTGAGGTAGTTCCTCAGGAAATAGTAAACATCTGACTAGCTTGGTATAAACTGACTTTTATTATTGTGGTCATAAAAAGGGTTGTGGCTCTTTTGCTTCATTCTATGTGACACATAACCAGATGAGTGGCCTTAAATGCCTTCATTTATGCAGGCATTCCTTTAATATACATTTCTTTAGCACCTACCGTGGATTAGACACCGTTATATAGACACTAAGCACACAGAGATGAATAAGATATGTCCCTTGTCCCGAGATGCTCACCATCTAATGAGAAAGCCACTTTATACAGACTTTAATATAATATGTTACATTACTGCAGTGATGGAGGAATGCACAAAATTACATGAGAGATGAGAAGAGGAATAGTTGCAGCTTGGGGAGATTGGGAAATTTTGCTTTGAGGAGCAGCTATCTGAATTCGATCATTAAATGGGGCGCCTGGGTAGCTCAGTCGGTTGAGTGTCCGACTTCGGCTCAGGTCCTGATCTTGGCGGTTCACGAGTTTGAGCCCGGCATTGGGCAGTGTGCTGACTGACAGCTCGGAGCCTGGAGCCTGCTTCGGATTCTGTGTCTCCCTCTCTCTCTCTCTGCCCTTCCCCCACTCATGGTCTGTCTCTCTCTGTCTCAAAAATAAATGAACACATACAAAAAAATGCAAAGCAAGAGAGTGACATTGTCAGATTCGCACTGTGGGAAGACTACTTGGAGGGAAAGACCTGGCAGAGAGAAACAATGAACTTGGTTTTATACACGTCGTGTTTGAGGTGTTGTCCTTCCCCTATTTGATTTCCCATTCCAAGGACACAATGGCCATTTTACCACCTCGATGCAATGACTCTCCACCAGGTAAGTGTCGCGTCGTGATTTCCAATGGCTTAGACAGGTGCAATGAGGTCACGAACTTTATTCGATTCATGAGCTGTTTTATCCCTAGCACTTGGTGTATTCTTTAAGACATCATAGATAGTGAACAAATAATTGGTGAGTAAGTGAAATTCCTGACACTCATCTGCGTAGAGAGATCCCATAATCCCTTAAATATGCAGATTTCTACTTCAAAAAAAAATGCATTGAATCATTTTTATTGTCTATTTGCTAGTTGAAGTCTTTGAAGTAGATATCATGGCTCATAGTTTGGGAAAGCTATGGCCTAAGAGAACTCAGGGGAATACTCATGTTTTAAGAAAAATTATGAACCCTGGGAAGAGACATAGAAAAAGTGGTCAGAGGGGAGCCTGGGTGGCTGAGTAGGTTAAGCATCCGACTTCCGCTCAGGTCGTGATCTCGCGGTTGGTGGGTTCAAGCCCCGCGACGGGCTCTGCGCTGACAGCTCGGAGCCTGGAGGCTGCTTCCGATTCTGTGTCTCCCTCTCTCTCTGCCCCTCCCTTGCTCATGCTCTGTCTCTCTGTCTCTCAAAAATAAATAGATGTTTAAAAAAATTTAAAAAAAAAGAAAGAAAAAGAAAAAGGTCAGAAATGTGTGAGAAGGGAATAGCGTCTCAGAAACCAAGGAAGAAAAGAATCTCAGTAGGGTCAACAGCATGATACTGCTGAAGAATCAGGAAGAACTGACAAGAGGCTATCTGCTTAGGTAATCTAAAAAGTAATGGGGAGGGGCGCCTGGGTGGCTCAGTCGGTTTAAGTGGGCGACTTCAGCTCAGAGCCCCTGAGCTCGAGCCCCACGTCGGGCTCTGTGCTGACAGCTCAGAGCCTGGAGCCTGCTTTGGATTCTGTGCCTCCCTCTCTCTTTCTACACCTACCCCGCTTGTGTTCTCTCTCTCTCTCTCTCTTTCAAAAAATAAACATTAAAAAAATAAAAACTAATACAAATAAATAAATAAATAAAAAGTAATGGGGAAAGAAGCCAAGATACGAAGGCTTCAGTAGATATTTTTAAAACTATACTTCCAATGATCCGTATCTTTACATATCTGTGCTCCTGCAGCTTGCTATAGGTAGTTGTGGGGGGGGGGCGGGAATCCAATATATACTGGCATTTGAGCTTAGCAAAGGAAAGTGATGCATCAACCCTTGTTTGCCATTATTTGTGCAGTTCTGTGCACTCTCAGCCATCTTATAAATGTGCTCAAAGCCCTTAACTAGCTAAATAAAATAAATAGGCTCAAATCCTGTGGGTTTTGCATTCAAATGAATCAACATCTTCTACACACCAGGTTGCGTGTTGAAAATATTTATGAGTAAACACTCGTTGTGAGTTATGCACCTAAAATTCTAATTGTAGATCATTATTCCTTTTGCAAACACCATAAATTAAATTTCCAAGTGAAAGAAAAAGATAAGTCACGGTGCCTTGCTTAATATACCTTGGGTACTCAACGGTACCTCCAAGATATGCTTTTAACTTTTGATCTCCTTACACCAATTTTAATGTCACCTTACTTAATATTTTCTTAATCACATTCAGCTTCAGATAGCTTCATTAGGTAACTAGATTTCTCACATGAAATAAATCTTTACCACTTCTCAGATACTGGCAATAATGGTATGAAAATTCTCACTTGGTAAACCATGGGATCCATTCATCAAAGGCACTCAGAATGGCATAACGGATAGGCACCCCCGCGGGGCTTGAACTGGTGAACCGGGAGATCACGACCTGAGCCGAAGTCGGACACCTAACCGACTGAGCCACCCAGGCGCCCCTCATCATTTTTTTTTCTTAAATGTGTCTTCTAAAGCCAATTTGAAATATCTGAAAAGAAGTTAGTACGTTGGAAATAGTTAAAACCCATAACTCTCAATTGACTTAGGTATTTCAACTTTTGTTCATTTCCAGGTTGAACATCATAAATATTACAAGAAAAAAAAATGGGAAGGGTGATCGGTTAGGTAACAATGACACTGACTATGGCAGGAAGTTTGGGTGATAATCAATAACAGAAAGATAATTTTGTTTTAAGAACTTGGGTCAACGAACAGTTAAAGGCTATATGGAGTTTATATGCATCGAGTTCTTTAAAGCATAACAATTTCCTGGGGTTGTTCAAAATTCACATCCTCAGAACACAAGTCCATGTTTGGTTGGTTGCCCTTCGTTTCACTATTACATCATCCTTACTTCATCCATAGTGACACGATTCAGTGCATAAACATTTGCTCACAAATGTAAGTTGCCTTACATTAGCTGTCCGCATGGTATCTGGATGTTTTCACTACTTTCAAATTTATTTTTCTATATATCCCTTTCCTTCTTTTTCATCTCCTTTTTCTCGAGAGAGGAGGGATATATGTAATTGTTTTACATTTAATAGAATCTAGTCCGTCATGGCTCATGCTGAAATTATTACTTTGGCTTATTCTGAAATTACTTTCTCTGCAAAGCTCGCCGAAATCCCAAATGCGATGCCAAGAAGTAGTTTTACTGGTATTCCGGTGTCTCCTATTTATGGGGACCATCGCAAAAAAAAAAAAAAAAAAAGAAAGAAAGAAAGAAAAAGAAAATCTAACATTTGTGTAAACAGAGTGCCAGAAAGAGAAGAGAAAGAGGGTGAACCGAAAAAAAAAAAAAAAAAAAAGAAAAAAGAAAAAGAAAAAAAAGGAAAGAAAAGAGAAGGAAGAAATAAAGGTTGAAATGTTTTCAACGTTAGCAAACAACAGAAATCTATAGCTTGAAGAAGCTGAGTTAACCCCAAGCCGGATAAACACAGGAATTCACTATTAGTGAGATCTTTGAAAGGGAAAGACAAAATCTTGAAAACAGAGGGAGAAAGAGAGAGAGAGAAAGAGAGAGAGGGAGAGAGAGATGTGACGCTTGACCTCTAAGGGAAAAACAACTCAAAAATGACAGGCAGTTTCTCATGTGAAACTGGGGATGGCGATACGAAGTGGCACATTATTCAGGTGTTGAAAGAAAATATCTCTCGGGAATAAAGGGAAAATAAAGCTATTCTCGGATCACGGAAAATAAGAGACATCGTCACCAGCAGGCTTGCTCTAAGGAATGGCTACGGGAAGTTCTCCAAACAGAAATAAAAATAATACAAGGAACTTTGGAGCACCGAAGCGAACGAAGGCAGAAAGCAAAAAATGAATGAATGCAACAGGCTTTCCTTCGTCTCTTCAGTTTTCTAAATTATGTTAGATAGTTGAAGTAAAAATCATAACACTGTCTAACACCGTGTTATAACACTGTGGTTTAAATGCATGTGGGGGAGGGGCGCCTGGGGGGCTTAGTCAGTTGAGCGGCCGACTTCGGCTCAGATCGTGATCTCCGGGTTCATGAGTTCGAGCCCCACGTTGGGCTCTGTGCTGACAGCTCAGAACCTGGAGCCTCCTTCCGATTCTGTGTCTCCCTCTCTCGCTGCCCCTCCCCCACTCATGCTCTGTCTCTCTCTCTCTCTCTCTCTCTGTCAAAAATAAATAAACATTTTTTTAAAAAAAATTAAATGTATGTGGGGGAACTATTTAAGGTGATGCTCATCTAGGGAGGATAAAGAGACAAAAAGAAAGAGGAGATTTCTATGCATCGCTCAAACTGTCAAGAAGGCGGCACAAGTGAACTGTGACAAGGCGTGGCTATAGGAATGCCTACAGAAACCACCAAAAAAAAAAAAAAGCTATAAGAAATATAACAAAAACAACTGGTAAGTCAAAATGGAATTCTTTTTATTTTTAAATCTTTTTTTCAATTTACTTATCGAGAGAGAGAGACAGAGAGACAGAGAACGGGGAAGGGGCAGAGAGAGAGAGAGAGAGAGAGAGAGGGAGAGAGAGAATCCCCAGCAGGCTCCGCACTATCAGTGAGTGCTAAACCCGATGCAGGGCTCAAACTCACAAACTGTGAGATCATGACCTGAGCCGAATTCAAGAGTCGGACGCTTAACTGACTGAGCCATTCAGGCACCCCTCAAAATGGAATTCTAAAAAAGTTCATGGAACCCACAGGAAGGCAAGAAAATGAAAAGAGAGACATAAAAGCAAACAGGAAAACCCAGAAAACAGAAAAATTAAATGGCCGATTGAAATGCAAATCCTATCGTATTCATAATTACATAAAACCTGAAGACTAACTAAATACACCAAGGGAAAAACAGCAAATGGCAAAGTGGATGGAAAAATAAAGAACCAACTTTCATGCTGCATGTAAGAAACTGACTTCAAATGTAATGAATGCTTGCTACATGTGGGCTGAAGTGAAAAGGCTCGAAGAAGACATACCTCACAAACATTAATCAAACCTCTACAAAAACAGCTAGGAGGCACAAATTGCTAATATCAGGACCGAAACAAGATATCATGATATCTTATAATATCTTATAATATATCTTATACATCTTATAATATCGGGACCGAAACATGATATCACTACATCGAAAGGAAACACTATAACCAACTTCATAAATTTCACAGCTAAAAAGGAACGTGCCAATTCATTGAAAGAGTCTATCACAACCCATCCAATGTAAAATAGATAATTCAAATGGTTCTATAACTATTAAAGAAACTGGATTCATAATTTACAAACTCTCCCCACCAAAAAAATCTCTAGACCTCAAGAGTTTCACCGAGGAGTCTACAAAAGGTTTACAGAATGAATACCAAATGTACACAACCTCTTCTAGAAAAGAAGCGTCGGAAACATTTTCCATTTAATTTTACGAGGCGAGTATTACCCATCTACCAAAATGGCACAAAGATAGCTAAAATGGCTGCTCTCAAAAAGACAAGACGTGACAAGTGCTGAGGAGGATGTGGAGAAAAGAGAGCCCTTGTACACTTTTGGTGTGAATGTAAATTGGTACAGCCACTGTGGAGACCAGCATGGCAGTGCCTCAAAAAAATTAAGAACACAACCACCATGCGATCTATCACCCCCGCCCGCGATATATATCCAAAAGAAGTGAAATCATTATTGCAAAGAGACTTCTGCCCCCCTGACCCCCGTGTTCACTGCAGCATTATTTACAACAAGCAAGACATGGAAACAGCCTAAGTGTCCATCAGTGAATTAATGGAAAGAGAAAATGTGTGTGTGTGTGTGTACACATATGTATATATATACAGTATTATCTCACTTATAAGTGTGATCGAAAAAACTGAATTCATAGAAACAGAGAACAGATTAGTGGTTTCCAGGGGCGGGGGTTAGGGAGTGGGAAACAACAGGTGATCAATGTAATGGACGTATGAGGTCTATAGCTAACAACACTCGGGGCACCTGGGTGGCTCAGTCGGTTAAGCGTCCGACTTCGGCTCAGGTCACGATCTCATGGCTCGTGAGTTCAAGCCCCGTGTCATGCTCTGTGCTGACAGCTCAGAGCCTGGAGCCTGCTTCATGTTCTATGTCTCCCTCTCTTTCTGCCCCTCCCCTGCTCATGCTGTCTCTCTGTGTCTCTCAGAAATAAACATTAAAAAATATTTCTATATAGTTAACAACACTCAATTGTATATTGGAAAGTTGCTAAGAGAGTAGATTCTTATAGTTCTCACCGCAAAAAAAGTAACCATGTGAGGTGATGGATGTGTTAATCATCGTGCAGGATATACACAAACAGATCATTAGGTTGTCTGTTTTAGATTTACACAATGTTATACGTCAATCATATGTCAACCAAGCTGGAAAATATAAATGCATACATACATACACTGTTGGAGCTCTAAAAAAATGAATTAAAAAATTAAAATGACTCCACTTGTACCTAGACATTGTATTTAGCAGGCAAAGATTTCAAGTTAAAATATTATTAATATCTTCCTGATACTTATAACATGAATCCTGTGCCTAAAATACACTGAGCAAAATTTGGTAGAGCTCAAGGGATAAATAGACAAACGTACCATAAGAGGCAGAGATTTCAACATCTATCTCTCAGTAATTCATAGAACAAAGTAGATAGAAAATACGTCAGGTTATAGAAGGCTTGAACATCACAATCAACTAATAGGATCTGATGTCTGTAAATTACTTCACCCTACAACACCAGAATACACATCTTTTTCCAGTGCACATCATGGAACATTTTCCAAGATGGACCATATTTTGGGCTATAAAACAAGTATCAATAAGTTTAAAGTAATTCAAATCATACGAAGCTAGTTCTTTGACCAAAGGGAATTAAATGAGAAGAAAATTACAGAGAAATAATTGGAATATCTATAAATTTCCATAAAGAAATTAACATCATCCCAAAGAACTCAGAGACCAAAGCAGCAATGAAAACCTACAAATATTTGTGGGACGTTGTTAATGTGAATCGTAAGAGGAAACTTGTAATCTTAAATACTTACATTAAAAGTTTAAGGTTTTAAAATCAGTAATCTAAACTTCCACTTTAAGAAGCTAGAAAACAACGCGGCAAGTTAAACCCAAAATACGTAGAAAGAAGTAAACAATAAACATGTTCTGTTGGTTTGCTGGGGCTGCCATATCAAAGAACTACAAACTGCCTTGAACAACAGAAATTAATATAGCCAGGGCGCCTGGGTGGCTCAGTCCATTAAGCATCCAACTCTTGATCCCGGGCCAGGTCATGGTCTCACGATTCTTAGGTTCAAGCGCTGCATCGGGCTCGGTGCTGACAGCGTGGAGCCTGCTTGGGATCCTCTCTCTCCCTCTCCCTCTTCCCCTCATTGCACCCGCGCTCTCTCTCTCAAAATAAATAAAGCAAGCTTTAAACAAAAGAAAAAAGAAATTAATTTTCCCATAGTTCCGGAGGCCAGAAATCTGAGGTCGAGGTATTGGCAAGACTGGTTTCTTCTGAGGGCTGTGAGAGAGGATCTGTACCAGGCTTCTCTCCTTGACGTATAGATGGCCATTTTCTCCCTGTATCTTCATGTTACCTTTCCTCTATATGTATCTATGTCCAAATTTCTTCTTATGAAGACACCAGTCACATTGGCTTAGTTCCCATTTCATTTTAACTTAACTGCCTCTGTAAAGTCCTTTTCTCCAAACACAGTCATATTCTGAGGTATGCGGGTGGGGTGGGGTTAGGACGTTAACATATGAATTTGGGTGGGGAGAGTACACAGTTTAGTCTATCACAGATGGCTAATAAGGAAATAAAAATAAATGAGAGTGATGTCACCAAAAATGACGGAAGAGGGAACTTCAGGGCTCCGTCCCTCCAAAGCGACCACAAAATGCTGGTTCGTGCTGTCAAAATCCCGTTTTGCAGAATCTGGAATCTGATCAGAAACTTACAACAACCGAGGGAAACCTTAGGGAATAAAGAAACTGCTGCCTTGTGGAAAGAGTACTGTGACATTCCCCACCCCCCCAACCACCACCTTTTTTTAAATTTGAATTCCAGTTAGTTAACACGCAATGCAATATTGGTTTCAGGAGTAGAACGCAGTGATTCATCATTTACATACAACACCCAGTGCTCATCCCAACAAGTGCCCTCCTTAATGCCCATCCCCATTTAGCCCATCCCCCCCACCCATCTCCCTCCATCAACCCTCCCATTGTTCTCTATCATTAAGAGCCTCTTGTGGATTGTTTCCCTCTTTTCTCCCCCCACCCCCACCACCTTCCCCTATGTTCATCTGTTTTGTTTCTTACATTCCACATCTGAGTAAAATCATATGGTATTTGCCTTTCTCTGATTGACTTATTTTGCCTACATGTGTTGGCGAGGATGCGGAGAAAGGGGAACTCTCGTGCACTGCTGGTGGGAATGCAAACTGGTGCAGCCGCTCTGGAAAACAATGTGGAGGCTCCTCAGAAAAACTCAAAACAGAACCACCCTACGACCCAGCAATTGCACTACTAGGTATTTACCCAAAAGAGTACTGTGACATCTTGAGTAGCTAACTATCTTCCGTCGGCCATTCCTCAGATTGGCTATGGCCATAGAGGTAGAAACCTGCATGCTGCGTGCAGAGGGGCAGTGAGGACCACATATGCTCAGAGAATTGTGGTTCCATTGCTCTGTGTGGTGGCTCTCTAAGGAACCAGCACAAGGACTTCATTCTTTCATTCATTCTTACGAAGAAAGAGAATTCCCAACATACTTTCTAATGCGTAGAATACATTACTCAGGACTGGAATGGCTTCCAAAGTGGCATTTACTGTCAGGTAGAGTGTGCTGAAAGCATCTCAAGCAAATGTTATTGGTCACAGCAGCGTGGGGTAAGGGGGTAATGGCCAGGAGAAGCAACAGACAGACTCCAAAGTCTGAGAGAAAAGGGGTTGAGAAAGGAGATCCCTGGAAGGGGAAAGAGTTGTCTAAAGTTCCCACATATATTGGCCAACAGCATGCTCGGGGCTGGATGCATGCTCGCAAAACTCTGAGAAGACCATTGGTTAACCATGGTTAACCATGAGGATCCAACAAGCACAAAGGGAAGGCCAAACCAGAGCTGTAAATGGCCCGCCATTTACAGGAGTGGCCCCCAAACAGAGCCAATAAGCAATTCCCCGGGAAGAGACTTGATTGTTTTGTTTTATTTCTCTTTTTTCCTTTATTTTTCTTATCATTTATTTTCTTTTTCATTGGCTCCAGGAATTTGAGGAAACTGTCAAAATGCCATAGACCCCAATGGTGCACAGGACAAATAATATAGATTGTACGGTCAAAAAGTTAAACCTAGAATTATATGACCCAGAGATTCCGTTCCTAGGTATCCGTCAAAAGAACTGAAAATGTCTATTCAGACAAAACCTTGTACCTAAATGTTCACAGCAGCACTATTCACAGTCATCAAAAGGTAGAAACAATCCAAATGTCCGTCAACTAATGAACACGTAGACAACTGATGGTATATCCATGCAGTGGAATATTATTCTGTTATAATAAGGAATGAGGCACTGACACATGTTATAACATGGAGGAAACACAACAATGCCGTGCTAAAGGAAAGAAACCTGGGGGTGCCTGGGTGTCGGTTAGGCATCTGACTCTTGGTTTTGGCTTAGGTTGTGATCTCACTGTTCATGAGATCGAGCCCCACGTCGGCCTCTTTACTGACAGAGCAGAGCCTCCTTGGATTCTCTCACCCTCTCTCTCCGCCCCTCCTCTGTGCTGTCTCTCTGGCTCTCAAAATAAATAAATAAACATAAAAAATAAAAAGAAGCCAAACACAAAAGGTTGCAAAAAGAGAAAGAAACGAAACACAAAAGGTCTCAACTTGAGTATGTCACTTATTGAAATTTCAAGAACAGGCAAAACCATAGAGACAAAAACGAGATACATGGTGTTTGCCTGGGAACAGGGAGAAACAGGGAGCGAGTGTTCAGTGGGCATGGCAATTGCCCTTTGGGGTGATGAAAAAGATTTGGAACTAGTTAGAGGTGATGGTTTCTCAATACCGTGAATGCACGGAAAGCCACTACGTTGTGTCCCTTAAGTTGGTTGATTTTTTGTTATGTGAATTTTTCCACAATAAAAAAAAAACTTAGCCGAAAAAGTGAACCAGACCTGGAGGAAAAGCAATGAAACCAAAAGATAGTTATTTTAAAAGGTGGGTAAAGATTCCCTCCTGGGTCTTTACCCAAAAGGAATTAAAACAGAAGTACTCAGAAAGATTTGTACAATATTGTTTGTTGCATCTCGATGTTTAATGGCCGGAAATTGAAACAATGCAAATGTCTATCAACAGGACGATAGATAAAAAGGGTGCTATATTCAAATAATAGAATATTACTCTGCAATCAAAAGGGGCAAACTAATGGTACAAGCAACAGCATGACACATCTCACAGACACAATGTGAAGCAAAATAAGCCAGTCGTAAAAGAGTATACTGTTTATACTGTATTATATACTGTATTATTCTCAGTATACAAGGCAACATTATTGTGCGGTGATGACAAAAACCAGACCAATTGTTCCCTCTGGAGAAAGGCATGAAGGAACCACCTGGGATTGTGAAACTACTTTACAACTCAGGTGATGGTTACAGCTGTCAAAACTCATTAACTTATACAGCTAAGATGTATTTGTTTTAACCTGTGTGAAATACATCTCAAAAATATAATATTTAATATCAAGTTTGTATGCGCTTACTCTAAGACACGTATCAGCCAAATCTTGTCTTCTCTCTGACTGTACTACTTGTAATTTTAATTCAACTTTTAATTTTAATTCAACGAGGCTGGTTGAATAGATACTGTGGGTAATGTCAACAAATCACATGGGCAAAACAACTTTAGTAAAGGCAAAATCTACTACTTTATTGGCTTTGTGAATTTTTTTCAAAACCAGTATTCTTTTTTTTAAGTTTATTTATTTGGGGAGGGTATAAGTAAGGGAAGGGCATAGAGAGAGGGAGAGAGAGAACCCCAAGCAGGCTCCACGCTGTCAGCACCAAGCCCTATGTGGGGCTCAATCCCGTGAACCGTGAGATCATGACCTGAGCCAAAAATCAAGAGTCAGACCCTTAACCGATTGAGCCACCCAGGTGCCCCCAAACCAATATTCTTCTCTGGAGCCCGAACATATTACACTAAGCATCATTTCTTGGTTTTGTTCAGTTATTCTAATTCTCCAGGTTTCTCAGTAATTTTGTATTTCTAGCTGTTTGTCTATGTGGTAGGCAGGCCTGGGTACAACATGCTACAAGTAAGCGTGGGCAATGGTAAGACAAGAAGGTACAGTTGAGAACCATTTCAAACACTTAAAAAAAAAAAAAACCCTTGTAAACATTTTTTTTTTCACTCGGAAATGCACAGAGAAAGAAAATGCTTAAAGCAAATATATATAGCCCATCAAACAGTTATAAAAGAAACCTGCATGTGAAGTATCCACATCAAGGAATAGAATTCTGTAAGAGGCAATCCTTACATCACACTGTCCTGATCATAATTTCTTCCCTGCCCTCTAGAAGGAATCAGTATCGTGACTTTCATGATAGTAATTTCCTAGCTTGTTATTCTACATTTAACCATCAATGCCTGCATCCCTAAGCAATATAATTTCATCTGGCCCGGTGTTCAACTTTATAAAAAAAGGAGTTATGTCATACGAATTCTATGCCCTTTCCTCTTTTTGCTGAAATTTGTAAGATTCCTCT
This sequence comes from Acinonyx jubatus, assembly GCF_027475565.1. NCBI lineage: Eukaryota > Metazoa > Chordata > Mammalia > Carnivora > Felidae > Acinonyx > Acinonyx jubatus. The sequence goes on from NC_069389.1 coordinate 92,688,831, forward strand.
TTGGACATGAGCTTAAGTCAAGCTTCTTCTCTTTTAGTCTGTTCTCTTAATTCTCTTTTTCTGGACTTCTACTCTGTTTCAACTGCTTTGAACTCTGCACCTCACATTTTCCCATCAATAGCCAGAAACGGGGAAGTTCGGGAATCTTAATTACACAGCTGGCTGGAAATTAAAATGTGTATCTGGCCTTGATCTATCTGCATCAGGCAGCTAACACAACAACTTTTTCCCTGTCCTCCATGATTTCAAGGCCTTTATTAGATTATAAAATTTCTATCCGTTCATCGCACAATTACTGGTCCCATTTCATGCTATACTCACATGGCCATTAGTGTAACTATTTCAAATATTTTAATCCAGAAAAGTAGTAAATTGGAAACCAAAACAACTGAAGTTAAAGAACGTGTGCATTTAAATAGCTATTTCTTTTCGCCTCGAAATTAAAGAAATGGACCAAAGCTATAAGGAGTTAGTTTATTGGCTTAACATAGGTCTCATTAAATAAAATTCGGAAATACAAAGTAAGGAAAATCGCCCTTTGAAAACAAGACCTACCCTTCGTGTATCTCCCCGTCCCTTCCAAAAGAGTGCCCTCTTCACTGAGCAATCGTATTCCCCTGATGGATGCAAGAATCCCAACAAGGACACTGAAAGCATAAGGAGAACTTACATTTTATGAACTTAGAGTCTTTAGAAGAAAATGGTGAAATCACAGATGCCAGGATGTGTATTTTCAAATGGTTGCTGACACGAAGGTGTGTTTGGGATGAGTTGCTCAGTCCATGTCATCAAGCAATTGCCTTGATTGATTTTTATTTAGTTTGGGGTGTGTGTGTGGATGTGTGGATACGTGTGTGTGTGTGTGTGTGTGTGTGTGTGTGTGTTTAGATTTTCTTAAATGGCTGAATGAACTGATTATCATGGTGTTATGCTAGACACACACTTATCTCCTTGATTAAAAACATAATTTAAAAAATGCAATAAAGCACCATACGTGTCTTATGCAACGGAAGGTAGGTTAGTCAATAAAAGCATTCACTTGAGTAGATTTTCACTTGATTATTAATGGGCGTTTCAGGATCAACCCTTTCCCTTTTTTTAATGTTGTCTTCTTGAAATGATTTGACACAACAAGCAGGCCGTGGTATATTCCCCCCAGAGATTTTGCCCTCCAGCCAAAGCCCAGGAGACACACGTCTGTAGTTGAGCAAGTCGGATTTACTACTCATCGTAGTGAGGGAGGACGCATACCCTGGAAAACCACGGTCTAGCTCAGTAAGAGGGTGTTAGAAAGAACCTATCATTGTATTCTTGCTTTGATTGGGTGATTTGGGGGATTGGGTGCTGCTAAAACTCAGGGAGCAATCCTATGATTGTCTATTACCTTCAACTTTTTTTTTTTTTTTGAGACAGAGAGAGACAGAGCATGAACGGGGGAGGGGCAGAGAGAGAGGGAGACACAGAATCGGAAGCAGGCTCCAGGCTCTGAGCCATCAGCCCAGAGCCCGACGCGGGGCTCGAACTCACGGACCGCGTACCTTCAACTTTTAAAGGGAGAGAGACTAGGGAGAGGATAAAACTATTCAGTAAGGAAGTAACATTTTGTCCACGAGAGCACGTACATAATATCTTGTAGGTTGCATAGTGGCCTTATTTTGGTCTGTGCTCTGGCAATATTATTATGAAGTGGCCTCATTTTGTCTCTCTATCATGGTCACAGAGTGACCTTGTCCGATGGTGGTGTTCTGTGAAATTATTTATGTCCAACAGAGGAACAATATGGACTAGCTGTGAGTGATGGGCCAGCTTCTGAAAAACCCCAAGGCCTGGCTGTACGTGTCAGGTCAGTTCCTGATGTCAGAGGCTGGTCTGTTGTTGCTGTTGTTGTTTTCTCACACTTTTGTCTTGATGTAAAAAACACAGAACCGAAGATACTGCTCTTAAAATAATTTTTAGTGTTTTTATTTATTTTTGAGAGACAGTGAGAGAGAGACAGAGCACGAGTAGGGGAAGGGCAGAGAGAGAGGGAGACACAGAATGTGAAGCAGGCTCCAGGCTCTGAGCGGTCAGCACAGAGCCCGACGTGGGGCTGGAACTTGGGAAAGGCGAGATCATGACCTTGGCCAAAGTCGGACGCTTAACCGACTGGGCTACCCAGGTGCCCCCTAAATAATTTGTAAAGATATATAATGAGGGGGCGCCTGGGTGGCTCAGTCAGTTAAGCATCTGACTCTTGACTTTGCCTCAGGTCACGATCTTACAGTTCGTGAGTTCGAGCCCCACGTCGGGTTCTGCACTGACAGTGTGGAGCCTGCTTGGGATTCTCTCCCTCTCTCTGTCCCTCCCCCCATCCCTCTCTCTCTCACACACAAAATAAATAAACGATTTTTTTTAAAAGATATACAATGAGGTTAAAGACTCAGAGAGAAGAGTAAACAATCAGCATGGAAGAATTAAACATACATACTGGTTGCTATAATTTTCATTGAGTGTATAAATCCTGGGGATCCTCATCCCGAAACACACATGCGTAGCCTCTCTGACATTTTTTTGTACCAAAATATGTATTAAAGTTCTCCAGAGAAATGGAACCAGTAGAATCTATCTATACATTCTCTTATACAGAACTTAAAAACATATTTATGACTTATTACTATAATTCCAGTTTCATAAACAAGAGAGCTGAGGCTCATTGTGGTGGAGTAATTTGGCTATTCCAGCATCAGACTGGAATTTGAAACTGGGTCTGTGTGGCTCCAGTACAGGTGTGCAAGCAAGAGTGAATCTGTGTTGGTTTATCTTGGGGACAGCGACTTGGGGGTCAGATGGGAGACGGTGAAGTTAGACATCCGGACGGGACCCATAGTTCTGTATGCACATTCATCCTTCTGCGTGTATCAAGGAGGACGCTTAAGGCAAGTCTTAGGAGCCTGGGAAGTTTCATGCCATCCTTACCTGTGAGATTTTTACCGGAGGCAGAAAAACACCGTGCTCAATGAAACTTAGATTCCCAATGACAGAGGTAGTAAGAATCTACTCATGATTATTTTTCATTAAAAAAATCTTTTTTGGGGTTTATTTTTGAGAGAGAGAGACAGACAGACAGAGTATGAGCAGGGGTGGGCAGAGAGAGAGGGAGACACAGAATCCGAAGCAGGCTCCAGGCTCCCAGCTGTCAGCACAGAGCCCGATGCGGGGCTTGAACTCACGAACCGCGAGATCATGACCTGAGCGGAAGTCGGACACCCAACCGGCTGAGCCACCCAGGTGCCCCTGGCTATTTTTCACTTAAATGTTTAACTTAATCTGACTTATTCCAATTCTCCCTTTTCCTAGTCTGTTCTTTATCAGTCTTTCTCCTCTCAGGCTATTCTGAATACATCCACAGGAGAACGTGCTACTACCAAAAAGTTTAATCTTTCCAATTTGTGAAATCTCCAGGAGATTGCCTTTGCACTTGGTCTGCACTACCAGCCCCCCTGGGTCTCCAGCCTGCTGGCTCACACTGCAGATTTTGTATTCACCAGCCTCCATAATCCCATGAGACAATTTCTTGTAATAAATTCCTCTCTCTCTCTCTACACACACACACACACACACACACACACACACACACCTTCCCAGGGTCCTTAGACTTGCCTTAAGCGTCCTCCTTGATACACGCAGAAGGATGAATGTGCATACAGAACTACGGGTCCCATCCCGATGTCTAACTTTACCCTCTCACATCTTGCCCCCAGTCGCTGTCCCCAAGGTAAACCAACACAGATTCACTCTTGCTTGCACACCTGTACTGGAGCCACACAGACCCAGTTTCAAATTCCAGTCTGATGCTGGAATAGGCAAATTACTTCACCACAATGAGCCTCAGCTTTCTTGTTTATAAAACTGGGATCATATTAATAATTCATAAATACATTTGAAGTTCTGTATGAGACAAGGCATGTAAAGCCTGTTGGACACAGTCCAAGAAATGACAGCTGCTATTGTTATTACTGTTCCTATTATTGTTAGTATTATTAAAATTATTATGCCCACAGTCTACATTCTGATCATACAATAGAGTGGGTGGGCTTCGTGTCCTTCAGACAGGAACAGACGATTTTCTGAAAAGTCATTTGGGCAAGGATAGCGTGGTGCCAAATATAGATAGTTTCATAAAACTTTAAACACTAAAGTTGTCATTGTATCCTTTGGTTTAAGAATTCTATCCTGCTTCTGCCTTGGAGGTGAGGCAATAAAATATCTAAATATAGTACTAGATAGAGTAGCCATGTTTTCTCTGAAATATGATTCTGGATCATTTTGCTTACACAGGAGTAAATAAAACATTGAGACCACCAACCCTTTATAACAGTTAACGGCTAACATAATTTAGTCTTTGAAAAAACAGACAAGGATAGCCTAAATGGTCTTTTTCAATAAATACATTCCGTACCGTTTCTCTATAAAAAAACAGATTGATCTGTGTTTTTACTTGCTTAAACAAATATAAAGAACTCCTACAACTCTATACCAAAAAAAAAAAAAATCAATCGTATTTTAAAAATGGGCAGAGTGGGGTGTGTGGCTGGTTCAGTCGGTGGAGCATGTGACTCTTGATCTGCTGGTCATGAGTTCGAACCCCACATTGGGGGTAGACATTATGTAAAAAGTAAATAAGTAAATAAACGTTAAACAAAATGAAATAAAAATGGGTAGAGGATCTCAATATACATTTTTCCAAAGAAGACATACAGATGACGAACAGACACATGAAAAGATGCTCAACGTAAGTAATGATCAGGACAAGGCAAATCAAAGCCACAATGAGCTATCACCTTACCCTAGTCAGAATGGCTAGCGTAAAAAGTGTTGAGGCTATGGAGGAAAGGGCACGCACATGCATTGTTGGTAGAAATGTAAATTAGTGCGGCCACTATGGAAAACACCATAGAGTTTCCTCAAAAAATTAAAGATAGAAATGTTATATGATCCAATAATTACACTTCGGGGCACTTACCCCCAAAAAACAAAAGTGCTAATTCAAAAAGGTATCTGCGCCTCTATGTTTATTGCAGTATTATTTACAATAGCCGACTTACAGAAACAACCTAAGTATCCATCGATAGGTGAATAGATAGAGAAATGGTGGAATATGTATACAATAAAAGATTATTTCGCCATAAAAACACAAAATCGAATCTTGCCATTTGTGACTACGTGGATGGATGCTGTAGACGGCATAACGGTAAGTGAAATTAGTCAGACGGAGGAAGCCAAATAGCATGTGATTTTGCTCATGTGCAAAGCCTCAAAAACAAAAGCAACCAACCAACAAGAACAGAAACAGACTCATAAATACGGAGAACAAAGTGGTGGTGGCCAGAGGGGAGGGAGTTGGGGAGATGGGCAAAGTAGGTGAAGGGGATTAAGAGCTGAAACCTTCCAGTTATAAAATAAGTAAGTCGTGGGAATGTAAAGTGCAGCACAGAGAATATATATAGTCAATAATAGTGTAATAATGGTGTGTGGTAACAGGTGGTAGCTACCCTCATTGTGGTGAGCATTTCTTAATGTACATAGACGTTCAATCGTTATGCTGTACCCCTGAAACAAATATTTAAAACATGGAATGGGAAGATGGAAAGTAAATGGCAATTTACTTTCTCCCTTTAATAGAAAACTAGAAATTTCTGCCCACGAAAAGCAAAAAGGGAAAAGGGGTGAGAGAGAGAACAGAGAGACAGACATTCAGAAATCTATCATGACCCTAATAGCATTAAGAAGAAAATGGTATTTTTTTTTCCCAATAAAAAAATATTTTTTTAAAAAAGGAAGCAGGAATCAATTTTCGGTGGTAACTCATCTTCCGCCAGGCCACTTGTTTTGGCCTTTGTTTTGTTCTGTTCTTTGCTATATATTTGATACAATTGCACGTAGAGTAGTTTATTACGAGATTTTTTGGAGTTTTTGAATTCTGAATGGCGTCAATGGAACTGCTTAAGCGTATGTAAATAAGAAGTTCATTTGCATATTTAAGCAGCACTGAGCCAGGATATACAAACACAAACACCGAGTTCTTTTGTCAATATCAACTCGCATAAAATTGGAGACGCAGATAAGCTGTTTATTTAGAAGCACAACTGGTAATCCTGGGGACGCTCTGAGTGCTTGTCCTTTGGTACAAGTGGAGAAATTGGTAAAAAGGTCCACACTGGAGGTTTTATAATTTCATATTGAAATATGAAAGTTTTAGCCATGCAAGAATATTCATATTCTAGGATTAGCATAGGAGGCAAAGAACAGAGAAAAACCTTATTTGCATGAGGGAACAAGTCGCAACTCTGAATTTGCATAAGCAGGCCGAGCCTCAAAGGTAGACATAGTCATTAATTACCCGTATGATAGATTCACACAATTCACCCACAATAGTCCTCCATCCGTCAGTGTAGAAAAAAATCCGCAGCTAGCAATTCAGTATGGAATGTTATTCTATCACCTATGAGCAAATCTTTCTAAACATGACATGGGTTCCACGATTATTCCAAATTGTGAATTCTTTCATAAGGTTGATTTCCTCTCTGCCATGAAAAATGGCTCAGGCAACATGGGAGCAGACACTCTGATACGTAGGAGAGGGCAAGAGGGACAGCCAAAATGGGGGGACGATAAGGAAGGCTAGGTAGTAATAGATTTTCCCTAATTTCGTGGTTTGGTCTCCAGTTCTGATCAAACATGATCCCCAAATAAGATGATACTATTAATCATCCCAAGAGAGATCACGGGGCCAGTTGCATTATGACACAGACCTATTCTAAGAGGAAATCATCTCAAGTCTATCTAGATAGTGGTAAGGTGGCTGGCTGCAAACAGTTTGGATCCTCAGGAAAATTCTGAGTCGCGAGTATTTTCTTCCCATGTGCCTCTGTTCTACCTCCCCTCCCAAGAGGCAAACATTTTCTGAGTTCTGTTTCCCACGCCCTGAACTTACTGCTCTGCTGGACTCCATGAATCCCCTAAAATACATCATTTCTTTTTCATTATCTTCCTCATTCAGATCCTACATATTCTTTGAAGTTTAGGTCAGTTCGAATTTTCTTTGAGACAGGCAAAGTTTGGTACGGAGAATTAAGCACTTGTGTTAGTCTCTCGATCTTCCCATGGTTACTTACTTGTGGGTGAAATTGTATATTCCCCATAGCCTCGGTCATCTGGATTTCCGAAACGCGTGTGAATTTCAAATAGCTTACCCCGTCTGCTCTACAAATACATTCACATTTGTCAGATTGTGTGTTCCAGTTAAAAGTTTGGAAAATACGGTTATCAGACTCATTAGTGCCCAGGAATACTGATTTCCTACCCCTCTGTATGAACTCAAGTACCTACCAACATTCTAAAAAAAAAAAAATTTTTTTTTTAGCCTTTATTTATTTTTTTGGCACAGGCAACGGATAGTAGAGAGTCAGACGGCAGGCACAGATTCGAAACAGGGTCCGAGCGACGGGCACGGAGCCTTACGTGGGGCTCAAACTCACAGAGCGCGAGATTCGACCTGAGATACAGTCAGACGCCCAACCAACTGAGCCACCCAGGCGCCCCAGCCAACGGCGTGAATATGACCGCTCTTGTATGCTCATCCCGTTACTGTTTCTAATTTTCTCTTCCTGATTCTTCCCAAGATTTTCAGTTGTGTCCTCTACTTGATCGTTAACTAACTTCCAGACATTCTCAACCTGATCACAGAATGTTTAATCCTCTTTGTTCTTTTTTTAAAAACACGTTTTTAACGTTCGTTTATTCATTTGAGAGAGACGGAGACAGCGCAAGCGGGGGAGGGGCAGAGAGCGAGGGAGAGAAAATTCCAAGCAGGCTCCGTCCGCGCTGCCAGTGCAGAGCCCAGCACGGGGCTCTAACTCGGGGAAACCTTGAGATCATGACTTGAGCCAAAACCAAGAGTCGGACCCTTAACAGGCTGAGCCACCCTGTTGAACTGAGCCAAGTACCACATTTAAACTGTGACTTCATTAAGTCAATCCTTTCAGCCATAATTTCAACTCTAATGGTTAGCAGGGAATGTAACTTGACTCTTACACATAAACCAAAACTCTTAGATGGCCCGTGAATAGGTGAAATTAAGTTATTAACTTATTAGCATACGGCTATTGATATAAATCAAATGGGATAACTGCCTGGTCCAAAATGGGTATAATCTTTAGTTTTTCGCTGAACTATCAGATGTATGTATATTTTTGACTTGAAGGTACTATTCTAAATTAGGATTTATATAATTAAATAAAAGTTAGAATGATGGTTAATTAAAGTACTAATAATAACATAATTCACTTTCCATTGCAGTTTGCAAAGTTCAAAAGAACAGTTTAATTAAATCTAAATTTAATTTATTTTCAGGAAAATTACATTTTGACCATTTCAGTGATGCTGAAGAGATGAGACAAAAATTACATTAATATATTTAAGAAACTAATTCCGCTTGAATAATTATGTTTTAATAAACGGATAAGCACCGTCTATGTGCCCCCAAATTTTGATCAAAACTTGTATCATTCTGAATGTCCTAGAAATATAACTCATTATCTGTCTACAATCCTCCTTACAGACACTTTCTATTGGAAATCATCACTTTGTAAGAAAAAAATCAAGTCCCCTACATTCTCCTGAATTGCATAGAAATTTTCTTTAACTATCTATCTTACCTTGGGTGAATAGTTTATTACAGAAATGATCCCAGGGAGGATCACTAAAGGTCCGGGTGTGGGTAACCGGCGTTCAGTCTTGCTAGGGACCTCTGAAAACAACTCAAGGCGCACTTAAGTTGTTCCGCTCAAGGGAGAGGAAGCTGGGGGGCTCATTTGCCAAGTCCGTTCCATCATTGGCCTAGGGTTGTATTAGTGCACCATGGCTGATTTAACAAAGCATCACAAATTAAGTGGCTTAAAACCACTCAAATTTATTATTGTTGTTGCTTGTTATTATTATGGCCATTATTAATCATCTTACAGTTCTTACAGTCAGTCAGAAGGCTTTCCTCGGCTCATAATACACTTCTTCCAACTTCAAAGCCAGCAGCCATTAAGCTAAGTCCTTCTCAGGGGCCATCTCTCTGGTTCTCTCTCTTCCGCTTCCCTCTTCCACTAATAAGGACCCTGTGATTACGTGACCCAGATAATTCAGTCTCCTCTTCCTACCTCGAGCTTATCTGATTGGAAACCTTGTTTTTTTTCTTCTTTGTATCGCCTAACATATTCACAGGTTCCTAGAATTAAGACATAGGCATCGTGAGGGGGCTGTCATCCCACCTACCAAAAGGTTTGTTCGCCAGTCATTATATCCCCATGCCCCTGGCCACAGAAAGCCCTGAGACAGAGAGTTATAGCTGCTGGCAGCCGAAATGTGTTGGCCAATAAGGGAACGGTGAACACCAAATGCACATGGGTGGGGCACCAACCTTCTCCAAATACACATACTTGCCTTAATCGAAACCCAGATCTTTTCAAGGAGCACTGTCTCACGCGGGGCTTTCTCAAACAGATATATTAATACCACGGCCCACCGATTTAACATCTTATATTGTCCGTAACCCAGTCATGACATCCTCTGCCCTTCTTTGTCTGATGTCCAGCTACCATGGCATAGTCGAAGAACACGGACTCTGGAATCGGACCGCGCTTCAATCCTGGTTCTTTTACTTATTTGGCAGTGGAGCTAGGCAAGTTACTTACCAGCCCTGTGTCTCAGGTTCCTCGTCTGTGACGTGTCAATAATGCCTTCCTAATAGGGAAGTTGTGACAATTATATAACATAATATAGTAAAGCCTTAGATTGCGAGTAACTTGTTCTGTGAGTGTTCCCTAAGACGAGCCGGCATTTTTAACACATTCGAACTTGGTAAGCGAGTGCTGTCTTGCAATACAAGTACTACGAGATGCCGAATGTCACGAGATCACAACTGAGCCAATGGTCCTTGAAATTCGCTTTGATATGCGAGTGCTTTGGATTACAAGCATGTTTCCGGAATTGTGCTCTCAAACCAAGGTTTTACTGTATATGTAAAGTGCTTAGAACCCTCCCTAGCATTTCGTGAGAGCTGCTGTTTCTGCTGATCTGTGAGTCTAAAGCATATCCTTCCTTATTTACCATTTTTTTCCAACTCCTAGTCCTTTCATTTTCTTGGATGCCTTTAACATCCGTCAACCACTCAAAGACCCTTGACTCCCCATGTACTGGGTTTTAGCAACGCATTTGCACGGCTACACCATGAATTCTGACCCTACTCTCTGGCCACAAATCTCTTTTTCCAGCTCCTTCCCTCCCATTACACCTGCTTTTTGAAATTGTTGTGATTTCCTGTCACATTTTCCAATTTTCTCTTAGTGCATCAGCTCTGAACTCAGTATACTTTTCCCCAGCCCAGATCCAACAGTCAGTCACTGAAGTATTCTTTGACTAGCACCCTTAATTCCTTACCATGTCCTTTCTATCATGCTTACCTTACCGATCAACAAATTTGGAACAATCTTAAAATCAGTCTTTTCTTTTTTTAAGTTTATTTATTTATTTTGAGAGAGAGAGAGAGAGAGAGCAGCATGAGGGGGAAGAGGCGGGGCAGGGGGTGGGGGGGGTGGGGAAGAGAATCCCAAGCAGGCCCTGAGCTTTCAGCACTTAGAGCCTGACATGGGGCCCGATCTCACCAACCATGAGATCATGACCTGAGCTGAAATCGAGAGTTGGACATTTAACCGACTTAACCACCCAGGTGCCCGTGGTCTCTGCTTTTATATCAGAGCTTGGGTGTTAATGACTATGCAAATGTTCAGATTAGTTTCTCTGCAAAATATTTTACTAAGTGAAAGAAGCCAATCTGAAACGGCTACATGCTGTGTGTTTCCAACTGGGTGGCATTCTGGAAAAGGCAAAACTATGGAGACAGTGAAACGGTCTGTGATTGCCAGGAGTTAGGGGGAAGGGAGGGATAAAGGCAGAGTACCGGCTTTCAGGACAGCAAAACTACTCCATATGATATTATAATGGTAGATACATGTCATTACACATTTGTCCAAACTCTTGGAATGCACAACACCAAGACTGATCCCTAATGCAAGCTAGGGGCTTTGCGTGACAATGATGTGTCGATGTAGGGTTAGCAGCTATAACAAAGGTGGGGGATATTGATAATGGGACAGGCTATGGACAAGTGGGGGCACAGTGTATATGGGAAATCGGTATATCTGACTCAATATGTCTCTGAACCTCAAACTTCCCTTAAAAAATAAAATCTACTAAAAAAATTGTTTGTTGCAACATTTTGCCTCAAAATTCTTGCCAGAGGGTGTCTGGGTGGCTCAGTCAGTTAAGCATTGGACTCTTGGTTTCGGTTCAGGTCATGATCTCACGGCCATGTGGGTGTAAGCCCTGTATCAGGCTCTGCACTGGAAGCGGGAAGCCTGCTTGGGATTCTCTCTCTCTCCCTCCTTTTGCCCGTCTGCCACTTGCACTGTCTCTGTCTCTCTCGAAATAAATAAACTTTAAAAAGTAATAATAAAATAAAATAAACTTCTTGTCAGAAAGTTCCCACAATGACTTAGTCCCGGGGTTCGTGTCTATTTATTGTCCTTCTCATTCACATTGTTATTTTTTGGATCTTTGTTGTACAGGCAACGTTCTGTTGTATCCTGGATGTTTTGTATATATTTTTTAACGTTTATTTATTATTGAGAGACAGAGAGAGACAGAGCGTGAGCAGGGGAGGGGCAGAGAGAGAGGGAGACACAGAATCCGAAGCCGGCTCCAGGCTCTGAGCGGTCGGCACAGAGCCTGACACGGGGCTCGAACCCACGAACCATGACATCATGACCTGAGCCCAAAGTCAGTTGCTCAACCGACTGAGCCACCCAAGGCCCCCCTGGATGTTTTGTATATTATAATTGTGAGGCCCTGGATCCTATTTATTCTGCTGTTTTGGCAACAGTTACTTGGACGAGGTGTAGCATGAAGGCCAGGGTGAATGTGACTGTTCAGCTTCCCACTCGGGTCCACCAACACCACCCGATAAAAGTAGACCACTGACTCCTACTTCCAGATTGACAATGAGTAAGGTTCACCTCCCCGCTCAGCCTTGTCGACGCTTCCCTAGTAAAACGGGACGTCGGCTGACATTGTCTTGTTGCCTGGAAATGAGCGTCGAAGCTCAGCTTCCCTCCGGACCTTGCCGCAAACAGAGGCTGTGAGGGGACAGGGCTTCAACCACTTTGCTCCGCCCGGCCGATCTCTGGTAGGTTCGGAGACTCAGCTTTTCACTGGGTTGAGCCGATGTGAGGGTGGGCCGGGAAGGAATTGGAATCCTCACTGGTCTCTACTCATACAGTCTTCTTCAGTCTTATGGACCCCTGTCGAGGGTGGAGGGCCCGCTTGCTTCTGGGTCCTGTCGACGTGAGAGGGGAGAGGAGGTGAAGCCTTGGGTGGTGACTGACCCGCTGCATACCACCTCATTAAGTCTCTTTGTGGCCCACTGGGAGTAGAGGATCTGATCACTGCTGGACCCTGTTGACGCACCACGGCTCGGGAATGCGAGCTTCGCTGTAGTCTGCCAGGTGGGTGACGAACGTGTAGTTCCACGCTCGACTGCAGTCACCACTGGTCGGGGAATAAGAGCGTTGCTACCTACTTTGGTCTGGGTTGGGGGTAGAGGGGAAGACCAACCACTCCCCACGCAGCCCTACGGAAACCGCAGGAGGGTAGCGTGTGGCTTTCCGTCGGGGGTTGGCTGGAGTGGTGAGAATTCCAAACACTTTTCTGTTATTAGGCCCTGCTTTTTCTGGGCCTTCTGCGAGAAGGAACAGGTGCTTCTTGGAACATTGATGTTTCTCCGTGCTTGTTGGCAGTTCCAGGTTGGGGGATTCTATAGCACCTCGTCTTTGATACATGGGAGGCAATAAGCAACCCCAGACAACTTGCAATCCTGTCATTCTGCAAGTCCCCATGTCCCCGGGCAGACCTTCTATGTTTTCCATCTTTCAGAATCCCCCCATGCTCGTTTATTGTGCCAGGTGCAGGGTTGGGTGGATGTTTTTTACAATTGTTTTAATGTGTATTCATTTTTGAGAGACAGAAAGACAGAGACAGAGACAGAGCGTGAGCGGGGGAGGAGCAGAGAAAGAGGGAGACACAGAATCGGAAGCAGGCTCCAGGCTCCGAGCTGTCAGCGCAGAGCCCGGCGCGCGGGGCTCGAACTCACAGACAGTGAGATTGTCGCCTGAGCCGAAATGGGCCGCTTAACCGACTGCGCCACCCGGGGGCCCCCTGGGGATTTTTCTCCCCAGGGAATTAAAACCCATTTTAATATTTACACCGTGAAAACAATTACATAAATATGCTATAGATCATACATTTCAGAACCAAACGCACAAAACCTGTATCAATCAGAACTCGTAGTTACATCGGGTATTTTTCTCTACTTCCTGTTAGGACAAGACACAAGAAGAGCTGAAAGGAAGGAATTAACAAAACACAAGCTTACTTTTCAGTAATAAAATGAAGTGCGGACACGATCAGCTTTAATTTTTACTTCTGGAATAGTAGCTATCTACAGTGAGAATTGATATAACAGCACCTTAAGGTACTACACCCTTTTCATGTGTTGTAATTCCCCCGTGGATTTTTTTTTTTAATGTTTACTTATTTAACGGATGGAGAGAGAGAGTGAGCAGGGGAGGGCCAGAGAGAGAGAGAGAGAATCCCAAACGGGCTTTGTGCTGTCAGTGGGGAGCCCAACGCGGGGCTCGATCCCATGAATCCTGAGATCATGACCTGAGCCGAAATCAAGAGTCCGACGCTTAACTAACTGAGCCACCCAGGGGACCCTGCAGGGGTTTGTTTTGTTTTTTAATAGTAAGATGGAAAACGTGGAAAGAATAGGGATGCTCCATTTTAGCGCAAATAGAAGTCCAGTTCCATAGGATTTTAATCAACAAACGTACCCACTGAGTAAACTACTGGATGCAAAACATCATGGTAGGTGATATGAAGACATTCAAGAATGCTAAGCCAGGTCCAGTCCCTCTAGAAGCTTACATGAGATGTATTTAGTTGAGTGTATTTGGTTTAACAGAACAGTGACATAAAATGGAATACAAGCTTTATATATAAAAAATATAACAATGTGGGATAAAATATGCCAACTGTCAAAGTCAAAAGTGTTCGGTGTGGGCTAAGGAAGACAGGAGAGACAGTGCAACTTCGGCTAAGGATCATTATTTTCAAAGCAATTTCAGAGCAAAAAGTTCCGGATTGTTTTTTTGTTTTGTTTTTTTTTAAAGGGGATGAGGGCATATTGCTATCCGGTCATTGTGTTATTTTATCACTGGTGTGCTTGTTTGTTGAGGGGCCAACGTGGCAGAGGTGGGAGACAAAAACAAATCTAGGGAAGAGAAGCAATGCCAGCTTGCATGGTCAATTTGTGCTTTTAGTTGGAGGACGTCGATATTATATAAAGCGTTCTGTCTCCACATAGTGATACCTGCAGAGACTGTCTACTCCCCTCCCTCTCTCCCTGCCTCCCTGTCTCCTTCCCTTTCTTTCTTTCTTTCTGATTGGAATATTCATTCAGTACACATTTTCTGAGCTTTCGTCTGTTTCTGTTTTGGGTACCAGACGATATTGTAGGTATAGTGTATAAGCTCCTTCTTTCTTGGAATCTGTTGTCTAAGTGAAAGAGGTTGGCAAGATACAGAATTGGCTCCAATAACCAAACAATGTATGTTTCCGGGACCATATAAGTGGTGTAGGAAATACGTGCAGTAAGGGGTTTTTTTTGTTTGTTTGTTTTGTTCTGGTTTTTTTTGGGGGGGGAGGGGGCAACTGCTACTTTCTATGATGCCTTTCTCCCTGTCACCCTTTCGAACCACTCGGCCCCAACTATCGTATCCATGCCTCAATTTGCATTCCAAATGAAGATTAGTAATCAAGCATGGCCTGTCAATTCAACCCCACATTTCAGTAGCCAAGCTAAACATTTTTTGGAACACCATAGAAGGAAGACCACGGAATACTGAAGGCAAGGTGATCAAAGCTTTTTTTCCACGAAAAGATGGGAGAAACGAAGTGATACATTTTAGCATCATCCCAAATTAATTTAGAGTTTCTCACTTTATAGCCCAATCACTCAAGTATCAAAAAAACCCTTCTATAAAAATTTGGTATGAAATGTTCCATTCAGCCCAGGAGTGACATTTTTTCTTGTATTTGAGAAAAAGTGAAAAGAAAAACAACAGATGTTGAATTATAGAAATAAGAATTTCAGATGGTTTATTTTCTTTGGAATCCATGTAACTTTAGGACAGACCCATTTATTTAAATTACATTTTACAGATGGGTAGTCTGAGAAGAGATTCCTCCTGGGAGTGGAAAAAAAGTGAAAAGAAAAAAAGAAAAGAAGGAAAATCTGCTATGGCTCTTCATGTCTTTGGGCAAGATCGTCCTCATGAAGAGGTTGTTTTCTTTTTGCCCACAATCCTCCCCCAAATGGAAAAGCCTTGCCTTCATCGCAAATGCACCCAGCCTGTCTCTCTAATACCCAGAAGAATCAAATCCTCTCTGCTTTTGGTAGTCAAGTCTCCCTCTAGGTAGATTCTTGCTCTGTCGTTCTCTGCGTGGAACACTTTTTCCATGGCGGTTGAGTTCATTTTAGGACAAAAACACCCTGAATGACTTCTCTAACAAATAAACCATCTTTCCTTCCCCATTTTCTTAAAAAAAAAAAAAATTATGAAGGATCTTGCTTTCAAGATGGAATCTGCTGGAGGCAATTGCGTACATTGTACAAATCCCAACCATGGTTCCTCGTGATTGCTCTTTCGTGCTTCTATTTTTCTTGCGTGTTCTGGTATTTTTATTTGTTTCCTTTGGCCTTTCTTGCTCTCTTGCTGTCCTCTGTCTCTCTTTGTCTCTATCTGCCTCTCTCTCTCTCTCTCTCTCTTTTAACTCCATGTTCTGATTCTCACCAACACATGTTTCTCTGTGATGATTTGTCTTATGTATGATATATACTTTCACTTAATAATTGAGAGTTTTAGATCCAATATCCAAAAGACTGTCTTGCTCGTTCTCACAATTTGAAAGGACTACGGAGTCCCTTTCAGGAATCTCTGGCTTTAGCAACAAAATTGTATTTCAACCAATCTGTCTCTGTCTTTTACAGCTCATTTATTCTCATGGATTTGCTTAATTTTTTGACAAAGTTGAGCCTTCTGTTTCTAACCAGCGTTTATTCTAAATTCCTTCCATTTGCCTCTCCTTTAACTACATTACATGTTTATTTCAAAATATTGAAGCTGCTTGGGACGCCTGGGTGACACAGTCAGTTTTAGCATCTGAGTCTTGATTTCAGCTTTAGGTTATGATCTCACAATTCGTGAGTTCGAGCCCCGTGTCGGGCTCTGCACTGACAGCATGGAGCCTGCTTGGGATTCTCTCTCTCCCTCTCTCTCTGACCTTCCTTTGCTCTCTCTCTCAAAATACATAAATAAACTTAGAAGATTTCTGAAAAATATCAAAACTGTTTATTAAAATATGATAGACTGAATATACAAATGGACAATAGCCAGACCATATATAAAAATAGGACTCTGACCCACTATCTGCACATTTGTGTGTTTATACGTGTTTGTATGAACATATGCCTTCATTTCTCTTGGGCAAACACCTAAGAAGAGAAAGACTGGATCATACGGTAGGTGTAAGTGAAACCTAAAACAATTCTGTCAAACCTTTTTTCCAGTGTGATGATGTTGATCAACTTTTCACATGCAAATTGTCTGCGCAACAGGATTTTTTTTTTTTTTGCAACGTGTCTGTAAAATGTTTTATCTATTTTTAAACTACTTTCTTGGGGCGCCTGGGTGGCGCAGTCGGTTGAGCGTCCGACTTCAGCCAGGTCACGATCTCACGGTCCAGGAGTTCGAGCCCCGTGTCAGGCTCTGGGCTGATGGCTCGGAGCCTGGAGCCTGTTTCCGATTCCGTGTCTCCCTCTCTCTCTGCCCCTTCCCCGTTCATGCTCTGTCTCTCTCTGTCCCAAAAATAAATAAACGTTGAAAAAAAAAATTTAAACTACTTTCTTATTATTGAGTTTTGAGAGTGCACAGCATGTTCTGGATACAAGTCTTATAGCAAACATACGATTCAGAAATATTTTATCTTAGTCTGTGGCTTGTGTTTTCATTCTTGACAGTGTTTTTTGGTTTTTGGTTTTTGGTTTTCTTTTTTTTTTTTTTTGGTGGACAAGAGTTTTTGATCTTGATGAAGTAAAATTTAGCAACTCATTCTATTATAGATTAGTTTTCCATATATGTGTGGATCTATTTCTGGGCAATCAGTTGTGTTTCACTGACCTATTTGTCTATATTTGTATCAACACCGTGCTGTTTTGATTATGTAACTTTATAATATGTCTTGAAACTAGGTAACATTAGTTCTCAAAATTTGTTGTTTTTCAAAGTTGCTCTGACATGCTGACTTCTTTGCACTTGCATATGAATTAGAGAATGTCAATTTCTAGAAAAAAAAGAGTGCTGGAATTTTGATTGGGATTTCATTAAATCTATAGATCAGTTTGGAGAGAATTAATGTTAAATACTCACCTTGCCAGTCAATGAACTAACTGTATCTCTCCATTTATTTAGGCCTTCCTTTATTTCCTTCAGCGAAGTTCTGTCATTTTTAGCATAAAGATTTGTCAAGTTCTCTGTCAAGTTTATCATTGACTATTTCATATTCTTGATGGTCTTTTAAATGGTTTTTCTTTCAATTTACGATTGTTCGTTGCTAGTACATAGAAATAAAATTGGCTTTTATATGTTGATTTTATGCCCTGCAACCTTGCTAAACTCATTATTTCTTTCAGCTTTGTTGTCAATTCTATAAACTGATCTAGATGAATTGACCATTATGGATATTCTTTCTTGAAATATTTTTTTCTGTGCCTCCCTTCCTTCGATTGGGATTTCGCTAAATCTATAGATGGGTTTGGGGAGAATTAATATTAAATACCAGCTTGCCAGTCAAGGAGGCGGGGAGGCACAGAAAAAAATACTGTTTTTCATATTTATTTATTCTTGTGTTTTACATTAGGCCCTTGAAGTTGTCCCTCAGTGGACCGAAGCCATTTTCTCTGCATTGGATTCTACTTTCTCTGTTTCATTTTGAGTTTTTCTCTCTCGCCATGGCTTCCAGTTTACTAATCTATTCTTTGGTAATATCGAATCTGTCGTTAACCTACCCAGCGCAGTTTCTATCTCATACATTGTCTTTTTCATTTTTAGATGTTTGCTTTGGTTTTTCTTTAAGAAAAGAAAAACAAAAACAAAACAACTCTTCCATATTAAGCCTCTGACTCTCGATTTCGGCTCGGGTCATGATGTCACAGTTTGTGAGTTCGAACCCCTCGCTGTGCTCTGCGCTGACAGCATGGAGCCTGCTTGGGATTCTGTCTCTCCCTCTCTCTGCCCCTCCCCCCCCCAAAATAAATAAAGGGACATTAAAAAAAAAAAGTCTACCCTATCTTAACTTTTGAACGTATAGAAAGCAGTTGTAATAACTTCTTTAATATCTTTCTCTGTCAATTCTAACATTGGAGTGGTTTTAACTGATTTCTTTCCCTCATAACTTACATCTTTCTACCTTTTTGCATACCTGGTAATCTTTGCTTAAAGGTCAGATATTGGGATGGGGCGCCTGGGTGGCTCAGTCAGTTCAGCATCTGACTTCAGCTTCAGCTCAGGTCATGATCTCACAGTTTGTGGGTTCGAGCCCCACGTTGGGCTCTGTGCTGACAGCTCAGAGTCTGGAGCCTGCTTTGGATTCTGTGTCTCCCTCTTCCTCTGCCCCTCCCCTGCTTATGCTCTGTCTCTCTCTCTCTCTTTCTCAAAAAATAAACATAAAACGAAATTTTTTAAAAAGTCAGATATTGGGAATTTGACCTTGTCAGTTGCTGAATAATTTTTGAATCCCACCAATATTCTCAAAGAGCTTTTTTTTTCCTGGGACACAGTGAATTCGCCTGAATGCTGTCTTATCCTTTTGGATCTTGCTGTTGGGCTTTTTGAGATGGGACCAGTCCAGGGTGGATTATCCCCAGTTACTAAGGCAAGATCTTTTTGCCTTAGTCAACCTAATGTCGCACGAGTCATGACGTTTTCTTATCTTTTCGGTAGAAGTAAACACTATTTCTATCCCTGTATGAACACCAGGCATGGTTATCTCCAATCCTTTAGGATGGTCATTTTTCCAGTCTCAGTTTCCTCACACACATTAACCTACCAAGTCTCAGCCAAATATGAGCCAGGGGTTTCCGGAGGTCTCCCGAGTTTTTCTGTCTGTACAGCTCTCTCTGCTCTGGCATCCTGTCCTGTCTAGCTGTGTTTCGTCTGCCCCCGCCTCCACTCTCAGCACTGCCTCCTCATCTCAGAGAGTCCTGGGTTCTGGATTTGTCTATGGTGGTCCAGGGTCCACACTCTCTAAATACAGGGGGCCGGAACAACATGATCGCTCTCACGGGTTACAGGGAGACCAGCGTCACTTTCAGAGACATTCAACCACGGGCGGGAGGTTGGTTAGCAGTGCCGGGCAGGTCAGGATCAGGACAGAACGTTCCAAGGTGGGTAGCATTCTTTCTCCTTGATTTGTAGGCAGACGAAACACGTGCCTTGAGTCAGTGTGCCAGAGAGCATGTGAGCAAAGTACCAAAGAACTTTTGATCAACGTACCAAAGAACACAAAATGTCTCTGACAAAGACGTATTGCTCCTTGAACAGAAGGCCAGAATTTTGCACTGTGATTTTAATTTTTTCAATGTTTATTTATTGTTGAAAGAGAGAGAGAGAGAGAGAGAGAGAGAGGAAGTGCATGAGTCGTGGAGGGTCAGAGAGAGAGGGAGACGCAGAATCCGAAGCAGGCTCCGGGCTCCGAGCCGTCAGCATGGAGCCCGACGCGGGGCTCGATCCCACGAACTGGGAGATCACGACCTGAGCCGAAGTCGGACACACCACCGACTGAGCCACCCAGGCGCCCTTGCCCTATGATTTTGATTAAATATGGACTCATACTTATTTCTGCTGGGGCTTTTCTCTGAAGTCATGATGGAAGTTCAAGGGACAGCCCTCAGCGAGCAAAATATTTGCTGTTCACACACCTTGTTGAAAGAGTATATCCAAATTGTAAAAAGTCTGCAAACGGTGTTCTGGTCTGGGGATACATAAGTGATTCAGGCGTAATAAATGAATCTGCTCAGTTAAGGAAATATATATACAAATGACTCCTGGCCTACAGAATATAATGCAAATAATTGCAATAGTATCGTGAAAGCCTATCGGTAAATAGATGGTTGCCGGAAGATATTGAATGGCTGCCATGTGCAAGAGGAAAATCATTCCACGGGGCTTAGGAGACACATAGTTCATATTACCGGTTCAAAATTTGTGCGTGTTCCGTTTGGTTCAGTTGAAGAAACACTTGTCTACTAAGACTATTCCATCTCGGAATAAGTTTCTTCACATAGTAATTATCATTTCTTTCACTCACAGATACCTTATACTTTCCAAGCATTTTTTGGGGGGGGGGCGGTTTTGATTCTTAATCTGGTGAAGTGGAAAAAAGACGTGCTTTTCCCGAATCCATGGTCAGGGGTTTCATGTTAATAGCTTGAAAATGGCCATAGCAGGGATGTTAACACCTTGCAAATCAACAAATGCTACCGATACTTACCCGCCCCCATCTCCCAGCCAGCTGTGAAATATTTGCTAGGGCATCACTGGAGACAGATAAATAACGGTGGGGCGCTTGGCTGGCTCAGTTCGAAGAGCGTCCGACTTTTGATCTCTGGGTCGGGAGTTCAAGCCCCACATGAGTGTGGAAATTACTTAAATGAACAAATAAACAAACCTGTTAAAAAAAGATAAATAAGGAGGCTGAGGCTCACCTACGTGAAGTGACTTCGCCAAAGTCTAATAGCAAGGAGGTGACTGAGTCACTGAATCAGCTCTTCCTTAGGGCTGGGGTCAGAAAACTACCGTCTGAGAGCTGACATCCGTGGTAAAAAGGGGGCGTCTGGGCGTCAGTCGGTTAAGCGTCCCACTCTTGACCTTGGCTCAGGTCATGGTCTCATGGCTCACGCGTTGGAGCCCCACATGGGGCTCTGCGATGACAGTGTGGAGCCTGCCTTCCTGACAGCGTGGGGGGGGGGGTGCAGAGAGAGCCCCCCGCCTCTGTCACTCAAAAATAAATAAATAAACTTAAAAAAAATTTTTTTAAAGGTTGTGGGGAAAAGAAGGAGTATGCAACAGAGGACATGTGTCACAGGAAAGCTTGTCAAAGGCAAGCAGGTTAAAATATTTATTATTTGGCTCATTACACAACCAAGTTTGCTAATCCAGAGCCTCTGCTCTATCACTCGCCCTACGGCAAAGAGTGCTGCTTGCCCATCAAATCCCATTCTCCGTATCCTCTCCAGTAATTGAGCTGTAACTGCACGCTTGATTGTCTAGCGAAGCTGTATTACCCAACATCCCTCATGTCTAGGTGTAGTTAAATGATTATGGAAGTGATCTGGGCATTTGAGTCATTCTTTAAAAAATGATGACTGCCCTGGGATCGCTCCTCTCTTTTCCTTCCTGCTGACTGGAAATTTTGAAGGTTGGAGTAACGACGTTAAAAACCACTTACTGAGGCTTGCACAACTTCCCTGCTAATCTGGGAGCCTAGGGTCCATTTGTGAGGCCGAGTCCATTTACCCATGCAGGGTTTTCTTACATGAAACAGGAATCAGTGTCCGTCTTTGGGTAACCATTGTAGTGTTTGGTCTCTTCGTTCTGGTAATTTAGCCTTTATCCTATGCTACTTTCCTGGCTGGGGCGCCTTCCCTGCAAAAGTCTTCCCTTGTGTCCCCAAATCTCTCTTCAAACTTAATTACTCGGGCTTTGGGGGGTAGCAAGTGGGGAAGCCAACATTTGCAACCAAGTGTTGTGACCTCATTATGATTTAAAATAAGCGCCTCTAGGGGCGCCTGGGGGGCTCAGTCGGTGGAGCGTCCGACTTCGGCTCAGGTCATGATCTCGCGGTCTGTGGGTTCGAGCCCCGCGTCAGGCTGTGCGCTGACAGCTCCGGAGCCCGGAGCCTGCTTCAGATCCTGTGTCTCCCTCTCTCTCTGCCCCTCCCCTGCTCACGCTCTGCCTCTCTCTGTCTCTCAAAAATAAATAAAAATGCTGAAAGAAATTTGTGTAAATAAGGGGCAGAAGGAGAGAGAGAATCTTAAGCAGGCTCCACGCTCAGTGCGGAGTCCGACACAGGGATCGAATCCATGACCGCGGGGTCATAACCTGAGCCAAAATCAAGAGTCAGGCGCTCAACCAGCTAAGACACCCAAGTGCCCCTCCTATGAGTTGTCTTGAAAGAGAAGCCAACCTCAGGGTTTCTTTCCTCCACATCCTCACCAGCTTTTGTCATCTCTTGGCTTTTGGTAACAGCCATTCTAACAGGCGTGAGGTGATGTATTCATCGTAGTTGTGATCTGTATTTCCCTGACGATGAGCGATGTTGGGCGCCTTGTCATACATCTGTTGGCCATTTGTATGTCTTCTGTGGAAAAGTGTCCATTCAGTTCCTTCGCTTCTTTTTATTTTTTTAATGTTTATTTATTTATTTTGAGAGAGATAATGTGCGTGCAGGGGAGGGGCAGAGAGAGAGAGGGAGACAGAGAATCCCAAGCAGGCTTCGCACTGTCAGTGCAGAGCCAGACGTGGGGCTTGAACCCACAAAGGTGAGATCATGACTCGAGCCGAAACCAAGAGTCAGATGCTTAATGGACTGAGCCACACAAGTGCCCCCTCCTTGGCCCATTTTTAAATTGAGTTGTGTTTTGTTTTTGTTTTTGTTTTTGTTTTTTGCTAGTGAGTTGTGTGAGTTCCTTGTATATTTTGGATGTTACCCCCTTACTGGATATGTGGTTTGCAAATATTCCCATTATATAAGTTGCCTTGAACACTGTTGGTGAAAATGTTAACTGGTACAGCCACTATAGAAAATCGTATGGAGGTTCCTCAAGAAATTAAAAAGAGAACTATATGATCCAGGAACCCCACTTCTGTGTATATATCCAAGGGATATGAAACCATTATCTGAAAGAGATATCTGTACTCTCAATGTTCACCACAGCTTTATTCGTAATAGCCAAAGTATGGACACAACCCTAAGTGTCTGTTAATCGAAAAATGGATCAAGAGAACATAACATGCACACACACTCACACACACACACACACATTAGAATATTATTCAGCCTTTAAAAAAAGAAATCCTGTCATTTGCAACAACATGGATGACCTTGGAGGGCATTATGCTAAGTGAAATAAACCAAACAGAGAAAGGAAAACACTACATCCTATCACTTTTTTGTGGAATCTAAAAAATTAAAAAAAAAAAAAAAGAACCCAATGAAACAGAGAACAGAAAAGTGATTGCCAGGGGCAGGGAAAACCGGGAGACCTTGGTACAATGATAAAAAGAAACTTTCAGCTGTAAGATGAACAAGGTCTGAGGATCTAACGTGCAACATTGTTACTACACTTGGCTAAGCCTAATTTGCTAAGAGAGTAGAACTTAAATGTACTCACCCCCCCAGAAAAAAATGAAACCGTGAGTATGTGAATTAACTCGATGGAGGGGGGGATTGTTTCACAGTGTGTACAAACATCACATCATCAAGGTTTCACACTTTAAATATCTTACAATTTTCTTTGTCAATTACACTTTGATAAAGCTGGGGGGGGGGGCGGGGGGAAGAAGCCAATTCAGCAGGCACTCCAATTTGCTCATCTAATGATGAATATAAAAAGAATCTTTGGTCTCAAATGAAATCTTCAAATGTCTTAAAATAGCTCATCATTCCAATCCTGCTCTCTGAGACCAATCTGTAAATTACATTACACCAACCTGTAATGGATAAAATGTATTTAATGTGAAGTCATGCTTGTTTGGATAAATGGAAAAAGACTTTTTGAAATGAGAAATGCAATTTTGATTTAATTTGTTGAGGCACTAAATCAATAGATTGTGCAAGTTGAAAGAGCACTTAGGCCAAACTTATAAATTCAGATCTTCTAATATCTCCAAGCTCTCTTCTATATCTTCTCTCTGGTTCTTGAAAATTGCCTTTGCTTTGTTCCCTAGTTTCTGTTTTGATGGAGGTTCTTTCTCTGTGTTGTGTTTCGGCATTTAATAGCACAGAGGACAGGATCAGTCACTGTCTGTCTGTCTCCCTGTCTCTGTGTCTCTCTCTCTGTGTCTGTCTCTCTGTATCTCTCTCTCTCTCTCTCTCTCTCTCTTTTTCACACACACACACACACACACACACTTTTTCAAGGGAATTTGGGTTGATAATAAGGCAGTAGAAATCCTTTTACATTTTTTCTAAACATACTCTTCCTGCATAATGGTGTTGAAGGAGGTCATTGAGATGACCTGACTGCCTGTTGACCCTAACGCCGGATCAGGGGAATTCGTGGTTCCTCACCCCCTTCTCTGTCCTTAAATGTACCTTCCACTATCGCTTCTCGGCCTTTTGGCTAAGATCAAGTGAAATGTACCTTCCCCCAACCATTGCACACCAGGAGCCATTTTAACGACAAAAGAGGAATGTGATGAGACACTCCGGACTGTATATACAACTGAACCCAGTTAAGATCCCTATTATTAAGATATTATTTTTTAAGTTTATTTATTTCTTTTTAGAGAGAGAGCAGGAGCAGGGCAGAGAGAGAAGGAAAGAGAGAATCCCAAGCAGGCTCCGTGCTGTCAGCACAGATCCCAACTCGGGGCTCGAACTTACAAACCGGGAGCTCATGACCTGTGCCGAAATCAAGAGTGAGACGCTTAACCGCCTGAGACACCCCGGCGCCCCAAGGTATTATTATATAGGGATATAAACTTTTAAGATTCCGGTGGGCAGGTGCGGAGATAGGCTCGTCGTGTGACGACTCAGCACAAGTCCCATATGTAAGTTCCCTTGCGTATTAAACCTGCCACTTACCATTCCTGAGTGGCCCCTTTCTTCTGGCTCTCCCTGCCCTCCCCTGTATGTGGGTCCTCTGGGTCAGCTTATCTGGACAGCAAAGAGGTAACCAGCATGCTTTGAACCAAGATCGCCAAGAAACACAGGGATAAAATACTCATTTATCCTTTTATTCGGTCAAAAACATTTATCCAGGGTTTAATTAATGATACAGACTGACACAGTACCAGGAAAACAGCAGTTGAAACAAAACGAAACAAAACAAAAGAAAACAGATGCGGTTTCTGCCCTCCTAGAACTTGCTGACTGTGGGATATCTGAGCAAATAACAACATGTGAGTTGAGTGCGATGAAAACCAAAGCCAAGGGACAGTGGGATGTACAGTAGAGTTTCCTCCTCTCTCCAGGATTTCTGGGAGAGCTGACGGCGTGAATTATTCCTTCTTTAAATCACCAGAATCAACCGCATTTTCTTATGACAGTAGGGATCAGGAGAGACGGACCACACTGAGGGTCTTGGGGTCAAGGACACCGGAAGGAGGGAAATACTATGCATGCCAACTTTTTCACTGGGGATTGCGGTCACCGGCTCAAATGCCAACAGCGAAGGAGTAGATAAAATGCAAGCGAAGGGAGCCGGCTGAATGGAAGGCAATATGGTATTGGGGGGGGCTGTAGACAACTGGCTCGGGCATCCTACAGAGTGCAGTCGCTACTCCGCTGTTGCTACAGGGGTAGGGGTGGTCAAGATATCCGGATCTTTCAATTGTAAGAAAAGGCAGAAGTCTAGATTGTAGTGCAAGACGTCCCAATTGTAAAACGTTGGCAGTTAATTCGTTAGATGTTTAACCATTTTTAATGGCGCGCCCGGGTGGCTCAGTCGGTTGTGTCCAACTCTTGATTTCGGCTCAGGTCATGACCTCACGGGTTCATGAATTCGAGCCCCATCGGGCTCTGCGCTGACAGGACGGAGCCTGCTTGGGATTCTCTCCCTCTCTCTCGGCCCCTCCCTCTCCCTCCATCGCTCTCTCTCAAAAATAAATATTTAAAAATAGAAATGAAAAATAAAATTCTGTATGAAGCAAAATAGATCTGTAGCTCAGATGTGGGCCAGAGTCACGACTTTGTAACCTGTCTTCTATATTATAGGTAAAGGATTTGTGAAATGACGAAGGGAAGAAAGGGAAGGAAAATGACGAGTTAGCAATGGTTTAAGACGCTTCCAAGGCTACGAAGGAAAATATTAGCTGAACAGTTGTGTTTTTGTTTTTGGTTTTGGTTTTGAGCAAAGAGCACCCAGGAAGATTTGCTAAAGAGGTAATGAAATATTTCCACCCAGAGTAACCACTGTCCTTATTTGTGTATTTATAATGTCATTCTTATTATGGTGTTATTACATGTGTAGACGTATCAGGAAAACAGGACCACGAGTATTATGGGTGCCATGGACTAAACTGCAAGAAACTAAATTTCTATTGTTTCAGCCACCCAGTCGCTGTTATTTTGGTAGGGCGGCTCTGGCCAACTAATACAACGGCAACACGTGACTCGCTACGGTAATCGGATCTTACCTCCACCCGAATCACTGAAAAGGGGTGACCAACTTAGAAAATGTGGAGAAATTTGAGGAATGGAGCACACGTGGCTGCTTTCATGGAGAGTTCTATGGAAACCACCAACTCTGCAAACGCTGCTCCCTTAGTGGAGACAGCTGCTTCCGGGAGACCACAGCCAAGCACTTGGGGATGCCCTTGAGCCTGCCACAGACTGGTAAGGCCATTCGTCAGAAAGATGAGCTGGCAGTGGAACAGAAGAACAGGGACAAGGTAGGGCCCTCTAAGCTTCTATCTGCCTATCGCTATAGCTCACATTCACCGACGTCCTAGTATATTAGCTTCTGTTTCGCTTCTGCCTTCCAAATGGCCCACTCACATACAGAGGATTCTTGAAAACACAGCGTCCAGTTTTAATCCGGAAGAAGTCACACAGAGTATGCCGTGATTGATCTATTCTCCCGCTGATGTACATTTGGGCTGTTTCTTGTCTCTGGCTATTTCGAAGAGTAGTGAAAGAATGCCGTCCGTGTCTTCTGGTACTCAACGTGCAAGAATTTCTCTATGGGGTATGCATCAGAGTGGGATTCCTAGGTATGTGCATTTTTGAATTTTCAAGATAATGCTAAGTTCTTTTTCTTTTTCTTTTTTTTAATGTTTATTTTGAAGAGAGAAAGAGCACAAGCGGGAGAAGGGCCCAGAGAGGCAGAGACACAGAATCTGAAGCAGGCTCCAGGCTCTGAGCTGCCAGCACAGAGCCCGATGTGGGGCTCCAACCCACAAGCCATGAGATCATGATGTGAGCCCAAGTCAGACGCTTAACTGATTGAGCCACCCAGGCGCCCTGCCCCCCACCCCCCGAATTATTTTTCAAAGTGGTTTTCCAATTTTGAATCCCAGCGGTAGTGTATAAGAGTTCCCATTACGTCATATCTTGGAACGCGCTTGGAATGCTCAGGCTTTTAATTTTCGTGATCTGGAAAGCATAAAATTATATGTCATGTGCTTTTATTTTTCAATTCCTTGGTCACTGATGAAAATTAGTGTACATTAACATAATTTTTGAGCTTTGTTTTACGTGAAATTCTATTCGTAGAGTTAGTCCATTTTTTGGGGGGGTCATTTGTGGTTTTTCTATATTTAATCATAGGGGTTATTTATTATGCCTGTCTATCATTTTGCAGTCATACGGGTTGCAAGTTGTCTTCGCTTATTTTTTGACTGGTCTTTAAATACATAGTGCTTTTGATAAAGAGAATATCTGAATTTTCATGGAATCAAATGTGCCTGCCTTTTCCCTTATGGAATTTATATTTTGTATATTTATAAAGGAATCCATCCTTACCTGAGATCAAAAAGATATTCTTCCATACATTCTTCTAAGAAAGTTTTGATTTTCCCATATAAGCGGTTAGCCTACTGTGAATTTATTTTTGTGTATGGCATGCGGTTTCCGTATCTCAATTGAATACACAATTATATCTTGTATCTAAAATGAATATGGGGCGCCTGGGTGGCGCAGTCGGTTAAGCGTCTGACTTCAGCCAGGTCACGATCTCACGGTCTGTGAGTTCGAGCCCCGTGTCAGGCTCTGGGCTGATGGCTCAGAGCCTGGAGCCTGTTTCCGAGTCTGTGTCTCCCTGTCTCTCTGCCCCTCCCCCGTTCATGCTCTGTCTCTCTCTGTCCCAAAAATAAAAAAAATAAAACGTTGAAAAAAAAAAAAGGAAAAAAAGAAAATGAATAAACATTTCTCTCAGTACTATTTCCTCATTTACTGAATGGTCATTCCCTTTCTATCCCCTTGCAACATCTATTACCCAATTATCATCTCTTTTCTTCCTCCTTGCCTTCTTCCTTCCCTCACACTCTACCTCGCTCCCTCCTTAACATCTTTCCTTCCTTCCTCACTTCTTTTCTCCCTCCCTCCCTCCTTCCCTTTTTTCCTTCCCTCATTCCTTCCCTCCTTCCTTCCTCCCTCCCGTCCTTCCTTCCTCCCTCCCTTCCTTCCTTCCTTTCTTCCTTCCTCCTTTCCTTCCTTCTGTGATCCACTGGTCCACTTATGTAGCCCTGATCCAGTACCATATTGTCTCAATTTCTGTATCTTATGTGAAATTTTGATACATGGCAGAAGTCATTTTTTTCTTCTTCAGTGGTGTCTTCACTTTTAGCTTTGCCACAATTCCAAAATGGTGTGCTCAAGTTCTAAGAAAATCCCTATCGTTATTTTGATTGGAACTGTGTCGAATCTATAGATGAATATTGGAAGAAGTGACATTGTATGATACTGAGTTTCCTATACAAGAACAAAATAAATTTTGCAAGGCACCCGGGTGGCTCAGTCGGTTGAGCGTCTGACTTCCCCTCAGGTCATGATCACCTGACTCATGAGTTGGAACCCCGTGTCGGGCTCTGTGCTGACAGCTCAGAGCCTGGAGCCAGCTTCTGTGTCTCCCTCTGTCTCTGCCCCTCTCCTGCCATATATTATTATTTTTTAAACATCTTCGTTGAAATATAATTCACCTACTATACAATTCAGCCTTTTAAAGTGTACAATTTGGGGCACCTGGCTGGCTCAGTCAGTAGAGAAAGCGACTCTTGATTTTGGTGTTGTAAGTTCGAGCCCCATGTTGGGTGTAGACATCACTTAAAAATAAAATCTTGAAAAACATAAAGGGTTCGACCCAATGGTTTTTACCACGGGGACAGAGTTGTGTCACCATTGCCACAGTCAATTTTAGAACATTTTTATTTACCCATTTTTATTTATCCATTGGTCCACACCTCCTTAACCCCTCTCGTCTCTCTCTCCCAGGCCTAAGCAGTGACCAATATAATTTCTGTGTTCCTGGATTTGCCTCCTCTGGACATTTCATATCAAGGGGATTATACAATATGTGGTCTTTTGAGTCTGGCTTTTCTCACTAGTACAATGTCTCTGTGAGTCCATGACTTCAGTTCCTAGAAGGGGATTTGCTACATCATATGGTAAATCTATGTTTCTGTTTTTTGAAGGGCCACCATGTTG
The DNA here is from genome assembly GCF_027475565.1 of Acinonyx jubatus. Classification (NCBI taxonomy): domain Eukaryota; kingdom Metazoa; phylum Chordata; class Mammalia; order Carnivora; family Felidae; genus Acinonyx; species Acinonyx jubatus. The sequence goes on from NC_069389.1 coordinate 92,718,462, forward strand.
CTTTCCACGGTGACTGGACTATTGTACATTTCAACAAACAATCGCAAGCTTTCTAATTTCTCTACATCCTTGCCAACGTGTTTATTCTTATTTTTTACTGACAGCCATCTGTGATGGTTGATTTTATGCATCAACTTGTCTGAACCCAAGTACCCAGGTATTTGGTCAAACATTATTCCTTCTGTCTCTTTAGAGGTATTTTTTAGATGATATTAAAATTTAAGCCAGTAGACACTGAATAAATTACCCATCAAAACGTGGGTGGGCCTCATCCAATCAGTTGAAGATCGTAATAGAAACAGACTGATCTCCATCCAAGAAGAGGGAATTCTGCAGCAGAATGCCTTGGGATCCCAAGTGCGACATCACCTCTTCCCTGGATCTCCATCCTGCTGGTCCTTGAAGCTTGTGAACTTGCCAGTCTCCACAATCATGTGAACCAATCCTTTTATTTTTTTTTAAATGTTTATTTATTTTTGAGAGAGAGAGAGAGAGAGAGAGAGAGACAATGAGCAAGGGAGGGGCAGAGAGAGAAGGGGACAGAAGATCCCAACCAGACTCTGTGCTTACAGCACAAAGCTGGATGTGGGACTCGAACTCACGAACCATGAGATCATGACCTGAGGTGAAGTCAAATGCTTAACCGACTGAGCCGCCCAGGTGCCCCATGAGCCAATACCTTTAAATCAATCACTCAGTCGCTCCTATACATCCTATTGGTCCTGTTTCCTTAGAGAACTCTGACAAATACATCGCCCTAATTAGTAGTCAATGGTTTTATTTGCATTTCCCTAAGGATTTGTGATATTTATGTTATGTCCAATTATATCAACTTTATTGTGGTATAATTTACATAAAATAAAATATACACATTTTATGGTGTATGCTTTCATGAGTTTGACAAATGTATATATTACAGTCAGTATGGAAAACATTTCGGTCACTCCAAAAATTTCATCTTAAATCTTTTCAGTCAATTCCCCCAAAAACCCTGGCCCCAGACAACCACTGATATGCTTTCGGTAATTGTAGATTCATTTGGCTTCTTCTAAAATTTCATAAAAAGTGAATCATACAATATATATGTTTCACGTAGCTACTTTCATACAGGATAACATTTCTGAGACCCATCCATTTCGTTAAGTGTATCTACTCATCCCTTTTTATTGCTTAGTACTATTCTGTTGGAAAGATACATCTCAATTTGTTTATGCATTCACAATGTGGTGAGAAACATTTGGATTTTTTCCCCCAATTTTTGGCCATCATGAATAAAGCTGCTATGGAATTATATCACAATAAAGTTGATTTAAAAAATACAATGGCAGGAGTGCCCGGGTGGCTCAGTCTGTTCAGCATCTGATTTCGGCTCAGGTCATGATCTCATGGTTTGTGAGTTCGAGCCCCGTACTGGGCTCTGCATTGATAGTGTGGAGCCTGCTTGAGATTCTCTCACTCCCTCTCTCTTTCTGCCCCTTCCCCCTCTCTATCTCAAAATAAGAAATTATACACACACACCCACACACACACACACACACGATATACACAGCAAACATACTAGGAGCAAAATAGCAGACGAGAAAGCTCCAACCCATCATCCCCCCCCCCCCCATAGAAACATTAAACCACAGACAGACGATGGCTGAACATACGTTTTGTGAGAAGACATGTGTTGAGATTGTGGGGACTGTATGGAAAACATACGTTTTGCTTTATAAGAAGTCCCTCAAATGGTATCCAAACCGGTAGTAGCCTTTTTAAAAAATTTTTTAAAGACTGAAGGTGTTTTGATAGGCAAGCGATTAGCAGATTAATGGACCATTTGACTTCCTTTACCGAAAAGCAATATTCAAGAAAGAGGAAGCGTAGATGGATCCTCCTATACTGAGCAACATAGCCAAGTACAAATGAAGTCGATGGTCTACTTCATTGCCATGCTCTGTCACATGTCAATAAAACGAGCCCTCTGCCCGACCAGAGCCCTGGGCCCCTGGCAAACATGCATAAATGAGTGCACTGAGCAGTGATACCGTGAGGAGGGAACTTTGGTTCATGGGGTCAGCTACCGTTGAGGTGGCACGGAAAACCCACAGCCCGACACCCAAAGTCGGCGGTGGTAAGCTCGCGGCGTCAGCCGAGTTCCTCCCACAGCACCGGGGGACTACCGCGGTCAAGGCTGCAGGGGGGCCAAGACCAAGGTCGTGTCGTTGTGCCCGGTCTATTGAGCCGGCATGTTTCTCCTGCCAGGAAGCTCGTGCCTCTCTTTGATGGCCTGCACTCTGACAGAGGCCAACGGCAAATCGGGCTCTCCGTCTGCAAGTCCATGATATGCAGGTAGTGGTTGTCAAAGAGCAGGGCGGACGTATCCCCAAAGCCAAGCCAAGTTTGCCATCGCAGGAGTCGTGACGACCCTGAGACTATCGTCAAGTGGCAAAGTCCCACTGGTCGAGACCCAGCGCCGCACTACGACGCCATCAGACTGAAGTCTTGGCCGCAGGCAGATACTTCCGTCCCCAGGGACAGACGAGATCTTTAAGTATTTGCAGTCGGTTTCTCTCCCCGTTGGCCAAATCTTGATCTCCCGTCTGTCCACACTTGAGCGTGCGTGGTCTCCGGGGCTGTGCAAAAGAGACTTGACTTCACACCCTTGGCGAGCCACGTCGGTGACCCATCCCATGTGCCGGTGAGGGAAAGAGAAAGCCCATATTGTCACAGTGGCATTTAAAAACGTAGTGGGTTTCTTACGAATCAGTGCATAATCTTGTCCATTAACGAAAGTCACACTCATAAATCTCTCTGAGGTTAGCCCTGCTCTCTTTGGGCATCCTATATGACTTCTTTTTCTTTTTTTCAGGGTTGTTTTCTTTTTAATTCTTTTAATGTTTGTTTATTTTTGAGAGAGAGACAGAGACAGAGCGTGAGCAAGGAGGTGCGGAGAGAGAGGGAGACACAGGATCTGAAGCAGGCTCTGGGCTCCAAGCTGTCGGCACAGAGCCCGATGCGGGGCTCGAACTCATGAACTGTGAGATCATGACCTGAGCCGAAGTCGGATGCTTAACCGACTGAGCCACCCAGGTGCCCTTTCCTATTTGACTTCTGAGGAATAACGAATGCTCTTTATTTTATTTTCAATGTTTTTATTGATTTATTTTGAGAGAAAGCAACCAGGAGAATACCAGCAGAGATGACACAGGGAGACAGAGGGTGAGGGAGAATCCCAAGCGGCCTCTGCACTGTCAGCACAGAGCCAGACGTGGGGCTCGAACCCACAAACCTTGAGATCATGACCTGAGCCAAAACCGAGAGCGGGATGCTTAACCAACTGAGCCACCCAAGTGCCCCATGAATGCTCTTTAGAAATTGCAAACTCCATTGTTAAATTGAGAAGATCTGGGGACAAGTCCTTACAGATATTTATTTACTTATTTGTTTTTATTTTTTTGAGAGAGACAGAGACAGCATGAGTGGGGGAGGGGCAGAACGAGAGAGAGAGAGAGAGAGGGAGAGAGAGAGAATCCCAAGCAGGCTCCGCGCTGCCAGTGCGGAGCCTGATGTGGGGCTCCAACTCACAAACCGCGAGATCATAGCTTGAGCCAAAACCAAGAGTTGGACGCTTAACCAACTGTGCCTCCCAGGCGCCCTCCCCGCCTAAAGATCTTTAAGGGAGTTTTGTTCAATTAAATGATTCTTGGAGGTACCACATTAGCATTTTCTTTGGTCTTACAAACGATCTTACAATCTTGCTATGCATTTTCTCTTTTTTCTGAAAACCTTCTTTAATCCTAAAATCTTGGAAAGCCTGCAAGTAACAGTTTTTGAACCTTCCTTTCTATTTAACACTGCTTCCTTTGAATAATCTCTCTAGCATTTTTCTATAAGCAACAAGAAGGCAGATGGAACCTTTGATGCTTTGCCTCAAATCTCCTTAGTTACAGCATTCGATTTATTACATTTTTTTTCTATTTTCCAGATACCTGCAGGTGACATTGTGTCTAAACTTTCCACCACTACAAAACAAGGTTTTCCTTCCCTCCGTGTTCCAATAAAAAATTTCCTTAGTTTCCCTTCAGCCTTAAATGACCCATTTTCTATGGCCTTCAGGCTTCCACTAATAATCTGAAGGCTCGTCTAACTTTGGCTTAACATCTGGTACTCAAAACACTCCCACGTCAGGTTTCCCTTTTAGGGCAGCATCTCATGTCTATGTAACAGATATCTCCCAGTTAGTATGGCTGTGTGACAAATTAGCCCGGCACTTATGATGTAAAGCAATCATTGATTGTGACTCATGGAATGCATGGGTCAGGAATTCAAACAGGGGAAATGTGGGGACGTTGCTTCTCCACTCCATGGCGTCTGGGGCCTCAGCTGGAAAACACCATTGTGTGTAGAATTTTTTAAACTCTGATCCAAAAAAACTTAGCCTGCCCTACTGCTCTGGTAGTATTTCGTCATTAGGGAGGCAGGAGGGGTGGTTATGGTGGGAACAGCCCCAGGTGAAAACCCCACAGACTTCCACCGTTCTTACGAAGATTCAGTCCATTTTCTTGAATGAACACTTCTTCAATTGTTTAATGCCAGTCTTTACATTGTAGTTGGTTTTTTTTTTTTTCATTTTCATTTTTTTTTAAGTTTATTTATTTGGAGAGAGAACATGAGCAGGGGAGAGGCAGAGAGAGGAAGAGAAAGCAGGCTCCACACCGTCAGCACAGAGCCCGACACGCGGCTCGAACTCACGAACCGTGAGATCATGACCTGAGCCGGAATCAAGAGTCGGAGGCTTAACTGACTGAGCCACCCGGGCGCCCCTGTGGTGTGTTTTTGAAAAATAATGATGGCCATGTTTATTACTGCCTTTTTTCAGGACAGGATTTTCCAAGATCCTCATTCAACCATACTAGAAGTCCCCTCCCCCTCTGCTGTCTTCACTTTCACTTTTGAAAGAAATTTCCACTGAGTAAAGAATGTGTGCTCCACTGTGTTGCAACTCATATTATTTTCAGTAAGAAATCTACCCTTGTCCTTACCTTCGTTCTGTTGCACATAACAAGCATGTGCTTTCTATTCCTCTAAATGCTTCTAAGATTTTCTCTTTATTGGGCGCCTGTGTGACTCAGTCGCTTGAGCATCTGACTCCTGATTTCAGCTCAGGTCAGGATCTCACGGTTTGTGGGTTCGTGGGTTCAATCCCTGTGTGGGGCTCTGCACTGACCGTGAGGCGCATTCTTGGGATTCTCTCTCTCTCTCTCTCTCTCTGCCCCTCCACACCCTTAAAAATAAATAAATAAACTTAAGAAAATTAATAAAAAATAAATTTAAAAAGGTTTTTTCTTAACTGATAGTTTTACATAATTTGATTATAGCATAACTTAGAATCATTTTCTTCATGTGTCTTGTCCTTAGAGTTCCTTCAACTTCCTGAAACTATCAGTTGGTTATTTTCATCAAAATCTTAATCATTAATTCAAATATTCTTTCTATTCCCTCTCCTTCAGAGACTCCAATTCCACCTATATTGTCAGCTTGGATTTTTTTTTCTTTTCCACTGCACGTTCGCCCTATTCATTTTTCCTCTCTGTTTCATTTCAGATAGTTTCTATTGTAACATCCACTAGTCATTTATTCTGTACTGTCTGCCCTGCTGTTAATAACATTCAGTGTATTTTTTATCTTAGACATTGGGATTTTATCTCCAGGAATTCTACTAGAGTCTATTTATATATTCCATGTCTCTATGTCATATATTCAATTTTTCTGTAGCTTCTTAAAAATATGGAAACTATAATAACGATTTTAATGTCCCTGTCTACTTAATCTATCGTGTCAATTTGTGGGCCATTTATAGTTGATGAATGTTTCTCATTGTTACGTTACTCGTTGCAAGCCCGTTAATTTTGGTAGGGTAACCGACATTGTGAATTTCGTCTTGTTTGGTGATGGAGATGTTGGCATTTCTAAAAATATTCTTGAGCTCTATTCTGGGACGTATTTAAGTTACACGGGAAAAGCTTTGATCCCTTTGGGTATTGTTTTTATTGCTGTTAGGTGACAGCAAAGCAGTGTTGGACCCGCATTATTGTTTTCCTGCTCCTGAGGTGTAAACAAAATCAAAAACAAACAAAGAAAGCACTTGTGAGAACTCTACACAATGCTCTGAATGACGAGAGTGAGATTGTTGACTCTGTAGAGTGGGAATGGGCTTTATGCCAAGCCTTGTACAGGCTCTGAAGATTGTTTTCTGTAATTCTTTTGTGTGATTCTCTCTGCAACCTCACACATAGGCACTGATCAACATTTCGCTGAATACTCCAGGAAATTGCTTTGCAGATACTGAGTTCTCTCTCTGTGTGTGGTTCTCTCTTCTTCACTACTTAGCCCTATGAATTCTGTCTGCCTTGGCCTCCCCAGATTCCCAGCTCCATTTCTTCAACTCAGGGGGACTGCTGTATTCCCCCTGAGTCCCCTGTCCCAATCTCTGTGGCTTGGGGATTTGTTCTAGGCACTACTTGGGCAGTATTAGGGAAGAGGTTATTTCTTTTCTGATCCTTGCAGACCAACATTCATCATTCCCCAGTGTCCAGTATTTGGAGGAACAATTTTAATATACTTGTGTGGTTTATTTGTTGTTCCAGGTGATAAGTTAATGATAAAAGTAACTCTTATAGTCGGCCACATATTCTTCGTGTTTATTGCTCTAGATTCTTCTATGGAATTTAAAACTGTGTCTGATATAATTTTTCCTTCAATCTTAAGAACTTCCATTAACTAGTGTTTGTGATGTATGAACAGTGAAACTGAATTATGGCAGCTTCTGTTTAACTAATTTTTGTGTTTATTGTGCCTACTTTTTTTTTAAGTTTATTTATTTTGAGAGAGAGAATGTGAGTAGGGGAGGGGCAGAGAGAGAGAGAGAGAGAGAGAGAGAAAGCATCCCAAGCAGGCTCCATGCCATCAGCGTGGAGCCCGACGTGGGGCTCAATCCCATGAGCCATGAGATCATGACCTGAGCAGAAATCAAGAGTCGGGACGCTTTGATTCCAAAACCAGACAAAAACCCCACTAAAAAGAAGAACTACAGACCAATTTCCCTGATGAACATGGATGCAAAAGTTCTCAACGAGATACGAGCCAACTGGACCCAACAACACATTAGAAGAATTTATTCACCACGATCAAGTGAGATTTATTCCTGGGATGCAGGCCTGGTTCGATATCTGCAAATCAATCAGTATGATACATCACATTAATAAAAGAAAGAATAAGCACCACATGACCCTCTCAATTGACACAGAGAAAGCATTTGACAAAATACAGCATCCTTTCTTGACAAAAACCCTCAAGAAAGTAGGGATGGAAGGATCATACCTCAAGATCATAAAAGCCATATATGAAAAATCCACTGCTCGTATCATCCTCAATGGAGAAAAACAGCTTTCCCCCTATGGTCAAGAACACAACGAGGATGTCCACTCTTGCCACTTTTGTCACCATAGTGTTGGAAGTCCCAGCCTCAGCAATCAGACAACACAAAGAAATAAAAGGCATGCAAATTAGTAAGGAGGAAGTCAAACTTTCACTCTTCGCAGATGACGTGATACTCTATATGGAAAACCCAAAAGATTCCACCAAAAAAACCGCTAGAACTGATCCATGAATTCCACAGAGTCGCAGGATGTAAACTCAATGCACAGAAATTGGTTGCATTTCTATACACCAATAATGAATGAAGCAGCAGAAAAAGAAATAAAGGAATCGATACCATCTACAATTGCACCAAAACCCATAAAATACCTAGGAATACACCTAACCAAAGAGGTGAAAATTCTATACACTGAAAACTACAGAAAGCTCGTAAAAGAAATTGAAGACACAAAGAAATGGAAAAAGATTCCATGCTCCTGGATAGGAAGAACAAATATCATTAAAATGTCAATACTACCCAAAACAATCTACACATTCAGTGCAGTCCCTATCAAAATAACACCAGCATTCTTCACAGAGCTGCAACAAACAATCCTAAAATTTGTATGGAACCAGAAAGGACCCCAAATAGCCAAAGCAATCCTGAAAAAGAAAACTGAAGCTGGAGGCATCACAATTCCGGACTTCAAGCTGTATTACAAAGCTGTAATCATCAAGACAGTATGGTACCGGCACAAAAACAGACACATAGATTCATGGAACAAAACAGAGAACCCAAAAGCATATGGCCACATATGGACCCACAAATATATGGCCAACTAATCTTTGACAAAGCAGGAAAGAATATCCGATGGAATAAAGACAGTCTTTTCAGCAAATGGTGCTGGGAGAACTGGACAGCAACATGCAGAAGAATGAACCTGGACCACTTTCTTACTCCAGACACAAAAATAAACTCAAAATGGATGAAAGACCTCAATGTAAGACAGGAAGCCATCACAATCCTCGAGGAGAAAGCAGGCAAAAACCTCTTTGACCTCGGCCACAGCAGCTTCTTACTCAATACGTCTCTGGAGGCAAGGGAAACAAAACACAAATGAACTACTGGGATCTCATCGAAATAAAAAGCTTCTGCACAACGAAGGAAACAATCAGCAAAACTAAAAGGCAACCGACGGAATGGGAGAAGATATTTGCAAATGACATATCAGATAAAGGGTTAGTATCCAAAATCTATACAGGACTTATCAAACTCAACACCCAAAAAAACAAATAATCCAGTGAAGAAATGGGCAAAAGACATGAATAGACACTTCTCCAAAGAAGACATCCAGATGGCTAACAGACACGTGAAAAAATGTTCATCATCACTCATCATCAGGGAAACACAAATCAAAACCGCAATGAGATACCGCCTCACCCCTGTCAGAATGGCTACCATTCACAACCCAGGCAACGACAGATGTCAGGAAGGATGCAGAGAAAGAGGAACCCTTTTGTACTCCTGGTGGGAAAACAAACTGGTGCGGCCATGCTGGCAAACAGTTTGGAGGTTCCTCAACAAATTAAAAATAGACTACCCTATGACCCAGCAATAGCACTACTAGGCATTTATCCAAGGGATACAGGTGTGCTGTTTCGAAGGGGCACATGCACCCCCATGTTTATAGCAGTGCTATCGACAATAGCCAAAGTATGGAAAGAGCCCAAATGTCCATCAATGGATGAATGGATAAAGAAGATGTGGTATATATATATATACACACACACACACACACACACACACACACACACACAATGGAGTATTACTTGGCAATCAAAAAGAACGAAATTTTGCCATTTGCAACTATGTGGATGGAACTGGAGGGTATTATGCTAAGTGAAATTAGTCAGTCAGAGAAAGACAAATATCATATGACTTCACTCATATGAGGCCTTTAAGAGGCAAAACAGATGAACATAAGGGAAGGGAAGCAAAAACAATATAAAAACTGGGAGGGGGACAAAACACAAGAGACTCTTAAATACAGAGAACAAACTGAGGGTTGCTGGAGGGGTTGTGGGGAGGGATGGGCTCAAAGGGCAGGGGGCATTAAGGAGGACACTTGTTGGGATGAGCACTGGGTGTTTTATGCAGGGGATGAGTCACTGGATTCTATTCCTGAAATCATTATCGCACTATATGCTAACTGACGTGGATGTAAATTAAAAAGTAAAAAAAAAAAAAAAGTAGAGATGCTTCACCAACTGAGCCCCCCGGGTGCCCCTGTGCCTTCTTGTTTAAAGAGTATTTTCACTGACATAAAATTCTAGACTAACTGTTTTGTGTGTTTCTTTCAGCACTTACTGTAAGTCTCACGTCTTCTGGCATGCTTTTTTTTTTCTGATCAAATATCTGTCATCTTTTATTTTTTTAAGTTTATCTATTTATTTGGAGAGAGAGTGCGCACACCCATGCACGTGCAGGGGAAGGACAGAGGGGGAGAGAGAGGGAGAAAGGGAATCCCAAGCAGGCTCCGCACTGTTAGCATAGAGCCAGAAGCAGGCCTCGAACTCACAAATCATATGATCGTGCCATGAACCGAAATCAAGAGTCGAACGCTGAACCGACTGAGCCACCCAGGGGCCCTTCTGCCATCTTAAAAATTAAAATCTCTCCCTTTGTGTATTCATCTTTCCTTTGGTTGACTGAATGAACTTTTTCTTTGCTACTCGTTTTCAGTTCTTTGATCATGGAATGCTTTGGTGTTATTGTTTATTTCCTGCTCGAGGTTTGCTAAGATTCTTGGGTCTGTATTTATACTGCCTCTCAAACGTGGAAAATTTCAGCCATTATTTTCTAATTTTCTGTTTTTGCTCTCCTCCACCTCTGATATTACAATTATACTTAGGTTAGCCAGATTCCCTGATGGTCTACTAACTTTATTGGATATTTTCTCTCACTGTAGCTCAGTTTGGATAGTTTCCATTTTTGCGTCTTAAAGGCTCTATCCCTTCTTCTTCAGCATTTAACTCTCTGCCTTTCTCATCCAGTAAGGTTTTCATTCTCGATAGTATCTTGCTCGGCACTAGAACATTCCTTCGGTTCTTTTTCATAGTCCTGGTTTCTCTCCTCGTTTGCACGTGTTTCTGGAATTCCTTGGGCATATTTATAACAGCTGCTTAAAATGCTTGTCTGCAAATTTGTCTAGCATCGCTTGACTGGCATTAAGTCTACTTTTGGATGGGCCTGATTCTTTCGAAGCCTGTTTTGGGCATGCGTCGGGAGTGGCATTTACTCTAGGACTTACATGGTCCTATTCTTAAGGTATGACACTTGTGGGATTCTCAACTGAATTATTTGGATGCACCACAAATTTCACCCTCGCTGCTTAGAATTATACTCTTTCAGAGCCCTGAGAAAGCTCTGCCAGTTGTTCATCTTAGAGCTGTTTTAGTTTTTCCTCACCACGGATTTTCACCTTCTCCATGGGTGTCTTAGTATTATGCAGCAGACTCACCAACAAATATTCTAGAATACTTTGTTTGACTAGGTCCCCCTTGTTCCCAAATGTCAGGTAGCTCGGCCTTCTCAAGAGGCCAATAACCATCTCAAACCAGCAGAACGTGGGTTCTCTGCTTGGTTTTCCACTCCTTATTTGCTTTCTCCAGAAAGTATCTCCAGGAAGAAAGACAAAATGATCCCAAAGCTCATCTCATTGGTTTCACTCCTGTGCAGGATAAAAGTCATTCCCTTTCTGTCTGTCTGTAAACGGGTTTTTTTTTTTAATTTTTTTTTTTAACGTTTATTTATTTGTGAGACAGAGAGGGACAGAGCATGAACGGGGGAGGGGCAGAGAGAGAGGGAGACACAGAACCGGAAGCAGGCGCCAGGCTCTGAGCCGTCAGCCCAGAGCCCGACGCGGGGCTCGAACTCACGGTCGGTGAGATGGTGACCTGAGCTGAAGTCGGACGCTCAACCGACTGAGCCACCCAGGCGCCCCTGTAAACGGTTTTTAGAAACTTTGCCCAGTTGTCTAATTGTTTTGGAAAGAATAGTACCTGTTACCCCATCATGTGAGAAGCAGAAAATGGAACCTAAGGTGTAAAAATTTCTCTCGTTTGGTCGTTTCATATGACCTCCAGCCACCTTGCTTTCTAAGATAGTTTTGATAATTTATCTGTGGTTACATTTTTAGTTTTCTATATAGACCGTTTTTGTCATGTGTAAATATGAACTTTTTGTTTCAACCTTTCCAAAACTTCTAATTTGTGTCTCTTTGTATTGTTTCCTACACTATCGGGACCTCTGGCCCATGAGTAATAGAAATACTGATAGCTATGCTATCTTATTCCTGATTTCAAGGCAAACTCTACCACGGTCTCCCTGTAATGTCTGGTCTGTTGTACAGCGTTGTATACTAGATCGAGGAAGCTTATTTCTAGCCCTTTGTAATTCTCAAGTGTGAATCATGTGGCTCCTCAGATCACCGGGGGTCAGAAACAAGCTAAAGGTAAATTGGTTAGCAAGGAAAGACAGAGGCAGGAACTCCTAATTATACCTGAAGTTAGCCAAGCCAAGAAAGGTCAAAAATCAATGAGCCTATGTAGATGGACCCAACCACAGTGTTCTTAATTCGTCAATGATCTTGAGTCTGTTACAATATCTAGTTCCCAATAGAGCTGTTTAGGTATCCCCAGCTTGGGCGGGAATTAGTAGCAGGGCAGAAAAATAGGCTACGCACTGGGAAACCCCAAGAGAATTACATTCACACGGTCCCCATCCTCGCAGAGCTTGAAGCCAAATGGACTCATGGGTGATTTGGGTCTATAGTTTTCCTTTAGGGCCACTCCGTTTCCTTTCTGCAACCCTTTCCTCCCATTCGCATGCCCATTCAGATGGTGTGGTGCCAGCCAGCCCAAATATTGGACTGTCCCTCTTCCTCACTTCTATCCACAAAATAAATATACGTGATAATCTGCTCACAGAAGCTCCCTAAATTCCTCTGTTCGCAGATCACTTAGTGTCTCAGTAATTGTGTTCATTGCCCGCCCCCACCCCAGGCCAAAAGAAGACCTCAATTTCCAATTAGTGGTTAATTTCAATTTAGTGGGTGGTGTTTTTTGCAGGTTTTTTCCCAATTTCAATACGGTTAACATACAAGCATATGATGTAGTGATTCAACATTTCCATAAATTACTTGGCACTCGGGATGGTGAGCGTGCTCTTAATCAGCCATCACCGATTTCCCTACGTGCTCGCAGTGTCTCTCCCTTCCATGGACAGACCAGCAGGTCCCTTTAGCTCCTGATCATATCTGTGCCCTTCCTACCCTCTTCAGTGCAGTCTCTTCTCTACATTCAGCTGTGGAGAGTTTGTTCTGCCAGTCGCTGGGTTGTTTTCTGGGTTACTTACACTGATGTGGGTGTTATCTAGTTGTATCATGGAACGAGATGAGCTTAGGGTCCTTTCACTCTGCCATCTTCCCTTGGAAGTCTTAGAAACTCTTTATGCCTGAACAACCTACTGACAACATAAAAAAAATTATACGCCTAAATTAGAAAATATATTTATATTTCACTTTCAAATAATCATATTTACTAATGGGTTACATTTTTCTGCACAGCTTTTTACACTTTAGAAATCAGATCGGAGGGGTGCCTGAGTGGCTCAGTGGGTTGAGCGTCTGACTTTGGCTCAGGTCATGATCTCATGGTTCATGAGGTTGAGGTCCTCCCGGCTGTCAGCACAGAGTCTGCTTTGGATCCTCTGTCCCCCACCCCCCACCCTCCCTGCCCCTCCCCTGCTCATGCTCTATCTCTCAAAAATAAATAAAACATTTAAAAACTAAAAGCAAATCAGATTGGATACCCTCATTTCATGTTCCACAAAGGTTTTCACTCAGTACTTGCTTTGAAATCACAGGAACTGCCCAAATCCCAGCGTACTAAATGTACGATGTCACCGAAAACAATGTAGCACAATCTAATGTTGAAACTGTGAAATATCTTGAGCTAGTATTCCATGTGATGTCTGACATATGTCAAATATCATACTGTTTCCCTTTAAATTTTAAAATATTCCACAGTCCCCCCCAGTGAATCCCCTGCATCTTCCCGGGGTACCTTGGTGTAGTTTGGAAACCCTATCTTGTGTCATTTTACTAATATATGAGAGTTCCTTAATTTTACTAAGAAATTTGATGAACCGCCAACTCGGCAATGGATGGCAATGGTTTAATATACTACCATTTCTGAGTAAAATTCTTGTTGTAAAAGCAACCTTACTAATCTTGTTCCAATAGCTCCAAGTATCGTCCTTGAGTGATGAGGAAATGATTTCAGATGCGGCAAGTGCCTTTCTTGACTCCTCCATTTTTACCTGACAGGAGGCTACCCTATTTCATCCTTCAGAGGTCCTGTCGGGACCTACTATTATCAGCAGGGAATGTCCATATTCCCTCTAAAGATTTAATGTAGGGACCAGACTGCTGCATTCAAATCATAGCTCTGTCAGTTACCAACTCCGTGACTTTGCAGGTTCCTTTACTTCCTTGTAACTTGCTTTTCCCGTTTTGAACTTGGAGACAAAACTAGCACTATTGCATAATCCAGGGAGCGAGATTAAATGAGGTAATGCATATATAGCATCTAGAGCAGTGCATGTCCCAGATTAGGTGCTTAATAAGTGTCAGTCATTGTTACAGGCAGAAATAATAGGGATCAGTGATCTCTCATGAATGAGAGGTACATGAATGAGTGGATCTATGTCCCTTCTCTAACATTTGCCTAGACCTAGTAATAGGGTTATAGGATAATGGGGAATATATAGCCCTTACCTGTAATACAGCAATCCCAGCAAGCAGTTCTGATTATACGGATTGACGTGATTTTTCTGTTTGTATATAAGCGAACAAATTGTTGGCAGTACTAATTCATTTGGACTTACAGGGATAGGACTAAGAGACATAGATATCAGTGCTTGAAGATCAGTCATAGTTGGCTGAGAGAGAGGTGGGGGGGGAGTGAGGAGAGAGAGGAAGAAAGGGCTTATTAAGGATTGATTGGCATTTAGTTGAAAATAAAGATAGAGGAGAAGGTGAAAATGTACATATTTTTGAATCCCTGAAAGGGTTTAATTCGAATTGCTCTATCTTTAGATCATTGTCCCAGTTTACATTACAGCTCTAAATGCGAGCAAAGAAAAAAAAATAAAAAAGCAACTTTGAAACTTGAAAGTCTTGAGCAATATGGTATTTCTTTTTATAATACCCAGGAGTAGAGAGAATCATAAAATCTCTACCAACTGATGTTGGTTTATTCAAAACAGCACACCATTCAAGACAACTGATAATCCCCAGCCTCCTGGATACTCCGCTGTAGTTTTTTAAAGAAAATTCCAATTGTAGAGCCAATTCAGTCTTTTTCTCTAGGAGTCTCTAAAGTAGGAGCCACATCTCATTGGAAAAGAGGTAGGACACCAAAAGAAGGAGTCGGAAGGAAAAAAGTTAGTAAAGATTTTTTGTAGTTGCCCCTAAGTATATGTTAAGTATACTCCTTTCGAGCAAAGTACAGGGGAAAAATATATTCAGAATCAGACATGTGAGACAAAACCAATGAATCAGGAAACGGTAGGAAAGCCAGGATAAAGTGGGTCTTTTTTTTTTCTTTTTTTTTTAGGATTCACAGACCCAGTTCCAGTGGGGGTGTCCCTCCCACCCCCCCACCAAAGTCCAAGCAAGTCTGGAACATCAACTCAATTCTGACGCCGTCTACTTGGAGATAGCATTGGATTCCGCAGGTTAAGGATTCAGTTCCACAAGACGGTCCCCCACCCGACTTCAGACACCAGTCGCATACTCCAGGTGCTTCTGATGGACTGGCTACAGATTGAAGGCTCTGATGACCACCCCGTTAGGTCTGATTCATTAAAGTCTACGATAAAGGCTACAAATCAACGATTTTTCAGTTTTGCAGCAATCAGGTTATATGAGGTGCCCATGTCAATGGAGGCCCCTTAACCACAGCATTTACCATGGCCAAGGTAATAGGCGTATTCAGCAGGTGAATATCTTGGTCGTCATAAAACCAGCCCCGGGGCACGTGAGTGGCTCAGTTGTTTGAACATCTGACTTCGGCTCAGGTCATGATCTCACAGCTGGTGGGTGTGAACCCCGCGTCGGGCTCTGTGCTGACAGCTCAGAGCCTGGAGCCTGCTTTGGATTCTGTGTCTCCCTCTCTCTGCCCCTCCCTCACTCACACTCTGTCTCTCAAAAATGAATAAATATTAAAAAAATAAAATAAAACAACAACAACAATAGTCCCTTGTGGCTTGCCTACAAAGCATATCAGCTGCTTCATCTGGGATATTCCACGTGGCTTTCGCAGGGAGGGTGAAGAAGTGCCCCTTCTCAAAGTCCAAAGACCTTGGCGGGGGGGTGGGGGGGGCTCTTATCCAGTCCAAAAGGCTAGTTGTTCCCTTGGGAATAACCTCCTGTGTATCTGGGTCACATGTATGCGTCCGTGATTGTTCCATAGCGAACTGTGGGCCCTGCGTCGACCCAAACACCCTCTTCCGCTCCGCAACATTCAACACCGAAGACACCACCCCCGTATTAGCTGCTTTTGCAATCCAGTTCATTCCGGGTTCCTCAGGAAGCTGATGATACGGTTCTACGAAACCATACAACTCTTTCCCACTCTACCCTCTGGTTTCAATAGTTTCTTGGTTTTGCCCTCTCCCACATTGATTTCTCCCATAGCGGGTGGCTTTGTGGCTGGTAGCCAAAGCCCCCTCACCGAAATCTGAGCTTGGGCTAGCGTCAAAGTCCAACCCAGGGTTTCCTGTTACTCGTAGTTTGGCTAGGGCGGAGGGCAATAACATTTTGCTTCTGTGCCTCCTCGTTTGCATTTCCTTATGCATCCAGTGAATCAACACCATGGGAGTTGGATCCATCTCTAAATTCCATTGGTAACTTTTATCTTTAGTACAAAGTTTAGCGCAGCTGCTGCTCCAGACCACGGGTGACCTCGTGGACGCTGGGAATCAAAGGTTCCTCATTGCCCTCCTCGTCTTCATCTTTTCTCTTCCCAAAACACATGTTTCTGCAAGCCAGGGTCACTCTAGCAAATCCCACTACACTGCCACCAACTCTTCTGGCGTTCTGGGACCCAATTCCAACACGGGGATTGGGAGGGTGTTCCCACACGCACAACACCAGCGGGATGTCCAAGAATCCGGCTCAGTTCTGACACTGTCCAGAGAGAACATCAGGTTCCACAGGTTAAGGGCTCAATCTTGCAATACTGACCCCCGACCCCCACTTGAGATGTACTTCTGACTGAGCAGCTACAGACTGGAGGTTCCAAAGACCCCCTCCTTGGATTTCAGACACCAGCCACAAACCCAGGTTATCAGCCGCACTTCTGACTGACTGCCTCTAAATCAGAGGTTCCCAAGGACCTCCTCCTCAGGTTCCATTTGCTAAAGCATCTCACGGAACTCAGGGAAACAGTGTTATTTACTAGATCACCAGTTTATTATAAAAGGGCATAACTCAGAAACACCCAGATGAAAGAAATGCACAGGGCAAGTTACAGGGAAGAGGTGGGGACCTTCCATGTTTTCTCTAAGTGCACCATTCTCCCCAAATCTCCACATGTTCACCAGTCCAGAGGCTCTCCAAACCCAGTCTTTTTGGGTTTCTATGGAGGCTTAATTGCATAGGCATGATTGATTAAATCTTTGGCCATCGGTAATGGATTTAACCTCTAGCCCCGTTCCCCTCTTTGGAGGTCAGGGAATGGGACTGAAACTTCCAACCAGCTAATAACACAATTGGTTCTCCTGGCAACGAGCTCACCCCCCCTCCCCATCCTTGTGTTAGGGAAGGGCTTTCCCCAAAGTTGCCTCCTTAACATAACAAAAGACACATTTCCCACCCTTATCACAGGAAATTCCAAGGACTTGAGGAGTTGTGAGGCAGGAACTGTGGGGATAGACCCAATACCAATAACAAATATATGTTTGGTCATCTCAGTGACCAAACATATATTTCCTGTAAATCACGGTATCACGGTGGTTTAAGCCTTCCTCCAAGCCTACTCGGAAAGAGGTGGGGCATAAATAGGAAAATAACACCAAATAGGGCTAGATGCAGGAGGAAGCCAGTTTGGCAGGTAAAAGAGCCTGAAACCTAATAGGAGCTATTTCAAGTAGATTTCCAGGAGAGAGTAGAGGAAATCATGGTTCTGTTGGCAAGAGGCTGACTGGGGCATGATCTTGACTGTTGAACCACAATAAACTTGATTCCTTCAGGATCCAGAGACTAAGTGTAACCATGGGCAGTGATAGTTACTATCACGAAATTGTAGAACTGGTAAAAAAAACTTAGAAATGCTTCAGCTCACGGGGCGCCTGGGGGGCTCAGTTGGTTGAGCGTCCAGCTTTGGCTCGGGTCATGATCTCACAGTTCGTGAGCTCGGGCCCCGCGTTGGGCTCTGTCCTCCAGCTCAGAGCCTGGAGCATGCTGCAGATTCTGTCTCCCTCTTTCTCTGCCCCATCCCCACTCATGCTCTGTCTCTCTCTGTCTTAAAAATAAATCTAACATTAAAAAAATTAAAAACAAAAAAAGAAATGCTTCAGCTCACTACGGCACTTTGTAAATAAAGGGATCGATGCTCAGAAGGTGGACAAGACTTGCTCCAAGACCACACAGTGAAACAATGTTAGCTTGGCTAACTTCCTCTCTATACTCTTTCTTATTCATAGAACCATCTTCAGAAGCAAGGAATTGAGCAGGCAATATCAGTACGTGAATAAGGGTTAATGGCAAGGTCAGGTAAGAATCGCCAGATTACGGCACACTTAACATAACCAAAGGCAGCCAATATTCTATTCCCACATCACTTGGTTTATCATAAAACGCATCGCACAAGCTAGTCACATGAGAAAGCGAGAGGGAGAAGTTAAAGAAACACTCTTAAGAGGAGCCGAGAAGGAGGCATCTCAAGGTGAGCAGTGAAGCACCAGTCTTATCTCCTTGGATCCCAAGACAAGGGCCAGCCCAGAGGTCCGTCAAGGTGTCTTCTGTGCCGACACAGCCTCCGATAGCATCTTTCTGGAGCAGTGTCTTGACGTGTATTGTGTGGGTGGTCCATCAGCCTTCCATCCTCTAGACAGTTCTTTCTTTTAAGGGCTTACTTAGCTGGGTGTGACAGTCACATCTGAGGGTCTTTGCTATATCAGCTTAGTCCACTCTGTCTCACCAAAGTCTTTCCGTGGACATTTCCAAACAAGTTTTACTTACCAGTTACATGGTTTATCCCTACAGGCACACTCAAAGCCCAACATCAGACATTGACAAACAGCTAATATAGGAGCTCACATTGGCCACTGTGACTCCATTTTGTCTTACTCTGACTGAGCTTCTTCTCTACCTTCTATGAGTAGGAATCACATACAAATGATCATACCATGGTCATTCCCTGTAGCCAAATTCCTCTTTGTTGTCCCTTTATTTAACATGCTTTTGTTCTAGGCTTTTAATCTCTTTGCAGAAATGCAGTTTACTATGTGTCTTTCCACAAATATACAGACCATCACTTCCAAGGAGTATTTCCAGAATGCACCCATAAGAGTAAATGTCTTCTTTCTGTTAATAATTTGATATTTACCAGAGAATATTTCAGGGACACTCTTAGGGAAGAAAGTTTATCTTCAGAACATTCCAGTTCCAATCATACCTATCAGGAAAAATAAGCACAGGGAAATGTCCCCAGCCTCCTTAAAGCCTTGCCCTTATCAAATATTGTTATATTCTTTGGGGTTAGAGCATTGAAAAATGCTGCTCAAACACGAATAGATTCTCTGATAGCAATATTCTTGACAAAAATGCACTCAGAAAATTTTTGAGGAAAAGCTGAATTGCAAAAGATATCACTTTGGGGGAAAAAAAAGACCAGAAAAAGGAGGAAATCAAAGAAAAGTCTCAGATGCAGTTAAGTTCTCTGGATGCATCCTGAAGGCAAGGACGACCTCTAGGTGGGAGTAGGGTGAAGGGGGGCGGGCAGAAGCCTTGTTAATTTTGCACCTTTGATTCTGGGAAAAAAGGAAAGGGTTCCGCATTGTCCGTGAATTGACTTTGTTCTAAGGTTATTGCTTCTAGGACTTGATTAATAATCCAAAACAAATATTTTAAAAAATGTTTTTATTTGTTTATTTTGAGAGATAGAGAGAGACAGCATGAGCAAGGAAGGGGCAGAGAGAGAGGGAAAGAGAGAATCCCAAGTAGGCTGCCTGCCCTCAGCGCAGAGCCTGATGCCGGGGGCTCAAGAACTCACCAACCGTGAGATCATGACCTGAGCCAAAATCAGGAGTCGGTCACTTAACCAACTGAGCCACCCAGGTGCCCCTGGGACAAATACTTTTTAATCAGTTTTTTTCTCAAACGATCTTTACTATTTTGGAAAAAACCTCAATATTTCCAAGAAACATTAAAAAAAAAACCTACAGTTTGCATATTAGAAATAACTGACAGACGTTCCTCCTTCAGTGACTCGAACAACCTATCAATCTGACATCATTTTGCTTGAAGAAAGCTGAGAAGATGCATGCTGAAAAAACATTATGAAAATATTAGCAGAAAATTCCAAGCCAGCTACAAAGTTGTATTATGTTCTATTGACCTACTTGTGTTTGGGATCATTAAATGCATCTACTGATGAAGAGCCTGACTAACTACAAGAAAAGGGAATGTTTTCAATTCCCCATGAGAGCTTTCACTAGCTCCATTAAAATGAAAGCAGTTTGGGGCGCCTGGGTGGCTCAGTGGGTTGAGCATCCGACTTCAGCTCAGGTCATGATCTCACGGTCCATGGGGTTGAGCCCTGCGTCGGGCTCTGTGCTGATGGCTCAGAGCCTGGAGCCTGCTTCAGATTCTGTGTCTTCCTCTCTCTCTCTCTCTCTGCCTCTCCTCTGCTCTCTGTCACTCTCTCTGTCTCAAAAATAAACATTAAAAAATTAAAAAAAAAAAAAGAACCAGGGCAAAGCATGAAAAAGGATCTCTGACAAAAGGAAATTAACCATCGAGGCTGCCTTCTTAGAAATGTTTAAAGGAGATGTAAGTTTGTTGATATTGTTCTGTAGTTGGGCCATGCCGATGGTGGTCTCAGGAGGAGCTCTTCTGGAGGTGGCCCTTCTTTGAATGTTTATAAATCGGTGGGGCACTAGAGTCGCAAGGCTTGCTGTCTGACTTCCTGCATCATACCGAGCATTTGTGGAGGACTGCCCATGGACCAAGCGCTGTGCTGAGCCTTTTACAAGCATCAA